>NC_135076.1:6348750-6652500 GCF_051107435.1 Chaetodon auriga | reverse complement strand
CATTGCTGTCATAATAGCATCCTGGGTATAAAAAGCCCAGGATCGGGGTTGAGTTCTTCCATCGAAACCCCAGCAAGGTCAAAGGTCCGAACATCTGGGTCTGGTCGGAACATCTGGGTCTGCTGGGGACACGGAGACCGTGAGCTTCAGACTCTCACAACATTCTCGGCCGCTTTATCTGATTTGCTTTGAAGTCTCTGTATTCGCAGCCTCATGTCCACTACTGTACAAATACCAGAGACGCTACTGGACTTCCAAAACCACATCATAGTCTCCCAGCATGCAACCCTCTGAGGCAGAGAGGGAGAAGAGAGTTGTTTTCCTGAGAACGTTTGATCTGTCTCCCGTAAGTGGGTGGGTTTCCCGTTGGAAGAAAAATAAATACAATTTCAGGACCTTTAGCGTTCTACCTATCCTTACATACACGTGTGTGTGTGTGTGTGTGTGTGTGTGTGTGTGTGTGTGTGTGTGTGTGTGTGTGTGTTCACACGCTGCTACATGTTTGTGTGCGTGCCCTCCTGTGTTTGGGGGTCAGCCCCAGTGTGCCGTGTGATTTATTGAAAGGCCTTGCAGTGATACCAGAATTCCTTTGCGTTAAATGCCTGCTCTGAGTGCCTTTTACTGCCTGTGTGCTTTATGGACCATGATCACACTCTATTTGTCTCTCACTTTTACATTTCTAAGGATTATTTTTTTATGGCTTTTCGTCTTTAGTAAGAGTGTCAGGAAAAAGGCAAGAAGGGAGAGACGGGGAATGGCAGGCCATGTACTTGGCGAGTTAAGATAGTTTCTTCAAGCTGAAGAGAGTTGGCACCCTTCATGTCTGAGATTGTGTCATCAAGGTTATGGCAATAGGTGAGCAAAAAAAGTTCTACAGAGAGCCGATGTCACGTCCCTCTCTTCGCTAACTAGCTAACTAGTACTCCAAACTAAATGAAAAAATAAGAGAGGGGAAACATGTTAAATGTTATCCATCTTGCCAGGTTGACATTTTTTGCCTGTCTTTGCAAAACCGTTTTGATTGGCTGTGATGTTTAGTCTTGTCGTTGGGTTATAAAAAACAAACGGCTTGAATAAATTGAAGGAGAGGTCACGGTCATGGTTAAAAGACACAAAGATTGTCTGCTGGAAAGAAGTATGGTGTGAGTAATTTTCAGCATTTGAACAACTCATTAATGCTGTTGTATTTCCTGTCAGAATAGTCTCATTTTACTATCCGCTACAGAGAGGGATACAATTTGTTAATCTTAAAATATGAGCGCACGGTACCAACTGTAAGAAGACTTACGGATGCTCGTGGAGCAGAGGCGAAAGAGGGGAAGCACGGCTACAACTTTTATTTGTCTCAGTTGGATTACAAGCCTCTGGAGCATTACCTCTTGCCTCTTGAATGGCCATAAAGGTCTCCTGGTTGATTTATCAGTCCAGTCAATTAGCAAATGATTTAAAAAGTTTGTGTTCATTGGAAAAAAGTCAGAGGAACTCAGTTCTGTACATGACAACCATAGAAAAGAATCCAGTTACCTGAGAGCATTGCTCTAAGAACAGATCAGAGCTTTAGGTGGCTTTGCCATGCAGCTCATGGTGAGCTGAACTTTGAGCTTAAGCTTTGTTTATTTGTATTTTAGCTCGCTGTTTGACAAAGCATTTTGAATATACTAGAGCCCCGATTTCATAGCTCACCCACTGAGGCTAATGGATGCTGTAACACTGAGGGCCATTCAACACATTAAACTGACAAAGAGCATGGATTTTCAGAAACAAAGACTGGTGTGTTCCTGTGGTGAGTAACACTGAGCTACACTGAGCTTATGAGTACACTGCAAATGTTCACACTACTGTATGGCCTCGGTGATGATGGCGATGGGCATCATGGTGACAGTGATGATGATGATGATGATGATGATGATGGTAAACAGCAACAGCTGTGATATTTCTGTACTCTGCCTGATTTAAATCCATTGCAGACATCATAACAAATGAAACTCTGGTCTCAATTTTTCCAGCTTTGGTTCACGTATGAAATCCATTTTTACATGCGTTCTCCCCGTCTTGATTCCCACTCATGGTGCACACCAGTCCTCAGAGACTGTGATGCTCACTCACAGGCTGGCAGCATGGTCTCAGATGGTGAGTGGGTGTAGTTCATATTGTCATTTAATCTCTGAAACATGCTGAAAGGTCCCAGAGTGAGGGACACATTTTGTCACGGCTAATTTTCAGCTTTCTTCCAGTTTTTGTTATTATCACTGCTGCATATTTTCAAACATGGGCAGAACTCTGTTTTAAACAGGATGTGCCAAAATGTTGGATTTGGTTCCAAATCGGATCCATATGAAGATTATATTGTGCCCCCATCTGTTAGTAGTTCATGTTGAATTATTTGCAACATGCTCTGTTTGGGGTGAGTTCACTTGGCCACAGAACATTCTTGTTAGCAGTTTGGAAGCAGCTTTTATTCCACTGAGCTGCACTCAGCAGACGGATCTGCAAGGGTGAGATCGTCTGTCACCTGCAGAAATCCTGGTTGACAAAGTCCAGGCACTGGATTAACTTCCTGGATGCTGAACTGTGTGGTTGTCTGCTAAGACGGCAGACTTAGCAGACAAGAGTCTGATTTCAACAGATGTTCTCCTGCCAAGCTCAGACGGAGATTTCAGAGGCCAGCCATGACAATGACGAAAGTGAGGATGATGACGATAATACGAGGCACTTCTTACTTCCTGTTAGCACGTGGTATGAAAGTTGAATTCAATTGAAATTTCTGGCATTGGTACCAATACCAGAGTTTACAGAGTGCAAAATGTTACATTTTTTTAATTGTTATGATAGACAAAAATCCCATTTTCATTTATTTTCAGTTAGACTTCTCAGTGCCCTGATGTTTAATGTCTTTAAAACAAGCAACATTACAAGAATTTTGCATAAACAAAACCAATCATCTGATGGCAACTTTCGATACATGACATTTTGGTTAACACTCAAAAGTATTGAGAGCAAATGAGCTAGGCCTGAGTTTCTGTGTCTGGTTGTCTCAGTGATGATTTTTTGCTAGTGTTGGAGTCACAAAATCATGTAATGGTCTGCAACTTTAAAAGTAATTATCTTCCATGTGATGAGATTCTGCTGCGTTAACAATTAGTAATGGTGAACATTTGATCATTTTCTATGTGTGTTTTGTCACAAGTTCTATTAGAATAATGAATCTTATGTCTTGAGGAATTAATAAACCTTCGGTCAATAAACCAGTTTAATGCTGTAACATCCACGTGGCCACAAGAGTCCTTGTGTTGCTAATTTGTTCATTTGCGCATGTCCATGAGATGTCCATGAAACTGGCCCTCAGTATGTGATCATGGGTGCAACATGGGTAGTAATTGAATTTAGGACAATATATGAGAACAGTTCTGCAGTCTGCAGTCAGCCAGAAAAACAGCTTCTCAATCTCCAAACACAAGCTGTATCAAGACAACAGTGTTTGTGTTGGTCGCCAAAGCAAATTCCTGGTTAAAGTTGGGCAAACAAGTCAGCCGGAGCCAATTGGAACTCAACTACAAACACATTCTTCAATTTGTCAGTGGTCCTGGCTTCAGATGAAGTGAATGAAAGATGGATGGTACCTTGACTGGGGCTACTGACAGCAGTGATGGTAGTTGCAGCTCACAGCATATAACAAGTGCGCTTGGTTGTCCTCAAAGAGACGGCTCAGGTAAAGGTCTTACCTGAGCCTCAGTGAGCTGGGGTCTCCTCCCATGAGTCCTTTGGCATTTCATCAACAGGGCACTATGTCACAGTGTGGAGTTTATTTCAGTTCATTTGATTTACATACAGTCTGTACGCAGACAGAAACTAAACAAAAGGCTACTTCAGTTTTTTTTTTTTTTTTATTCTTGGGGGGGGGGGGGGGGGTTCACTTTCATGCAGCAATGCAACTTTCTTGTGTTTGTTTTCCTTCCCTTTTTTTGGCATCGGCCTCTAACAGGCTCATTTCAGATAAGACCCACCCTCTTGGCATTTAGCAACCAATCAGAAACCATGGGTAACACAAATATTAAACCAGGTTTAGTTTCTACTAAAAATGTACCATCTGTAATACTTGACTTCAGAGCAGCTTCAGTGTTCGTGACGGGGCCAGTTGATGTTTCTTTTATGCCAGCTACAAAATGTTCTCCATTACAAACCTTAATCAATATAATTATGAAGCAAGTGAATTATTTAATATAATTGTGGAGTAAGTCACCCTATAATAATTACATTCTGCCCCATGATAAATTATGTCTCATTGCTGTAGGTAATTAGTCTGAAAATGTTTCCAGTTATGGCTTCAGAGCCAAAAATGGATGTGAGTAATGTACAGAGCTGCTCACATGAGAAAGAGCTGTTTGTCCTGCTGTTACAGACGGACGAGAAAATGGGCTGGAGCTTTCATCTGCTGGGCTGCATGTACACCATGTGAAGTTAAAAATAAAGACTGCTCACCTGGAATTGAACCACGTTTTCCAACTGAGCAGTGTCACAAGCTGAATCAGCCTGTACTTGTTCACTATGTGTGTGTTCAGTGTTCTTGCTTTTGTGTGTAATCAGAAGAGTGTGATTAAGCGCCGTGGAGCCTCACTGAGATGTGGGTCCCTGCTCTGTAGAAGGCTGAACTATGCCAGTGCTGCTGTGAGCGTTCCTCTGTAATAAGATCACCCAGAAAAGACATTTTCAAGAGCTTCAACGTCAGACAAAAGCACTGCTCTCGTTTTACATGATGTGTCCGTTTGTGTAGTCCTGCTCTCGGGCTGTTGTTCCTAGTTTGCTCCAATCATCTTAGTTCCAATTAACAGAAATTTAACACCACATCATCCAGTATTTTAGACAATAATGCGCTTCCGCTTTGTAACAGACCCTTTCATGTTTCAACAATCAGCTCAAAAGTAGTACTTTACTGGCCTCATCCAGCACCTTTAGGGTGAACTGAGCTTTGATGTGTAGTTGAACATCGGATCCTACCTTTTTAAAAGCATCACTAAAACAAGCCCATCCTTACCAGAGAAATGGCCATATAGATCGACTTTGAAAGCAGGTTAATATGACTCGTATTTATGGCTAATGTTACGCTTCAAACTCTAATGGTCTTAGTAATTGTTATGGAATCAAAGGAGAAAGTTAGATGATGTAGTATAAAGAGCAAGAAGTCTGTATTTGTAGGAACATTAACCCAAGAAATCACTGTTCATGTCCCATGTGAAACCGAAGGTCCACCTAACAGCAACATACTTATTTGAATCCCTAATCTTTCCCTAAACCAAACCAAAGTGTGACCGTTTCACAATGTTCACCACATGAGGAGGGTGTGATATATGTTGTTTTGGGAGTCTTTGGTAATTGACCTATACAGTCGTTTAGTTCTGAAGATGTGTTGACTATAACACTCGGCAGATGTATTGGTCGTTGTTAGAACATATCAAGTTTGAGTTATATTCCCCTCAGAGATGGAGCTGAGGTGGAAATAGAAGAGAAAGAGGCAGCCAGAGAGAGAGAAAGGAAGTTTTACAACCAGGGCGTACAGGGAGACATTTTTTTCTGTCTCTTTGGTGGTCCCAAGCAGGGTCTCACTGGATCTTGAACCTGGTGCAAAACACAACAGGGGGGAAAATGAGTAAGGGGTTGAGGGAGGTGGGAGGATGAGTGGGGGGTCCTGGGCTGGGGGTTACACCACCAGAGTCCCACAATTCATCATCCTCTGGCACCCACTGGGGCTGTCTGGACGGAGAGGGGGGATTGATGGCCAGCGAGACTCTGTGACCTCCCTTTTCCCCGAGAGAGAGAGAGAGAGAGAGGAGATGCTGTGTGTGTGTGTGTGTGTGTGTGTGTGTGTGAGAGAGAGAGTGAGAGAGAGTAATCATCACCCTCCATCCCCTGCATCCTGTTGAAAATGTAGAGTTGGACACTGAGTTGAATCCAGTATGTCTTTGTATGAGGACGACACATCTGATCACACATGACAGATTATTTATTTTTCTTCCCCTCTCTCTCTCTCTCTCTCTCTCTCTCTCTCTCTCTCCCCCCCCCCCCCCCCCCCCCCAACAGGATTACCTACAAGGCGACAGCAGCAAAGCGTATCAGGAGTTGGGCTGGAAGCCAAAAGTAACTTTTGAGGTACGTGTCACACACCTGGTTGGCCTGAAATTAATATGATATAAGTGACATTATTTCGCCACACAAGTACAGACATGGAAAGATTTGCTTCAAAAAATGGAAGAATGTTTCTGGAGGCCTTTGACATGGCTGAGTTGTGTATGTATGTATGTATGTATGTATGTATGTATGTATATACTATGCAGAAGGTGGGTGTGATAGTGACATGAACTGATATTTCTTACACAGTAGGCTAGTTTTTGTAAGCAGATTTTTATTAAGTTTAACAAATAGGGATATATAAAGACGCGCTGACTTCTGAGGCCCACTTCATCCACACAAGAAGCTACAGAACATCAGCAAATGAACAACAGCTAAGAGTGCAGGCCGAGGTTTATCTCTTACAGAGTTATCATGTCTTATGTCAGCCTGATATCAGCCTACTGTGTGTGAGATGGGAAGGAATATGAAATAGTTTCCTTTATTGGAAACGTTTTTAAAGCAAACTTCACGATGGAAGGCATGGAATTTCATAAAGATAATAGTAACAAAAGAAGATTTTCCAATATATCTCACAATGTGGCAAAGGAGTGGAAGGCCGCATGTAAAAACCATCAGCTGATTTTCAGCTGCACAGCCTCAGACAGACGTCTCCACACTTGTAAAGCAAAGACTCGAATGAGTATCTTAGTTTTTTTTTATTCAATCTATTCACTATTAGCTTGCATTAACATGGACAGCAGAATTTAATAAAACAATAAATGATATGATTACATACCAGGCTGTGTATTGATGGACATTTTTGGGGTTACTGTTAATAGAGTGCCCCGGTCTTGATTCTGATACCAACGTGATCATTTTTTAAGGAATATAAATGCAAATTGGCTGAATTTTGATTTAAATCAGGAACTAACTCATCCAAGAATAAACAAAAAAGTCTCCAAGTCTGACCTGAGCCTCAAAGTCAACTTTTTTTTTTTTTTAATTTTCTGTGCAATGGACACATTTTGGCCTTGAATGAAAACTATGGCGGTTCAATATTCAGCCTTCATCATCGTCTTTTTGAGCTAGATTTCTGCTGAAAGTCAAAAAATGATAATATTGTGTTATTGCCTGTCCGTAGCACCTTGCTGATACTGTAATATACACATTTATTAGATTTATACTATCAAAACAAAGCCTCTCTGTGTGTGAGAGGGAGTTGGCCTCTTCATTAATAGCAGGCCGACCATAAACCATAATGTAAATAAATAGAGACAAAGCATCAGTGGCTCGACTGTGTTTGTGTTTAGAGATTTATTTGGTTCCCTGTCGTTTTCATTAAAGACGAATAGTTGACCTTTGTGGAGGACTTTCTCCTCCTTTATGGAATGAAATGCTGACTTGTGATCACGGTGTCCCTCTACAGGAGCTGGTGAAGGAGATGGTGGATGCCGATATTGAGCTAATGAAGAAAAACCCAAACGCCTGAGACCAACTGAGCGAGTCCAGCCAGGACGGAAAGATTTTAGCACTCCTGACACCAACGTGTCAACGTGTCCTCTGTTTACCTGTATGTCTTTTCCAAATCAAGTGATTGTGTCCTTTCTTCTCTGTTGACGAGGTTGCCTTTGTGTCTTGGGTCTATTTCTAGCATCATTTCATTTTGATAATTATTATTATTATTGTTTTTGTTATCACAGCAAAGGTGCCTTTTATATTACAAAAGTGATCATGTTATAATTTATACAGAGGCGGTTTTAGGGTTAATATATTTGTTTCTTGTGATTGTTACTGAATTGATTTTCGTTGTCAAAGTTGACAGTTTTCTTTCAGAGGATAGAATGGCAGAATATATAAATAAATAGAAGGATGAGAAGATTTTGTTTATGTCTGGATAATTAGAATCAATGGGTTTATTAATGGTCTGACCTGTATGCATAATGAACCATTTGGTACAATAAAAACTGATCTTTTTACATGTTGTCCTCCTGTGTGTTGATTTGTTTTCTGATAGTTACTGTGACAAAGAGGTGGCACAAATATATTTATATTTATATATATATAAATATATATATATAGGAATTATATGTTTTAGTATGAGAGCAGTAGGCAGTAAGTCCTTTACTTTGTGTGTGTGTGTGTGTGTGTGTGTGTGTGTGTGTGTGTGTGTGTGTGTGTGTGTGTGTGTGTATTGGGGGGTGGGGGCGCAGGTTGTGCAGAGGTCGGCTGGCTCAGCTCCTGTCTCTTCTCTCCCCTCCTCTGCCTCTCCAGGGTTTTTTGCGAGCACACTGCGCTCTTGTATTCGGCAGGAAGTGCGTTTTTCCCCGCGCGCGGAGTCCCAGAGTCCCGCTCTCAAACGCCTCTTGTCTGTCCAGACTGGCTGTTCATTTCAAAGGCACTGAGCGCGTGGAGCCTGGATCCGGACCTGCTCTGGTCCTGATGATGATACAGCCGTCAGGTTCCGTCTCTGACTCAGTGAAAACGCTTCCTCCCATCTTGCTGAAGTTAATTAGACTCACTGACACGTCCTCTGTCTCTTGGACAAGCAAATACTTTGCCTTTGCTTGTCTTGAATTTAATAGTGAATTTACTCTCCATTCCGGAGCAGTCTAAGGTCTGCAAACTGCTCGGAGAGCAGCAAATGTTTTCCGAGCAGTGCAGTTTGGAATCAGGCGGATCTTAATCATCTGTAATCATTTTCCAAATAAGTCCGCGACTGTAATGAAAATGCTTTTCTGTCTGACGAGTTTTTCTTATCTTACATCCTCTTGGATTGTTAAAATTTAAACATAATTTCCAACTTAAATAAAAGTTAAACATTATTTTAAATAACGTCTCTCCGACCTTTGAAACGTCACGGAGCTGACTTTGTGCGGGCTGTGTCAGTATTTTGGGGGATTTATCAGTAGTGGAAAAAGTATTAGATTCTTAAC
Source organism: Chaetodon auriga (assembly GCF_051107435.1). Classification (NCBI taxonomy): domain Eukaryota; kingdom Metazoa; phylum Chordata; class Actinopteri; order Chaetodontiformes; family Chaetodontidae; genus Chaetodon; species Chaetodon auriga. The sequence continues at coordinate 6,643,462 of NC_135076.1, read as the reverse complement.
CGACGTAATAAATAAATAAATAAATAAATAAATAAATAAATAAATAAATAAGTAAATAAAGTTATGCAACAGAATTGTTCCTGTCACGGTTATATTATTATTCCATATTCTAATAGATTTAACAATGTAACATTATTATTACTGATGCATTTACGTTCATTAGTATTTTGGAGCTCATTTTAACCATATTTTAAGTATATTGTTGGATAATTTTATCTCAAACAAACCATCATATTTAGGAGCGTTTCCTATCGGTCATATATAAAATGTTAATCTGTAAAACAAAGAAGATAAATAATGGAGTAAAAAAATGGATTTGAAGTAAAGAAGCAGAAAATATTAAAGAAAGAGCTCAGAATAGTGAGCACGTGCAGTACTTGGTAAATGTTTTACACTGAGGTGGAGCGGTTTGACTTTCAGCTCGTACGGAGGCCTGCAGGTCTCAGTGAGCGGTGTGAGGAGGGCGGGGTGGCCTCTGTCTGTTTTTGGGACAACACCTACAGGACATGGAGAAGCCTCTCTGATCATCGTGGACAGCGCCGCGTCTGCCGGACTCTAAACTGGAAACACATGTGGCACCGAGGTTGTTTGGGCCCCTGAAATCAGCAAACATGACACACACACACACACACACACACACACACACACTGACTCTGAAGCCTCGCGCAGGTGCACCGCGCACCCCTCAACAACAATTAGGCAAGTCTTGTGATCAGGCTTACTGTTGGCCCTTAAAGACAGTAAATCTGATCTGGATTTTGGCCACGAATGTAAACTTTGATGCAGCTAAACAAACACTTGGAGGATTTAAACCGCTCAAACGGTCAATTTAGACTCATGAGGTGGTCAGGGAGTCCACAAGTCCTTGTAAAATACCAATATTACAGTAGTTTCTCTGTCAGTCTGCTGGACAATGTGGAGGGAAAAAACCCTCTGAAATTAAAGCTGCGCCTTTTGTTCAAAGCAGCAGCTTTAAAACTGTTCTGTGAGCACATTTGGACAGATTTTTTTTTTTTTTTTTTTTTCTTACTGTAAAAAATCAATTCACCGTCAGAAAAACTAGAAGCAGGACATCTAGATTAGCTGTTCATATTGTGAGTAGTGCCGCATCATCGTGTACTATTAATAACGTTAAAGTTATTCAGGCCAAAGCAACATCTCTTCATGGAACAGCCTCCAATCACTGTGAATGGGGGTCTTCTTTATAAATAACAGAGTTTTAATTTTTCCCTTTTCATCACAAAAGAAATGACAGCAATCTAACTCCTCATCACAGTTCTGATCTTGAACACAGCTCCTCCAAACAAACAGAACGCAGAGGTGTTACTAAATAACAGATGAGAGAAACTCAGACTGAACCTGATTCAGGCTGAAGATTTGTGGAGGAAATGAAAGCAGGACTACAGCCTGCAAGAGTGCACGTTCAAGCAGTCTAAAGAAGAAGAAGAAGTCCATCCAGACAGCAGCTGTCGTCGCCGTGAAATTCATCAGCGGACACACTGAACACTTAGCTTCACCTCACTTGCGCTGAAATTTGACGGACGTGCGTCCTCCTCTGAGGGCTGTGGCCGCTTTGATAAGTGAACTCGATCACAGACGGAGCTCAGCGGGGCCTCGCGGCTGATCTCAGGACGCGGACAGTCAAAGAGCAACACAAGAGGCAGAAAAGTCAGGGAGGCAAAGCTTTGTCGGATCCTGCGGGAGCAGAGACCGAGAGAGGAGATCTCAGCCGTGGCTGCTGCTGGAGGGGATTTAGCTCCACTGAGACACTGAGACACACACACACACACACACACACACACACACACACACACACACACACACACACACCTCAGAGAGAAGAGGTGAGGAGTGTGTGAGAGAAACTCCCACTTTGGCCTACACGTTTCTTCACAGCTGCCACAAATGTTGTTTTTAAAGTTGAGCGCCTTCAATCTGTCATCCAGTATTCAGTGTACGCTGTTTGAATGTCCTTCATGGAGGGGTTTGAAATAAAATACACGTTTTACTCGTTTAAAAACGCTTTAAAGGGTCTCACGAGCAAGATTATGTTTAATATTAGGAATGTTTCCCGATTTTGGACATAAAACATGCAGCTATTATATGTCACTGATCGCTGCGTGAATTTGAATATTTACCTTTTGGCTCCAGCTGCAAAAATATGCTAAATAAAATAGAATAAGTCAAACAGTAATATCTGCCTGTTATACCAAAATTCATAAAAAGTTAAATTCTGCGGAACTTCCAGGTTTCTTCTAGGGGACAAAAAAAAATTCCAAATTTAGTGTCTGCGCAAGAAAATAGTTCCTCCTCACTCTAAAAATGGCTCCTGTGTGCTTCCACTGAGGCTCTCAGATGTTTTCAGGTGCTTTTCAAGCTGATACGTTTCCCCTAAATCCTTCTGCATCTGCCAAACCTTTACCACATGAGATGTGGGCTCTCAGGTCGACACTCGTCTTTGTAAGGCTCATCATTGTGTGAAAACTGCGGTTAATTCGCCAAATAAATCTGCAGACACTTGGTGCCGCACAAGCCATCTGCGCGTCTGCGGTGCCTGCAGGCGATCTATAATTTATACTGATGTTAATTAATACTGAACTGAACATTAAAATACCTCAAACACATCGTGGCACAATAACATAATAATTCCTAAGGCCTTCTGAGGGCGCTTGTTTGGCGCGTTGGCAGCGTTTCCAGTCTGAGGAGCGCTCCTCTCCTCCTCTGGGAGTCTTTAGTTTTGCGCTGCAGGCCTGTAAACTGCCACAACAATGAAGACGTCCCCCGACCTACAGTCCCTCTGAAGGTGCTTTAGGAAGGTAGAGACAGGCTCTACTGCAGCCCTCTCGCCGTCCTTTCCTAAGCGCATTGTTGACATCCCCTCCATTGACCTCCATCACCTCCTCCTGTCTTGTCCTTATAATGAAAAATGATTCGCAGCCGTGACTGGATTTTCCTTCCTGACCCTTGAGTGCCGCATCAATCTCAAAGACGTTTGTCTAGAAGCAATAATCTGGGTTTTTAGAATTATTACGCATTTTTCTGCTGTGATTTGAGGCGTTTTAAATGTCGTTTTTTTGTTTTTTTTGTTTTTTTTTTCAGTTGAACATCCCCTGTGGAAGGTGCAGCTCTCGATCCAATAGCGCATTGTTTACGTTAGCTTTATGGGCTTGACTCATCTGACTGGTGGCCCTGGGGAGCATTTGCGCGCTGGAATTTTTAGTTTCACTGACTCATTAAAATCTCATCCACACAGGCCTTAAATTTGACAGTCATGTTTAAGCTTTCACCGCCTGCGCGGCTTGCAAGAAAACACACACACACACACACACACACACTGCTCCGGTTCCAGAGGTGTTTTACTGTGTCCTAGAGAGTGAAAATGTCTCATAAATCCATTCAGCGTCTGCAGACTGCTGGATCAGAGCAGAGGTTAGAGCACTGAGGCGCTCAAACAAACAAACAAATAAACAAAATCAGGTTGTTCTTAGTTATCGTTCAAACTATCCAACCTGGAAAAAATACTGACTTCTAATGTCCTATTATAATGGTCATTATTATTATTATTATTATTATTATTATTATTATTATTATTATCACTGTTGTTGTTGTTGATTTTAATGTTGTTGCTAGAATAGCTTTAATTGTAATTCCTAATAAAGACGTTACATCTCCAATTATATTAATATGTGGTTCCGTTTATTAAATGATTCATGATGATAACTTTTTATTTATCTAAAATATTATAAAACATTAAATTTAATATTGTTGTAATATTAAAAATAATATGTGGATAACGTAGATATGCACGCTGCCACATGGAGCTGCCCGCACACACACACATCATTTTTAAAAAGTATTGATCTTCACAAGCATCTGGATGTGGGGAGGGGCGGGGGTCCATCAAAGCCCACGTCATCAGGGGAGTACTGAAATAAATAAATATCTGACAGCAGCAATATTTCAGTCAGTGAAAACAAAACAGTGCTGCTGTAATTGTTGAGCATGCAAGACAACAAAATGCAAAGCGGGCCGCACTCCGTCCTGCACCCACAGATCTTATCGCTCAGACCGTCCTGCAGCAGCAGGACCTTCAGGCTCTGCTCCCGCAGCAAAACGCGCTCTGAAGACATCCAGAATAAATGCAGCGGCAGCTTTTTCTGCATCCAAACCCCGCCATCATTCAGAAACAGCAGTCAGACGGAAGCCTGCTCGGTTGTAATGACTGATTTGTTTTGCTGACAAGGCCTTTCGTGGGTTCAAACCGCACTGCTGAACGGCTGCCACACGTGGATCTATTTACCGCCTGCATTTACACTTGAATGTTGAAACTATACAACCTGCAGGATGGCCCCAAGCTTTTACACTGACAGTTAAATGAACATCGATCTGTTTGACCTCTCACAGTTTGATATTGAAACCTCCAAAGTACACGGCTGAATTTGGCCTCTGCAGCGCAAAGTGGGGGCGCAGACCTCCTCATCGTTTTTAATTAAATATTCCTTCTGGAACTGAAAAGTTCCTCTGAACCTTAATTACTGTATTTCATTCCTTTTTCTTTCATATGTTAGAAAATCCAAATTATGTGGATTCACTGAAATATTCAAATGCACGCAGCTGTAACGCACTAAGACTACCCGCTCCTTGCGCATTTTCTTAAAAAAAAAAAAAAAGGGTTTTTTTAGAGTATTTAACAACATAGAATTATTGTGAAATATTTTACCCTCCAAACACATTTTGAGCTGCTTCTAAATCTTTGAATTTAAAAATACTCCCGTGCATTAGCATTACCACTGCTAATAAATCACTCCAGTTAAAGTCAAATAGACGGCACTTTATTAAACAAACAAAATGTAATGCCTTCAAAATAGTTTTTAACAAATAGACAAAATGAATAAAATAAGTCAGTATAGACTACAAAGTCCCTCCTCTATTTCTATACAAGAACTGGGACAAATAAAGGCAGCAATAAGAAAACTGGAAAAACTTTAAGTGTTTGGTCCTCAACATCCATCCACTCCCTTTTCCTAAAAAATAAATTACTATATTAGGCTATAATTTACAGTCTAGAGTCATAAAAGCTTGTATTTGAGCCATCTTTATAAACAATTCTCAAAGTGAGAGGGAAGACACTTACGTGTTTTTGGTGTTACACACGCCTCGACAAGAAAGTCTCTGAATCTCTTATGTCCATTCGGAGTGTGAATAAAAGACCAAAAGTACAAAAAAAATATAGAAAACATATATTAGAGTTATTAATTTAGAAGACACGCTGTGGCTTTCAGAACTTGCTGCAGTCATAAACAAAAGCTCCTGAGGTGCGGTAGATGGACTGGCCGGATGGGAAAGCCATCTGACAGCTATTATTCCCATTGACCGGGGAGCCGTTCAGCCCGATCCGCTGGGACTCAAACATCTCCCGCACAGAGTGGAAGTTCTGCTGCTGCGTCGGGTAACCCGGGCTCAGGTGGCTCAGGTCCCCGTACCAGGACGCGAGCCGTCCCTGGTGCGCGTGGTGGCCGTCCTGGGCCGCCTGGCTCAGGTTGCTGTGTCCGAGCGGGGACGCGGTGGTCGTGGTGATGCAATAGTCGGGCAGAGCCTCCTCCACCGTGGTGGAGGGCGCCAGGTGGCCGCCGGATGATCTGTCGCCCGCGTACAGGCTCATGGCTTGCATGTTGCAGTGATAGGTCGCGTTGGAGTTCGTGGAGATGACGTTCTGGTTGCAGGTCGTTGAGTTGTACGCGGGTGTCTGGTTGGGGGAATAGTTGAGCGACAGTGAAGGGGTGATACCTGTCCGAGAGGAGGGGATGAGTGGCGGGGACAGCTCGGCCTGCGGAGACCCCCGCAGGGTAGTCATGATGTTATCCACGCTGAAGCCCTGCGCCGTGGCCTGGCTGTGGTGGTGGTGATCTGGTCCATCCATGCTGAGTGACCGGGTGGAGGGCACGCTGTGCGGGCTGCCTGTTGACATGCTGCTGCTGCTGTCTGGACTCTCGATCTTGGGTACGGCGCTCAGGGCCGGGGACGCGGCCTGAGGCGGCGTCGAGGTTCCGTTCTCCGTCTTTATGTCCTGGATCCGCACCGGCTGACAGCCCTGCACCGGTGGATCCTGCTCCCTGCCCGGGGTGCGAGCAGAGGGGTCTTTGCCCTGCCTGTCCCGATCATCCTTGTCCCTCTGCACATCCTTCTTTTTGAACCTCCTCCGGCGCCGTAGGAAGCTGCCGTTCTCAAACATGTTGTATGAGTCCGGGTCCAGGGTCCAGTAGCTGCCCTTACCTGGCTTCTTATCGTCCCGGGGCACTTTCACAAAGCACTCGTTGAGCGACAGATTGTGCCTGATGCTGTTCTGCCAGCCCTGCTTGTTGTCCCGGTAGAAGGGGAATCTCTCCATGATAAACTGATAAATCCCGTTCAGGGTGATCTTTTTCTCCGGTGAGTTCTGGATGGCCATGGTGATGAGGGCGATGTAGCTGTACGGGGGCTTGACCATGTCCTTCGGCTGGTGCTGAGGGGTGTACGGCCCGTACGCCCGGGCCATGCTGGCCGGGTACTGGTCGTGGGCCGCATGGGAGTACATACTCATGGGCGCAGGCATCCCGGTGTATCCAGCGCCGGCCCGGTAGTAGCTCTGGTCGCTGCTGATGTACGGTACAACTCCCAAAGAGTTGGGGCTGGAGACGGAGTAGCGCGCCTGCATCCTGCGCAATGCGTAAAACCTCCCCAAACTGCTTCCCCCCAGAAACTCTCAAAACTTCGCCGTGTGCTCCGATACTGTTCGTCTGTTCTTCTCTTTCTGTATCGTCTGGAAGTCCTTTTTTAAGCCGCAGCTCGCCACGGTGAACCGGAGAGAGCGCACACTGCTGCAGTGAACATTTGGGAGACTGGGAAGGCTAAAAGTAAGGCTGGAGGAGCATGAGTCTACACAGCAAGCAACTTTTTTTTACCCTTCACATTTTTTCCTTCCTTTTGGCTGCTCGGGCTGCTCCTCCCCGAATGTGTGCTCCATCATCCAATTGGAGGACGAAATGAACCTGTGGAAAAGCTGCATGGCGACAAAAGTTACTACACCCCCCACTCCTCCTCTCCCTCCTCCCCTCTCTTCTTCCCTCTCTCCTCAGCTCTGTCATGGAGTTATTAAAATGCTGTTAAGGGTGTGCCCAAAACGCTGAAAAATTCACTCAATGACCCAAATTGCGACATTTATTATTTTTCATTAATTTATCAAATTGCGAGTCACAAAATAACTTCTTATTAGTCTATTTCGAACACAAGACTGTGAGTTTATTGTGGGATAAGGGCCCTTAACCCTTTTGACTAAGTTGGCGTACCCTCCTCTTCAGAACTCTGCCTTTAAGTGGAAATTCTCCAAACTTGAGCGCCTAAAATTTACCTCAAATTACCCCAGATATATTCTGTTGTATCTGTGTTAAATCAGCCGTGGAGGCCTGAAACGACAGGCCTTTTCCACAATTATGCTGATGTTTTTATTTATGTTATTAAAACATTTTGGGATGCCCGAACCTCCAATTAGAGAGAAGTTATCTCCGATTAGGGATGCAAAGCGAGCGAATAGCGACCAGGCTGCAGTCTGTGAGGAGCTATCAGCTGCGGCTGAGCCTCTCAATCCACACACGGACATGAAAGAGTGTGGATGCTTCCCTCCCGCTAACAGGCAGCGCCGGTGGGCGGTGTGGGGAAACACATTAAAGGTTAAATGAAGATCATTTGTTCGAGGTGGGTGAGAAAAGGTCCCCTGGGTGCGAGCGGCCGCTGTGACTGAGGTGGGATTTTGAAGATGAAGACCTCCAAATGTCATTCACACTGGCCGGGTGTTAACAGAGCCATCAAAGTCCCCCTGCCCTCCACAAACTTATGTTTCGTTGTGTTGATTGCAGGAGCTCAAAACGACACATGTGTGATTTCAGCCTGATGGAAATAATCGTTTGAAAACATTATAAAGATCCAGTAATTAAGGGAAGATGTAATTAATGCATTTTTTAGGATGGCAGGGAATTTAAATTAACATTCAGTAATCGAAATGTATTATCAGCTCATTATCAGACTGAGAAAATTCGCATAAATATAACAAGATGAAAAATCAAGCATTCATTTGTTTGTCCTAAAGTCTCCTTTTCTTTTTCTGTTGAATTGTTGTATTCATATATGATTTGTCCTTTACCTCTCATAGTTCTGCAGTTTAAGATAAATGCATTTCTAAAATGCATGTTTTACATTTCATTCATTTGTTGAGAAATGCACATTGTTGCGTCTAAAAACGTCTCAGAAATTCAACTCGGTTTCAAAGTGTGCAGCAGCCCTGCATGTGGACCGAAGCGGTTTTATTTAAAACAGTCACATAATTTTACACCCGCTGTCTGTTAACTGGAATCAATCAATTTATTTGAGGCAGAATTTCCTGAAAGCTGCAACTCCAACACCAGATTGTTATATACTTTGCACAAAAGCTCCATCTTTTATTTAAATTGATTCAACTTAAAGTAGTAAATTTAACAAATCCAGCTGAATATTCCAGAAATGTGTCCAAAACGAAAATATTTCTAGATGTCTTCATTGACAGAAACTGAAGACCGTTAGACTCTAATTCTCTAAAGCTGTGAAGTCAACACAAGGCTCGACTGTGCAAGCCTCGCCTGTTAACCGGAGAGGGGGCAAACAAACATGGAGTCCACTGGTATTAAACCACATCTGAGAGCCCATGGAAATAATAAGAAATGAGGCCTAAGGCAGTAAAAGAAGTAGCAGTGAGCTTCTTTATCTTTTCTGTATCTGGGATATTGACCTGACGGATACATTTCCAACAACATGAATTCACTAACAACCGAAGAGAAACTGAAAAACTGTCATTGTCTGTTGAAATAATCTGAGAGGATTTGCTTTCTCACTTTTTTTTTTCTGCTCTTTGTTCTGTGATTTGCATGTGTTGTCAGGACTCTCATGGGGAAGCAAAGGCAGAGCGCTCTGTCACCTGTGAGTCCTCCATGACTGACCGGTGACCCCTGCTGACAACACCGAGGTCCGCCTGCATCCGCCGGCGAAGGGGGGGCGACCAGCAGCCGACAGGTGGATGCACGAGACTCCAGCTGTGCAGCTGCAGGCTGCTGCTTGGTGAAACATTTGTATAACGTTAAATCGGCTGTAGTCTATATTCTGTGAATTAGTCATTAATTAGGCTTTTGTTCCAGGAGTTCTCACAGTTGTTATTAACAGGATGAACGCGCTCATATCTGCAGCACATTTCCCTCCATCTGTCACCACTGAGATTCCAATGAAAACCAGCCACATCCTGAGATAATGTGTCGGACCAAATCAAACTCACACCGAACCCAAACATCCCTATATGTAAATATTTTGGGACTGATTTTATTGTTTGCTATAGATCAGTGGTTAAGGGGTTTTTAAACAGAACGTTATGCTGAGAAAAAGCTGGAGGCTGCTGAAAAAATATTGAAGGAATTCTTCACCTCATGCACGACGCACGCCTGCCCCCCAGTGGTCAGTATGTAAAGGTGTATCATGGATGGATGTCGTCACCAGGAGTCGGTTAGTTTTACTATTATTGGAGGAAGTTCTCGAATACTCTAGTAATCTTTTCTGTAACAAGTAAAAGTCCTGCATTCAAAATTTTATTTAAGTGAACGTACATTAATGGCATCAAAATATACTTAATGGACCAAAAGCACTGTGTTCACAACAATGCATACTTCATTATTGGATCATAAAAACTGACGCATACGTCACTTGAATGCTGCGGCTCATTTGAAAGATTTTAAGGACTTTAACTAATTGCTTGTGGATTTCTCCCTGGGGCTCAATAAACTTTTATCTCAGCCTATAATTATACATTATACAATTTCTTCCTTGATTATATTTTGCTTAGTAGTAGTACGTATTGTATTATAAATTGTAAATTACCATAGGGTATATAACACTTGTGCAATATTTTCTTGTCTTCTTGTCCTCTGGCACTCTGTCTTGTTGCTGCTGGAACATGTGAATTTCCCCCCATTGTGGGATAAATAAAGTCTACCTTATCTTATCTTATCTTATCTTATCTTATCTTATCTTATCTTATCTTATCTTATCTTATTAATCTGAATCTCCATAGTGACTTGAAAGTAAAGTCATCATATAGATATAGTGGAGTGAAAAGTACAATATTTCCCTCTGAAATGGAGTAGAAGTATTAAGCAGCAGAAAATGGAAATAATCAAGGCCCTCAGTATTTAATGACAGCACCTTAGTAAATGTAATTAGTTACCTTCTCCACTGGGTTTTAAGGTTGGAGCTTTGTACAGACAAACGAAGCAAAGAAACATTTATTTCCAGGTTTATTATACAGAACATCTGCTATTCAAAAATGTATTTTAGCTCTGCTGTGGCAATGTCCTCTGTTTGTGGTTGACATAATATTTCATAATTATATTATTACAGGCTTATCATAAATGTTAAATAATAAAATGCTCTCTTTTTCTATCATGAAAAAAAGAGAATTTGAGTCACTAGCGATTTAAAACTTCAAATGTTTCCTACAGATGTTTTTGGGTTCCAGGTGCAAAATATTTGGTGAGTTTCACCACCTGAAGTCATGAATCAGGTGAGCTAAAGATAACAAATACAGGATCTGAACTGAATGTTCTCCAAGAAAGGCAGGCTCTTATTTTGACTCATTTATTTTTTTCTGTTTGAATATATTTGTATTTTGAGGTTGATGAAGCCTATTTTGCCTATTTCAGCACCATCATGTCTGTGTGTTGTCACCAGTCTAACAAGTTTACGTCATTTGATCGCGCACACACCGGCATTAAGTATTACTACAGCGCCCTCTGCTGCCACATTGATGCACACGCACCATCAGCAGCACCAGCAGGGAAGTAAAAGAAGGAAATCCTGACTTTATAAGCAAATTTTAGTACAATAAGTTGCACAGCTCTATAACACATATTCAGTGTAATAATAATAAAAAAAGAAATTTTGAGTGTAGAGTATTTTAGTTCTGTATTTTTACCGCTGACCTTACATCAGTCCGTACTCTTTTCCTCAGAGGTCTCACTCCTGAAACTTCACTGTGTCATCGACAGTGTTTATATTAAGTGCCTAATTAAACACAGACAGATTTCCAAAACATCTCAGGACCTCAAAGTCATGCACCCAAAAAGCACATTGGAAATGGTTTTCAAATAAATAGCTGCCAATCATCCATGTGCAACACATTAATCTTGTGTTTGGTGCTGCGGCTGTGACTGGTTAGAAGAGGGTAAAGCTGTTCTCAAGGCCGTAAAGTGCCTCACAGTATGGCAGTTTTTCCTCTTTTTTTTTTTTTAACCCCAAAAGCTGACATTGAAGCCCAGACAGGCAAAGAGCAGAGCTTCTCTGAAAATCCAAATAAGGCCATGGGAGGTGACCGAAGCTTGAGCTGTTTCTGATTTAGTTGCCCTGATGAACGGTATAATTTTCTCACATGATGACACGCAAGCACGCTCTTCTATCTTCATTTGCACGCCATTTCAAATGAAATCAAGATTAGCCCGGAAACTGAGCCAAGGGAATATTTACATCTGTTTGCCTCAGTTTATGTTGAATAAACTGCCTGAAAAAATGGCTCCTTGGAACTTAAAGCATCGTGGAATTGAGTTCCCTGCTCAGTCATGTTGAACCACCTGCGGCCTGCTGCAGTGAACTGTGCTTCACCAGGATTTTTGACCTGAGTGTGAAACTGGCAAACTAAAGAGAATAGGCTTAAACAATATGTGTCAGCAAGCCTTGCAGGAAGATGCAGAGACCCTACAGATGCAAAATAATGTGTCAACGTCTCTAAACACTAACTCACCAAACTGGAGTCCAAAACCTTTGCTGCTAAACTCTGCCCCCTAGTGGAGTACGTGACACCGTCACCACTTTCCTCTCTGCGCTTGGTCCCTCTTGACTTTTCCTTTTTGTTCCTTTCTTTCTTTTCTTGTCTTTAAAGCAGCTTCATCGTTCAGAAAAGACATGACTGCTCTGCTGTCAGCTTCTTTGGACTTCTCAAACACTGACTGAGTGCACATGCTCTTTTGTAGCAATGCTTTGCCAGTCACACTATGACAGTAACACCTGGGGGCAGCCTAGTTTCACTACATCCTGTATCTGTTGGTCACTGAGCAGCTCCACTGAGGGGACTGGAGATAAATGCCTTGCTTAAAGGCATATCTAATGATAAGGGGCCAGCATTATCTCCATTCATACCACCTTTACCGGATTTTTCTGCCTGTTTCGGTGAGCTTTCACTGACAAGATCTCTTGAGCTACCAGCCTTTTAATTCCACATACAACTATAGCAGACTCACTCTCACTGCCGTCTCCATCTGTACTTCATTTGACCCAGTCTGCTAAGGCACTGTTTCCTAACTGTAGCTTCAGGAAGCTCGAAGGTGTCCAGCTTGGGAAACTTTCGAGGAAGAATGTAGGATGAGGTTTTTTTTTAATAACATTCGCAGATTAAGACCTAGACAAGTCTTTTCTCTTAACACCAGTCCCAGTTTCCAAATCTGCAGATCTTCCGGGTTTTTCTGAGTCTATTTTCAAGATGGAAAAAGCTCCAGCTGCAGTGAGAGCGCAGGATCACAGGATTTAAAGCTCAGTGTCTGTGAGCTGGAAAAGGAGAATCTTCAGCATGAGAAAACTCCCTGAGCGCTCAGACTCCAGAGAGTCACAGCCTTAAACCTACAACAGAGAGCTTCTGAGAGGGAGGTTCCCCTTGAGATGCAGCAGATGGAGGGAGACTTTTAATAACTAAGTGGCTTTGAAGACTCTGGAGAGGAGCACGTCGCTGCCATGATGCAGGTCGGAGCTTTAAACCCCTGGCCCCACCCCCGATGGAGGAGGAGAAGAAGAAAGAGGAGTGAACTGTATCAATTCTGTAAGTGAAGCAAAAAAGCACAACACCACGTGTGGTGGCATTGAACCATACTAAATCTCACGTAAACATGCTAACTTTGTGTTAGCATGCTAGCTCTGGTGTTAGCATGCTAACATCAGCATCCAGCACAAAGCAGCCAGTATCAGTGATAGAGGAAGTATTCAGAACCTTCACTTAAGCAAAAGTAGTAATACTGTAATAATACACCATTATAAGGAAAGGTCCTGCATGATGCTACTTCACTGCAAGTATCTAAGTGTAATCAGAAAAAGGGAATTAAATTATTCAAAGTAAAAGTCCTCAGCGTAGAAAAATGTGCCCTGTGACTGTCAGACTATCATATAATCTATCATTAGATTATTGTGACTCGCGCTTTCATGTAAAAGCGTTTCACTGTGGCTGGTTGAGGTGGTTTGATGAATCTTCAGCTACTCTGTGTACGACTGCAGCCATTGATGATTTTCACTATGGATTCACCTGCTGATTATTTTCTCCATTCATTTTTTGATTGTTTGGTTGGTAAACATTCTGAAGACAGTGACAAATGTTGTCACAATGACCCAGAGTTCATTTAGTCCAACCAATGGTCCAAACTTTGAAATTCATTCATTCATTCATTCATTCATCTTCTTTACCCGCGCATCCCATTTCGGGGTTGCGGGGGGCTGGAGCCTATCCCAGCTAGCAATGGGCGAAAGGCGGGGTACACCCTGAACCGGTCGCCAGCCGATCGCAGGGCTACATATACAGACACACAGACAGACAACTCACACACTCACACTCACACCTATGGACAATTTGGAGACCAATTAACCTAATGAGCATGTTTTTGGTCTGTGGGAGGAAGCCGGAGTGCCCGGAGAGAACCCACGCATGCACAGGAAGAACATACAAACTTCACACAGAAAGGCCCTGCCCGACCCAGGGTTCGAACCAGCAACCTTCTTGCTGTGAGGCACGCGCACTACCTGCTGCGCCACCGTGCCGCCAACTTTGAAATTATATATATATAAAAAAATACATTGAAACTATTAGAATAATTAAAAGGAAAAGCAGCAACTGTGTCACCTATTGATTAATCAACTGATGGTTTCAGCTGCACTTGTATAAGTTGTAAAGAAACTAGTAACTACAGCTGTCAGATAAATGAAGTGAAAGTCAAATATTTCCCTCTGGGATGAAGTGGCATAGAAGTAGAAAGTGGTCCAAAAAGAAAAGACTCAAGTAAAGGACAAGACGAGTACTTGAGTAAATGTACTTAGTTACACTCCACAGTTTATTGTTCATGTGTTATGAGCACCTCCTTGTGGCTTTAAACCATTTTTCTTGTTCCTTCGGGAGCAACAAGGTGGCAGAATCAGTTTATTCAAGTCTATTTAGGTGCTTAGCCTGTTGAATAGTGAGTTATTCCACACATGCAGTATCATGAGACACATTGTTTACTGAAGGAATTGACATAACATCAGTCTGCATCATATCTGGAATCCAGTACAATTTGCAAAACACCATGCTGTTTGTTTGTTTCCCAGCTTGTTGTCTCTTCAACCATATTAACAGAACATTCTGACTTCTTTTTTTTTTTTTTGACATACATTTGTTTGCATCGAACCCAGACTCAGAACGAGGGCACTGACATCACTTTCATGTGTGTGTCCAGTAGGCTGCAAAGGGAGGTCTGCAACATGTTTAGCCTACAACCACAAGTCCAAAAAAGCTGGGACACTGTGTAAAACATAATTCAAAACAGAATGCAGTCCTTTGAAAGCGAACTGTGTTTACTGACAACGGTTTCACAAAGTGTTCCTGAGCCCATATCCTTTATACAGTCATGTGTTCACAAAGTGGTGAAGCTCGCTCCATCCTTGCTTGTGAATGACTGAGCCTTTTGAAGATGGCAGTCTAGCTGTCACGCCACCATCATCGCTCGCCACCCTCCTCCTCCTGATGGAAAGTTCTGCTCATATACATGAACCGTTATCTGAGCTACATCACTTTGATATCTAATGTAGAAAGACTGATGTGATACATATGATACATACAAATCGAATGACTCTGCAGAACTTGGCTTGGCTGTAGCCAATATATAAGAAAAAAAAAAGAAAATGTCTGAATCTTCATTCCAAGTAAGATAATCTGTCCATCCAACACACTGACTCATGTATCTTGGAACCTCACATCTGCAGTTCCCTGAACCTGCCTGTGCTCATGGTCCTGAGAGACTGATTCAACCTCCTTAAGTCAAAATATGTTTGACACAAAATATTTTATATCTTCCCTTTCTCCTTCCTACTATCGTTATGCAAATATGTGTCAATTTAAAGTGTAACTACCTCACAGGAGACGTCTCTTACTTCACTGGCGTCTATTTCCAGTGTTTGTGCACTGCAGACTTCAGGTTTCCACCTCACACTTATGTAAGTTGAATATTGAACCACAATTGGGCTCCAAGCTATTGGTGATGTCACAAATCATGCTTGTAGGCCCGCCTCTTTAAAAGTGGATTTTCAGTGAGCAGGGAAACTTTCCACTTTCAGCAGATGAATGTGAAAACAGACCATCGTGTCAAACTGCACATACATCAGTCTGCACAGTGAGGCTCGAACATTCAACTGTAGGAAGAAGGAGAAAAACATATTTTTCAGTGGAGGACTTAAAGGCTCCTTCAGAAAGTGAGCAGATACAACTGCACCTGTATAGAAATACCAAGTTTAGCAAACTGATCTCATATAAATGATTAATTAGCTCTGACTGGAAATTTGAACTTTCTGATTTTTCTTCACCATTTTATGTTTGCTCAGGTGTGAAGTTCAGGGAACTCACCCCCGACATGAGCTCCTCCATCATTTTCCACCGTGTGGTTTCTGTGGGTGCTGTAGTTCATGGCACACTGGCATCATCATCATCATCATCGTCGTCATCATCATCATGTGTTCTGTGGATATTTGATAAACTCTAAGCACTATGTCAGTGCAGATGACAAAGACCTCATGGCAAGTCCTGAATTATTACCTGTTCTGAAGGACCATTTATCACTTTGTTTATCCAAATTACCACAAACAAGTGGTGAATGGGGCCCACAAGTAGCTTCTATGCTTTGGCCCCCTGATGGGTTAATCCAGCCATGGCTCTAAATACT
Organism: Chaetodon auriga; assembly: GCF_051107435.1. Lineage (NCBI taxonomy): Eukaryota > Metazoa > Chordata > Actinopteri > Chaetodontiformes > Chaetodontidae > Chaetodon > Chaetodon auriga. Next base: position 6,627,413 of record NC_135076.1, on the reverse strand, counting down.
GTGCTTATGTCGGAAAAGCATTCCATAGGTGTAAATTACTGACTCAACACTAAGTTTACACTCACCTCGAAGTCTTTTGAAACATCGCTGAAGTATTCATTGTACAAATATATAAATCAGGGCTTCATCTGGATCAGTAATATGATAATGCATCTCATATACATATACACAGTACATGAATGTATTAAATTCATTAGGATGGAGAAGGTCAATGAGACAGAGGCCACATGTGAAATATTTGCCTTTAGTGATTTATTTTAGTTATATAAATGTAAAATGGGCCAATGCTTCTCACTCTGCTTTGTGTATGCTTCACTGTCCAACAGCAGAAATGACCTTTGTGTGGTGGTCTCAGTCACTGGGTGGCGCTGTACTCCACCATATTGAAAGTTCAGCAGCCGCAAAACCCTTGTCATGGAAAATCCTGCAGCTGCAGCAGGACCACTTTGTGTGACTTTCCATCATGGAGGGTTGCATCCAGGAAATTAGAGAGTACTGTTAAAGACTTTTTTTTTTTTTATATCAATCATCGCTGATGCTGTTCTTTACTCTCCCCGCTGTCAGTCACACATGACATTTGTTGAACCCCAAACTGTTCAGGCCACTTGATGAAGATCAACAGGATTCACTCAGTCCCTCGCTCGCTGTGTTTTTCTGACACTGATTCTGGATCTGAAGCTTGCTTACAAGCAGATTATATCATCATATATCAAATTATGTAAAAGATTTCCTGCATAAATTGCTGCCAGACCCTTCCTTTTTGTCTGCATCATAGCATAGGACCACAGGAGAATTTATCCACATGTGAACTGGTGTTTCGCATGTGTCTTTTTGGGAAGTTCAAATGTGCAAAACGCTTCTTAATTCACATGTGGTTGCCATTTGTAATACCCTCACCTTCATTTTTACTTGTAGGAGAAAAACTATTTACAAAGTACTGAGCCCAGAAAAACCTTTGAAACCCAAAGTGCACTTTAATTAACAAACACTGAGCTATTAAACATCCCAGTTTATAGGACGCAAATAGTGACTCCACAGAACATTTTAACAAACTGGGATTAAGTCAGTGACCTATAAGGAGCTGCCACAGCCAAATCATATCTGTATACGTGTGACAGTCATGAGCTGCAGCATGTGATTCATGGCCAACAGACATGTAGACAGAAACAGAGTAACAGCACCAGTTCAGCCGCCCAAGTCTGCTTTCTGTTTGTGTGACGGGGCAGCTCTGCTCAGGCTGATCTGTTTACCGCACTCTAAAAATACCACTATGTTGCATTTCCATAGACGCAGGCCCTGTCGTTTCATTTGTTTATGTGGCGTCTTCAGATGTTGGCAACGCTGGATGTCCACATGGAGAGGAGCAGCCTCAGGATGCAAAAGACTTTCAGCTGTGATAGAGGTGGCTGTAAAACATGCAAAATGTGGAAGTATTCAAACTAAGAATGATCAGATTTTCTGAGGAGAAAAAAACTCTCTTCTTCTTTACGAAATCCCTTGACGCCGTAATCTAACTTTCAAGCGGTTTCTATATGTTTTGAGCCTCACACCTCATATCATCAGTCTACAACTGTTACTGCTCCTCTGTATGCTGCTTTGAAGTCATCCTGTTCCAATACCTCTTACCTCTCAACATTGGTGGAAAGTAACTAAGTGCATTTACTCAAATTACTTATGTACAACTTTAAAGTATGTGGACTTTACTTGACTATTTCTATTTTATACTGCTTTATAATTCTCCTGCACCTTTTAGAGGGAAATGGATGTTTTACTTTACTAGAAATTCACTGACAGAACAAATGACGAGCTGATAAGATGATTCCTTGTTTTGGATGAAACCAGCAGGATATACATTAACTCCACTGTGACAACATACACATTAAAATGCTGTTTATGTGATAATAAATAATTAATGGTAATCCAAAAACATATTATGTGTAATCACAGGGGCCACTCGGCTGTTTAATGAGTACTTTTACTTTTTATCCTTTGAATTTACTAATTCTTCTGTATTTTTATAAAAGAGAGATTAAAAATCTGAGACTTTTTCTTTGGAGTTACACTTCAGAGAAATGGAGCTTTATTTCATATAGTGGTATTGCTCCAGTTATTTAAGTAAAGGATCGGAGTAGTTTCTTCCACCATGAACCACCCCCATTATAATAACAACTGCACGCCAAAACAGAAACCGTTGAAATAATAGAAATTTCAGATTTAAATCATCATGAAATTAAAAACTAGGAATTAAACAGTAAAAGGATTTTTTAACTAAAAAATAAGATTTAAAGCAAGCATTTTGCAGGCAGCTATATGTTGCATATTAGGTTGTCTTAATGTACACTTCCCTTTGTTACTGAATGTCATTCATTTCAGACAATAATGCTAATTCAAAACCTGACCATCAACAAGTGATCAGAGTCTTTTTATGCCAAAGTAGCAATACCACAGTATGAAAACATGTCATCAACATCCTGCATCTAATCCGTTATATAAGTAACAGCAAAATATACTGAGTATGAAAAGTAAAAGTACTCATTATGCAGCAGAATCACTCATTGTATTATTTTATTAGAACTAGTGTTAACGTGTGAGAAGAACTTAAATGTTGCAGCTGTTTGCAACAGAGATAAGTTTAACTATGAGTATTTAATGTATCTACAGTCAAGCATAAAATATAAGAAACTGATTACAGGTTTTTCATGTTAAATCTTCTGCAAGTGAACTGCAGGCACCAAATAAATGAGTACAAGAATCTCAAACTGACTTAATGCTCTGAGTTAATTTCCATCAATGCTGACCACACTGGAAATGTGTGAATGGCCAGAAAGCAATATTAAATGTAATTATGTCTTTCTGCTATACAAACTTAAACTTTCTACATGAATGTGCATGGAAAGACAGAGGTCTGAAGGAGTGTAGCCTAAAATATATATCAGCTTTATTGAAACCTTTTACAAGACAAAAAGTTGGCAAAGGGTTATACATTAAGTGCAAGGTTTGTTGCAGTTCATGTTAGCCTAAAGCGTCATGTGTGTAGTTACTCTAATAGGATAGGACATAGGTACATAGAATATAAATTGTTTGCACGTGTTACAAGAGCAAACACTTGAAGAGTCGTGTTTCTGAAACTTCTTTTGAAGAAGAAAACGCTTGTCGGGGTTCATATAGGCAAAGTGGTTTTTAAAAGGCCTCTGGGGTTTCTTCATTCATTTCCTTCATTGCATAGTTTTCTCAAATCCAACCAAAAAGCTACTTTGGCTGCATGTAGGAGGCAAACGTGTGAGAGTGGATACCAGGATACATCCTGCAATGAATCCTCCAGAAAAAAAAAACCTCAAAAATAAGAGAAAATTCAAAATGTCAACTGTTTGTTCTCTGACGGACCTGCAGTTTCACTGTGACCGTCGTGGCCTCTCGTGTTTGAAGTCCACAGTGACACAGAGCTCACATCACGCAGGGTTTGATGTCCTGACAGACGCTCTGGGGATGATGGTGGTGGTGATGGTGATAGTAGGATCCGCCAGCCGAGGGGTGGAAGGAGGAGATGCCGTTAAAGTTTAACACAAAATCTTTCCTGTCGCACACCGAGGAATGGCTCTGATAACGTGGGATCCCCACTGAGGAAGTAGAGAGGGAAGACATTAATATTCAGTATGCTTTATGAACAGATTCTTCTTATTTTGAGCATCAGAAACCCAGAAATCCAAGCTAAAAAAAAAAAAAAAATCGTTTGTTGTGACCAGAAATTAATGTTTTACATGCTAAATCTTCTAAAAACTAAAATAGCCTGAGATGCTTCATAAAACGCAACATTTGTATTCATGTTGGTTCTGGTGTAAAATCTGGACTATGAACAAAAATATCAGGTAATGCGTTTCAAAACTGCAACAGAAGTCGTCCTGATCCTGTCACAGTGGCTTTAAAATGAATCAAACTGACGGCTGAGAACGGACAAGGCCTTGTTTTATTTACTGGAATTATTATTAGCATCATTAATATGTCTATATAAACACAACTTTCCCCTTAACCACCTCGTATGTGCGCGGACTTGCAGTGGCATAAATGTGTTATTTCTTTAAATAAATAGAAAAACCGTAATTCTTAAATAATAGTTTTGAATACTTCCACAAAGTGACAGCGCAATAATTTCCCCATTCAGTTGTATTTAAAAGGCACCGCTTTCCTTTAGCCAGTTTTTTCTTTTTTCTTTTTTTCTTTTTTTTTTTTAGCCAGACAGTCAATGCTTTTATTCTGATCTATAACCAATAACAATAATCTACACGAGGCATGTCTCCCTAGAGAGCCCTAAACTTGCAAGAATATTTAAATTAGACTCGGTGGCCGTCATTTTGAGTCTGTAAGTGAGCCTCTATTTCCACAAACGCAAATTGGAAGGCTGTGGCCTCGCCAAGGTCATAAGGACTCCAGATGTGGCTGTTTTTCGGGGGAAGACAGTGGGCTTTATCCCCCGGGCCACAGCTCGCTGCCCAGCGGCCGCTCCAGACAACAGACGAGCCTCTCTGACAGACGGTCGAGTCACCGACTGATCCTCCGCGCTGCCTCCATCAAGACGCTGCGTAAAGTTTAACAAGGCTCTCCGTCTCTGGTGGATACGCGGTGGTTGAAATCCTCCGCCGGTGTGGTCCGACCTGCACAGTCTTTGTTTGGTTAACCTCTGGGACCCTTTCGGGCTCCAGCATGGGTTACTCGCCTCGGTGAAATCCCCAGACTTTAGGAAAGCCTCAGTGTGTTGTGTTAGAGTAAATGAGCGTGAACTGGGGAGGTGAATTAGGAGCGCGATCACAAAATAGCTGTTTTTCTTCATCTATTTATTAAGCTAAATATCCCGTGAAGAAATCCAGCAGAGCCTGCAGACTGTGGATTGAAGACACGTATTACACATTAGCACCTCTAAGACTCTGAATCTAAATTATTTATTCTATTAAAATCGTTTAAAAACTAATTTTACTGAGCCACGCTGAGGCCAGTGCGTGGTCTTGAGTGGGTTTTTACAGTTCTATAAACATTCAAAGCTACTTTATTATTCAATAAAATAAGTTACACAATTATTAAATTATTTTGACACCCACAACTGTTGATCTTAATAAACACTTAGATGGAAATAACGAGGAGAAAATATATGATGGAATTGAATGGTATTAAATGATAAATATTAAATATTTTTATTATTGGCCTTGCCCGAATATGTGAACTCCCCTTTGCCATCATTTTGCCGGTCAAATAAGCACGACAATACTCATTTTAAATATTAGTTATATTTATGAATTATATGTCTTCATAACTGAGTTTGTACTCCTTAAAAACATTTAGAAGTGGTCACAGGCCGCTGCTGCACATAAAAAACTAAATGCAGTCTGTCCTGCAGATGAGGTGGAGGTGCTGCGGCGACTATTATCATGTGTTTTTATTCCTTTCATTTTTTTTAATGATGGTCCCCACAGATATTAGTCTGGGTTCATCATCACCAGTACGAGCCAGTTTGTGGTACCTGATATGTCGCTGGTGTGGCTGTCCCTGCCGTTCTGGTGAAGGTAGCTCTGCTCCAGGGAGTAAGGCGACATGCCGGAGTGTAAACCAGAGGATGCGGGGCTGCTGGAGGCTAGAGGCTGCTGTTTGATGTAGGGGGAGCCGCCGGAGGACGCCCAGTGTGCGGATGTACTGGCGTACGGGGAGTGGCCGTCCAGCGCGCTGGCCATGGCTGGAGAGGACGGTACGGGGCTGCTGCTGCTGTCCGGTCCGTACTCCCCGTTAGGCGGCACAGGACAGCTCGCCATGTATGTAGATCCGGGACTCGGAGACATGTGGGGTACGTGGTGGCCACCGCTCAGCCCGTCGTACCCCCCGGCCATTGAATTGCTCATCATGTCCAAATTGTAGCTGTTGCTGTGACAGGCCAGAGTGGCGGATGGAGCTTGAAAGTCAAAACTCTGCGGGAGAATGGAGGTCCCGAAGCCTATGCCGTTCATCATCCGATACATGGGCTTCAGAGCTTGACATTTTCTTCTGAAGCCTCTGGGTCTGCGACGAAACGAGCCTTCCTCGAACATGAACTCACTGCCCGGATCGATGGTCCAGTAGTGGCCTTTTCCCGGCCTGCCCAGCCCTTTGGGCAGCTTGATGAAGCACTCGTTCAGCGAAAGATTATGCCGCACCGAGTTCTTCCAGCCCTGATACGAGCCCCTGAAGAATGGGAAGCGAGCCTGGAGGAACTGGTAGATCTCACTGAGTGTCAGTCGTTTGGTCGGGGAGCTCTGTATTGCCATAACGATGAGAGCGATGTAGGAGTAAGGAGGCTTTTCCGGTCGCCTTAAACCGGAGGTAGTCTTCTTCCCTTTGATGGCGGTGGACGAACTTTCTGTGGCGGCTTGTGGGCTCAGCATGGCGGGGTGCAGGACGCCGGACGCCGGGCTGGATCTCAGAGGAGGCGGAGGGTCCAGCTGCTGCTGAGGGGTCTCGGTCGTCATGTCAGCTCTGACGCACGACTGGCGTAGAGTGAAGAGAGGGAGGGAGAGAAGACGAGCCGCGAGATGTTTCCGAAGAGAAATATATCGGGATCCGGCGGTCAGTGTCCTTGCAAGTGAGCGTTACACCGCCAGTGGTCCTCAGTATCCTAGCGCAAAATGGAGTGAAATCTGTCTCCAGTTACGCACGACTCTCCCGTTACGCACGGTGCTCCCTTGACGCATGCAGAACGCACGGCGGGTACGCACTGATAGAGAGAGGAAGAGGAAGAGAGAGTGGGGGGAGCTGGTTATCCACTGGAGACTGAGAGTCCAGGGCTGCAGCTCGACACAGAGACTCCACTGGGTGTCACAGCGGCGCTAAGTGGTGCTGTTTGGCGCGCCGGGTGGCCATCGACCACCTTAATAGTTCCTCAAGTGGAGGAAACGCGAAAACCCCTCGACTTATTGCGCACAACAGTCCAGCCAAACAAAGCTCGACCACCTATCATTTCATGAATCTTTCTTCCCTCTGCGAGTCCCCCCACCCCCCAACTCCCCCACCCCTTCTCCTCATCCGCACTCTGCGCCTGCAAATCTCCCTGAAATCAGTGACGAATAGAGCCACCCCCCTCCACCCTCTTGCCAAGTCTGGCCCAAGTCCACCCACCGTTCTCAGCAGCGTTAAAGCCCTTCATTCTCTCCTCGTCTTCTTTCTTCCCCTCCCACCTCCTCTCTCCAACTTCGGACTACACGCAATTAAGTCATCTATCAAACCTCCCCCCGACATCCCAATCAACAGCGCCACACGCCAGACGCGCAAGTTAAAAAACGAGCTTTTCTGCCCCCACCTCTGGTCCTGCATGTATGAAGTAGTGATCTCAGCCCGATGTGCCACGGATCATACATTTTCCTGACACAATATAAACCACCACAATATGTGCAAAAAGCCCAGCTTGCAATTTAAACCATGATGCCCCAAAACATTCACTTGGGCCTACACGATATCTGCGGCAGCAAATACCCAAACGCGTCGCCGTGAAGCAATAAAAAAAGCACCATCTTGTACTATTTGTATTATTTTGCTCATAATTTCCTCCCAAACTGGTCCAGAGGATAACAAAAACAAACTGTCGCTGTGCCGGGCTGGGGCGAGGAGTGTGAGAGATGGAGAGGTGGTGGTCTTTACCGTGCGTGTGTAAGCAGGGGGTTGCTCTGAGTAAATGACTTTGACATGAGTGGAAGCAGGCTTTTTCCATCAAGCCCGGCCCTGGATACCACACACAGCGCGCCAGTGTCAGCTTACCGCCCCGGGCCAGAGCCGGTCCCATGGGCCCCACGTTCATTAGAGACAGAAAAGCGAAATTAGGCGAGCGGGCGTCGACAGTTTCCTCCCCTATGGAGACATCACACACAGATTTGTCCAACATGATGGAGTTATATATCCCATAAAGGTAATATCAACATCCGCGCAGCGTCGGAGCAGAGATCATTGGGCTTCGAGGGAGGGGGGAATGCGTCAAGTTTTGTGGCTGTCGCTAAACTGAGGGCTTTTTGGTGGTGTTGTGCATGTTTGTCGCGATGTCTTTTTCCTTATATTTATTGATTTCTAGTCATGCATAGGTAATTTTCAGGTATTTTTTTCCGACGGCCCTGTGATGTGGTTGGTAGTAGATAAAACAACACCAGTGGGGGGAAAAAAAAAAAAAAAAACCATAACTCGATATTTTATTTTCGTACTCAAATCTCAGTTTGTGCTCGTGTTTACTGACGCAACCTTTTTAAATTTAGATATAGCCTGGAGGATTTTCCAAACAATTACCAGCAACAATAACCTTTGCACTTTGCACAACAAAGGATGTGCGGATAAAATCATTTTCCACCGTGACACACAGCGCAGTGTGGAGGATCTTAACGGCCCCAGAAATTTCCTGCGACATCAAAACTTATGACCCCCGCCGAGATCAGGATGCGTTGGCTTGCAGAGGGAATCTTTGTTCTGGGATCTCTTTGAAGACGGCGCTCCGGCTGTTTTTTACGCACCGAGATTATATGAGAACCTAATTTAGCCTTCTGTAAATATGAAGTGGTGAGCGGCCACCACGAAAGCGATTCAGAGGTATTTTTTGACAGAGAGTTTGTCTTTGGAATGCAGTCACGGCTGGAGGCCCATATAAGCCTACTGCCGACATAATAAGGCCTTCTGTTTGTTTTCATGTTTAGGCAGAATCATATTGTCTACCCCCCATAAAATATTAGGTAGATAAAATTTGAGAGTGTTGTGTGTGTGCTGCCTGACCTCAGGTAACCCATTTTAGCTCATTTTGAAATATAATGGTCACGGCCTACAATCACACTATAGTGAAGTGAAATATATTACACAAACGAAGTCACAAAAATCCCGTATTTCTCACTATAAATAACCACCAAAAAATATTTAGAAACAAGTTTTCCCCAAATACTACACAAGCACAATGTTGGCCTATATAATAATAATAATGTTTGTCTTTAATGTCCTTTTTTAAAAATGTCTTTAAATGTGATATAGGCCTGTAATAAACAAAATTCATTCGATAAAACAATAACAAATAATGAGTTCAGGTCCTCTTAACGGTAATCTAATATTCTTTGGCTGCTCGGGTTTTCTTCCTCCGCCTGTGTTTCCTGTGGTTGTGCCGGGAGCTTTGGAGCTGTCTCTCCGGGACTCTGGAGGTCAGGCGCGGTTCAGTTTGCCGGAGTGACAGACTGTTTGGACTTCCTAACATTGTGCCTGCCGTAAAGTTTGGTTTCATAACACTGTGGGCCTTATTCGCAGGCAGTCAGCCCTGGAACAGGCCTGAGTTCCTCCCCAGCCAGCATGTCGACTGGGTCGAAACAGACCCCGGTTGAGATGCAGAGAAAGGCTGTTTACAAACACGAGGGACTCGCGTCACGTCAACAACGACGCTAACACTGTAGGGACACCGGGAGGACTTGGAGCCACGTGACAGCCCCGTAGACAGGTATGCTGTTCCGGCGTTTCACCTGCAGGTTGCAGCATTGTCCCTGAAAACAGGAGCGAGTCTCACCTGTCACCTGTCAGGCTGCTCAGTGCGGCATGAGAGCAGACCTCAGGCCGGTCTGTTTCTGCTTTAAAGCCATAACATGTAAGTGCGTAACGATCAGCGGGGGCATATGAGATGCAGAATACAGGCCTGCTCGGTATAAAGCCATCGCAAGGGAATCATCAAAGCCTGATCAAATGCTGAGACGACTACAGTCACAAAAACACCGGATATTTATTGGGGAATGTTCAGATTCGTTTTGACTGATCCAGCTGCATCAGAAGAGTTCATGTGCAAAACTACGACACCAGGTTTAAAACGACTGCTTGAATTCTGACATTAAAACCACGTTAAGGGATCCGTTATTTTGAATAATAAAAGTGATAAAAGTCTTACGCTCATGTTTCAATTAATTGCAAAACAATTACAAGAAACCCTTTTGTAATGCTGTGGCATCATTCTGATGGAGAGTAGATTACTCTTGAAAATGACTCATCCGCTCTCCTTTGAGGCGTTATTCTGAGTGAAAGATTTTTATATCATATTATAGAAAAATGTGCGCACTAAACCAAGACACGAGGCGAATCAGGATCGAGTACATTTGATTCCAGAATTATCGGAGATCATTAAGAAAACAGAAATACTATTTTCGTTTAGGGAAACTGTGCGTTGGAGTCAATATATTGTTTGTACATTATTTTTAATCAATAATTTTATGAGAACCATGACACTGAAAGTGAACAGGAAGAATGCCTCGTCAGTGGACCATGATAGTGATGATGGGTCTGGGGTCTATTTCAGGACCGCGGAGAGCAACTGCAGGATCCTCCGGACACGACCAGTAAACAGCCTGCAGGGCAGTGGGCCGTGTGTGTGTGTGTGTGTGTGTGTGTGTGTGTGTGTGTGTGTGTGTGTGTGTGTGTGTGTGTGTGTGTGTGTGTGTGTGTGTAAATCTGAACATCTGGCCGACATAAATAATCAAAACTGATAATTGTGTTTTGGTGACGGAACAAATGACTGTTTCTGTGACACATGATGGAAACAGCGGACGCAGCTCACACCGCAGCTTCCCCCTTGTTTTGTATCTAGTTTCCTGTTAGTTTGTGATAAACTGCTGTTCAATGATCATGACTTAGAACCGACTGTACGCACCAATCGTTTGAATATCTTTAGGAAACATTGTGTGGCTTGTTTTTTTTTTCTGCTGTTATTTTGATAAAAAAAAACGTGGAACAGTAAATATCACTATCTGCACATAGAAAGTATAATAACAACAATAAGAATTTTATTAGTTAGTTCTTCTGCATAGATAACTATGAAAAACTTGTTTGAGGAAGGAAACGTTTTTGTGGCAGATTCTATTTGTAGAGGCTGAGAGAAAGTTCTTTGTTATTTATAATAATTCATAATATTGTAAGTTCTGGTCTGATAAATGTTGGACCACTGCGACATTATTGTTGGTCCCTGTGGACTATGTGTGCATAAAAAAATAAATAAGAACATGATAACAATAGTGTTTTTAATGATCAATCTTTGTTCTTTGGTGTTATTTTATTTGTTTACTGTTGTTGTTGCCTTGATTGCAATATATCAATAGACTGACTTTTTGTGTAATTCAAATAAGACACTCCGGTCACTGCCACTAGGAAATATATAAGTTAACAAAAAAACAAAAAAAAAAACAAAAAAAAAAAAACAGAAGGCCTACTGAAGAGAGGCATAATGCTGGACTTTAATTGTATTATTTCGATGTTTGTGTTAATGACTGTGAAGTAGGAGTGTGGAAGCTTTTGTTTCCCTCGCAGTGAAATCTCCTCTGACCCATGTCTCCTGTTGAACAGGTGTAGGGCCCGCTCACACCTGCTTGTGATCTCACAAACACCCTTTCATGCCTGTATTGAATAACTCACTGAACATCAGGGTCCCATTGTCTCACTTTTTTATTCATAAAAATACCAGGCATGCATGAATCATCTCAGGAAAACATCAGGCATTTCCATGCGTTTCTAGTTCGGCCACGTGATTGCTCATCGCAGCTCAGTCAATATTTTTCTATATACAACAATATTTTATACAGCAGGTCATACAAAACACGAAAATATAAATAGAGGAATAGTTCTATGTTTCAACGTGGCACTTAGTTGCCGTCATACAGTAGAAATGACCAATGAACCGTGGAAGCATGAATACACACTCTCTCTGAACATGTACACGCATGCACGCGCGCACGCACACACACACACACACACACACACACGCACGCACACACACACACACACACACACACACACACACACACACACACTGGAATGTCCGGCGATGACAGCACCTGCTTGTCACCACTCAGTTAGATCATATGAACAACAGGCCATGTTTGTTTTTTTTCCACGGCAAATGACTTACAGTAGTCATGGTGAGACAAACAGTTAAACAGCTAAAGCACTGAAAGATAAGAGCGCCCACAAAAGTGCACAAAACGGGTCAAAACATACAAGTCTGGCAGCAGTCCGAGTGCTTTATGAGAGCAAAGAGTCTATATGGAAACCTCGCGCCTTGCTGGGCATCTTGAGCGCGTGGAGAGCGGCCTCAGGTGCGGCCATGCCCGGTGCCGCCTGCTGGAGGTATGTGTATGTGAGGGCATCCCTGCTGGGCTCCGTGCCGCTGTACGCCCCCTCTGACAGGTATGTGTGCTGTGCCGGATAGCTCAATGCGTAAGGCAGTATGTGGGCCCCTGGGGGCCAGTAGAGCCGGGGGGCGTGGGATTCTGCATCAACGTGGCTGTCCTCCTTCCGTTTGAAGGGTGTGCTGAGGATGCTGTCGATGGCGAAGGAGCTGGAGAACTTGGCCCCCACCCTCTCCTCCGGGGCGGGGAGGCGGGTGTCCTCGCTGAGGATGTCCGGGCTGTCCTGTTCTTTGGCGGATCTCTTGGCAATGCGCTTCCTCCTGCGCCGGAACACACCGTCAGCGAAGGTGTACTCGCTTTGCGGGTTGAGCATCCAGTAGTTGTCCTTGCCCCAGGGCCTGGACGGGTCCCGCAGCACTTTGAGGAAGCAATCGTTGAGTGACAGGTTGTGGCGCACCGAGTTCCTCCAGCCGGTGTAGCTGCCACGGAAAAACGGGAACTTCTTCATCAGGTAGTCGTTGATCTCTGCCAGAGTGAGGCGACCGCTGCTGGACTCCCGGATGGCCATGGCGATGAGGGCGATGTAGGAGTAAGGGGGTTTGGGTCTGCGGGTGTAGGGCTTCCCCTTGCTGCCGTCGCCGCTCTGGGTGACAGGTGCCGGGCTGTTGGCCACGCAGTCCCCGTCCGACCCCAGCTCGTCCCCGGATAGAGGAGACGGGACTCCCCCCTCTGCATCCATGCACAACTCCAGCGGCTTCTGCGCGAAGTGGTGCGCAGAGAAAACTTCAAGTTTCATTTTCCCAAAACAGAAGGAAGAGCTTCTCCTTGAAGTGTCTCCTCCGTTCCAGCCGTGTCTCAGCTGAGCAGCAGAGCAGGTGCAGCAGTCCTGACAGCAGAAATGTCTCTGAGTGTTTGTGTGTTGTAAAGACTCGTCTGAAGCGCTGGAGGCACCCTGAGCCTCAGTCTGTAGCAGCAGAGCACTGATCTGTCTCCGGAGACACGCTTGTCTTCCTATAATATAATGCCTCGGCAAGGGACGGCCCACAGGCGGGGTTTCCAGCCCCAATCCATTGAAGCGATCGAGTGATATAATATATGTATGTTTACAATTGGACGCTACCGTGCCACGCCAGTGAAGGAAAAGAAAGAAAAAAAAAGTGAGCGAGTGAGGCGAGAAAGGCTGGTATGAAAAATAATTACAGTGAAAAAAAAGAGCAACCGTTTATCCTTTTAGAAAGTCCTGGAGTCGGTTATGACACAGATTAGAGACACAGCAGCATCAGATGTACCTATCAGCGGTTTGTCTACACGGTTTTGTAACAGAAACACCTTTCAGGAACCAAAATGTGCGCTTTAAACCCAAATAAACTTCTTCTGCCACATGATGAATCAACAAAACTCTCATTTCTGTCTGGATTCCAGATTCAGTTATAGTGCTTTATCATTAAAAAGTCTTGAAAAAGTCACATTTAGTTCATTCAAAGCATTTCCCCCGCAGTTGTGATCAGTACTTTCGTCCCTGATTTAATATATCCTCTCTTTACTGCCTTTCAGTCAAAAACAACTGCGGTCCGTATTTGAGGTAGAGCCAATTTTTGGCTCTACCCCAGATTTAAGGTTATTCGGTGCGGGGGAAAAGCCATTTTTACGCACGGCAGCGAAGTCTCCAAAGAGCCTGAAAAGTTCTTCGCTGAGGTAAATTAGTCAGAAGAACAGCCAAGAGAAAAGAGTAAATGGAAAAGTAGATGAGGCGGTTCACTTCAACCTGTTCCTTCACCGGCGCTCCGGTGGAACGGGGAAGTAACGCGGACGCAAAATTGAATCAAAAGAGACGGTTTTGGATGAGTTCCATGGAACGCACAGTGAATGATCTCTCAGGTTAAGCAGGAGTGTTGAGGGAACAAAAACAAAACAAAACAGACAGATGAATATTGCCTGAGAGGTCACTTAGAGTTCAGAGCACCTGCATGCAAAGAAACACCGGAGCGACAGAAGCTAGGGTGGAGAAAAGGCGATTCACTGTGCGTTTGGACCGGTGATGCAAAGCAGTGAGGGAGACAGTCTCTCTGTCAAAGCATTAGTGAAAGTCTCACCGCTGAACGTAAAGGGGAATCCCGATGCTCCTAACAAGTGTCTATTGTTTTTTCTTCTATGTTTGATTATATGTTGGATTTAGTTGCTCTGTTTTCTGATTTTTCTTGTTTAAAAAAAAAAAAAAAAAAAAAAAAGCCCAGGAAACAGTGGCATCAGCAGAGTCAAACCATAGCATAGACATGAGATGAACTTATGTCAGTCCAGGTTTCACACTGTTTAATGAGAGCCAGGGCCGGAACAAGAGATGTTCTGGTCCTGATCAGAATTCCTAAAGTGGAGCTCCTACTCCAATTACAACCTGTTTCAATTTTCAAAAGTTTCATACTGTAACGTGTTACTCATTATATTTCCATCAATATCCTTAACAACAGAAAATTGCCATAGTAAATACTGCTAATCTGAAGTGTTTTAAATTTCCAATATTGGCGCCTCCTGGTGGAAGCATCAACAAGGACAAACAGCCGTGGCGTTGCGTGATCACCGCGTGTGGAATCCACAAGAAGATTACATCATTTTTTACTGTATTTTCACAATATTATCAAATTTTATTCAAACAAACGCGCCATCAGATTAATTGGAAAAAAAAAAAAGTTTAACAAATTAAAATTGACAAAAATGCGCAGAAGCCTCTCACGTCTGTGGGGCGCCACCTGCTGGCAACGTAGTTTAGTTACACTTTGCCAACTCGAAGAGATTCAAACACTGAGCACAAAGGCTATGAATATCCAACAGAGGAGAACTCAGGACCATCAGTCTGCTGTTGTGTCATTGAAACACGGTTTGGTGATGTAACCATTCTGACCTTACCAGTTAATATATGAGCCATACATCAATACCACATCACATTTGTGTACAGACATTTAGCCAAGCTATTGTCAGTAAACTAGTATTTGTTGGGGATCGTATCCACCCGCACAGGTTTTAAGTAAACTGACGTCGCTGACACCTGTAAACCAAATGTCTGTTTGTCCCACTAACTCTTCCCCTGTCAACACCTTTCAGCCAGATGACTCTGCAGAGCGAGGCCGGGGAGTTAACATGAGTTATGAGCTTGGCCTCGGGCCAGTAATAATCATTAAACTGTCTTCTCTGGCACTCCCCTATCTCAGTTGCTTGGACTTTGCTGAGGCCTGAACAACTTAATATAAGTTCAACTCTGTACGCTGTCATATTCTTGTGTGTGCACCTACACAGTACTTATGAAAAGATTTATTGTGATCCTGCAATAACTCTTGGGGATTATGCTAAACAAAAACCACATGAAAGCAGGAATAACGATGTATAAGAATTTCATAATGACACCATTGGATGTAAGGTCAGGTCACTATAAACTGCTGCCTACCAGTCTGCTCCTGACAGCACTGAGGTATGAAATCTGCTTGGCATCCCGGGCTGTTAATGTGTCTCCATGTTTAAATTTTATCACCTAATTATAACTTTGGATGTACATGACAGGCGTGATTAAAGATCTCATACACAGAGCTGCTTGTACGTGTGCGTGTGTGTGAGTGAGTGCGTGAAAGCAACAGAATTTGGGGGTAAGTAGATTAATTATGTGTACATGTTCTTGGAGCCTGTGTCTGTTTTTCCAGTCATGTTAATGAAAGGCCTGAGGATGGCTCCTTGGTTTGAAACAAATCAGTCGGTTGTCACTGTTCAGTGACAGATATGTGCTTTTTAAAGTCCAGGCAACTCAAATTTAGCTAAAGGGAAAGATTATCTTGATAACATAGTTGGAGAGAGAAAGTGAACCTTGGCTTCCAGTGTCAAAGTCAATCTTCATCACTCGGACCACCTCCCTTTGGAAGACTTCTTGTGGTAGAATAAATGCATCACACTGCTGTTGTGCTCCTCATTGTAAACATACAACATTTTTTTTTATCTTAAAATGTACAGTGCTGTCATTTCTCTGTCAACTGAGAATGAACCAGTGTGAGTCTTGGATATGTTTTGCTTTCAAAACTAAAGAAACAAGGCTACATCATAAAAATCTGATGTCTGGAGTCAGTTTTGATTTCAGATCTCTGCAGGGTCAGTTGTGACGGGAGAAAGGATGTCAGAGAATCCAGAGGTCGTCAGACATCCTCTGATCAAATTTAGATTTTGGAAACGGCTTCATTCTCACACTGGGACGCTGCTGCAGCAGCTGCAGAGCTGAAACCAAAATGTTTTTGTTGAAACTCAGGAGGCCGACCACTGTGAGCCTAAAACCAGAGCTGAGGAAAGCAGCAGCGTGTGTGCTATCATTATCACCGCCGCTGTGCAACACTCTGACGAGGCACACAGAGAATTGTACCTCGCAAGGCTGGTGGTAGGTGTGCCTGTGTGTATTTTTTGTCTTTGTAGAAGTGTGATAAGGTTGTATTTGATTTCATGTACTCTGCCAAGATTGCTACACACACCTGTGCTGAAGTGATTTGGTGTGAAAAGCAGCACACCTGTTTTCTCTTTGTATGCTCCACATGGCAATTTGAAATCAGAAGTGGAAAAACAATTTCCCCACCGGGATCAATGAAGTATTGCATTATTCTTTCCCTCCAGCTATCTGGATTAAGGCTTATTTCAGAACATTGCATCACTTGAGGAGGTCAGGATCATCTTTTTGCTACTGGTTCTAAATGATATATTTAATGCAAAGAAATTGCTTTAAGTGCAAGGTCATCAAGGTCATAAGAATACACTCCACTCTGCAGCAAGACAGCGAGAAACGCATCACACTTATATAACCTGTTAATGCGTCTCTCCTAAAATTGGCACCTTGTTGTTTTAGCTCACCTAAGGAGATTGAAGTGTCTCCTTTGAGCAGGAGGAGAAATGTCTTTTAAGTGCTGACATGAGTGGAATTCCAGCAATGTAAATTCATTGGGTAAATCCTTTGCAGTTCCAAAAATAGCCCCACCTCTGCGGCGGTCTGTGCTCACACGCTAACCCTTGTCTGCATGTCTCTGGATGACTTCTTACCTGTATCTCATCTTTGTTTTCTTTCTTCTCTGTGAGTGAAGGGTGTCCAGCCCCCATGTCTTTGTATAAACAAAGTACAGACTGTGGGTGAGCAGGACAGGGAGGAACGGCAACAAGAGGCGCTGCGTAGCTGAGATTCCCAAGATTCCCTGCAGCAGATTTAGTCTCTGACAGAGGCCGCTGATAGTCGATATGCTTCATTTGGACGCACAGGTAGGTACGGCAATGTGTCTACTTCACAGCCAACCTAAAAAGCAGACATTCCACACCAATTCCACTCATTCCTGTACTCAACACAGTAGGCACCGGTACAGGGGTTTGTGTATGGGGGTGTCTGTGTGTCTGCAGCTGTGCGTCTGCTCAGGTGTGGGTGTGAAAGAGTGTGAGATTACGCATGTGCTTCTGTGAAATAGAAGAGTAAGACACATACATTCCATCTAGTTTATTCTTTGAGCGGTGATTACTGTAATTACCAAACAATGCAGCCCTCTAAACGTTTGCTGCCTGCTTTGTTGCGCTTCTGTAGAATCACACCTTTGTGTTTAGGAAGATAAATGGTGGGGGGTGCCCGGTCCATAAAATCAGAGGCACACCTGAACACTTAACTGTAACAAACAAAAAGTTCCCATGAGGCTGTTGTGATACATACCACAAGAACTTTCCGTATTGAATGTTCTCATAAGCAACTCCTGCATGTAGGAAAAAAAAATTAGGACTGGATACCTGATACACACACGCGCACACACGCACACACACACACACACACACACACACACACACATACAGACATAAATACAGTACATGCAGTGACTCACAGAGTTTTCATAAGTGTGGTTTGATGAGCGTAAATCTCTGCTGCTTCTGTGTCAGCGATTAATAAATGAAATCTGATAAAATGAAGCAGCATATCCTCCAGTCAGTTGGCAGCCACATGTTGCTATTTTGGGTTCTTCTGCATTCTTACCTGAGGCGCTCACACCCTGCCAGACCAACAGAGAGAAAAAAAATAGATACATATAAATAAACGGAGCCAACAAAGGTGTAATTAAAGTAATTAAGGAGAGAGGTGAAGTACAGGTGAAGCACGGGTGAAAGGCAGCCTGGCACTGCTAGGACCTGAATCGCATACAAAGGTAGTGATGTCATTCTGGGTCCCCCCTCTGTCTTATTACCTTGATGCATACTGAATATTTTTACACTTTTAGACTTTTGGTACAAGTGCCATTCTAATCAGTCAATTTACCACTCTTAACCTCAAGTTTGTCTCTGATTGACCCATGTGATCCTCTAGTCAGCCCAAGTGCAGCTCTTGCTTGTGCAGTTTTCTATATGGTCAGCCCATGTGTGTCTGTGGTAAGCCCCATGGTTAGCTTAAATGCAGCACTGATTGGTGCTGTGACCCCCCCAGTAAATCCAAGTGCACCTCTGGCCAACAAAGCAGCTCCTCTGATTCCCAACCGATCCATTTGACCCCAAGTGCCCTGTGGTCAGACAAATTTCCCCTTGGACTGACCAAAAGTAGCCCCTCTGGTGTGCTCATTTGCTACACTGGTAGTGGTAGTGGTAAAAATGAATCATATTCGTAATGGAAGAGGAGTACCTGTTCTAAACCATTTTCAGGCTCTTCGTGTATGTTTGGCTGTTTGTGAGCAGATGTCTTGTGTGTATACTCTATCTTCATATATTTCTGCTCACTTTCATGCACAACATTGTGCTACTCGAAGTCTGCATCATCACCTGAGCACCTGAGAACAGCTTTTCCAAAACCTGACCTCAGATGGTGACCTGCAGTCTACAGGAACTCCAAACATAACCCCATCAAGGTAGAAGAAGACCTTAAAGCACAGCTCAGTCCTGCCTGTAAAATGTTACTGTTAGTGCATGTCTGTCAATGAACCTGTGCCATGAGGGAAGCACATGCTCGATACCTGCCCTATCAGCCGCTATCGTCCATTTCAGCTCTTCACACGCAAGAGTCCCCTCACATGCCGAGCGGGGAGGCGTGGAGTGAGATTAGGTGGTGGGGGCTGGATAAAGAAGAGAAAGAAGCAATGATTGATCTTAGCCATAGACACCTTGCTTTATCGCTGCAGCTGATAGGACCTACCTCTATTCAGCAGTGCTGTAGGCTGTTTTTGTGTAAGCATAAACACAGGGCCAAATCAGTACCTGCACTGTACTGTTTACCTGGCAGCAGTTCAGCCCTTTTCTGTCTAAACTTGAAATAGGATCCAAACACTCTACTCACGCATAGTGGTTTGCACGAGATGCTTCGCCTGCCTCTCAACCTACCGCGGGGCTCCGTATTGCTATTTTTGCACTGTCTGAACCTTAACCGCCCCTCTTATTTCTTTGATTGAGAGGTGGAACATCTAGCTCGAGGGCTTCAACTGCAAACATAGCACTGATTTTTAGCAGTTACCAAGGAATCATACCACAGACAACCCCAACAAACACCTCGCTGATTGATAACATTAGTCTGTGGATTATGATCCCCTTTTGCTCACCACAATTAAAAGAACTGTCACGGGCCTATATCCTGGACTTTTAATATACGACTCCTTGCTTGTCATTCAGCACAGGATAAAGTGCATGACTCTGAATGGAGCATGGAGATGAAAATTTTAAACTGACTTGACTAAATTTAAGAAATTATTATAAAACGCAGATATTTTGTTTTCATACAAAAAAAAGGCCATACTTTACTCAAGCACATATTATGACGGAATACTTCATGTATCCTAGCATATTTCAGTAGTACAAAATTTAAAAGGGGCACTCCATCAAATTTACATATTAAGTCCGGTTTACTCATGACAAAGAATATTATTCAACGTGTTAAAAATGCTGGACTATAATTTCTTCTGTGGCTCTGGAGGGACTTTTCTAAAGTTTGAAAAATTACGCCGATGATTTCAACAAGGCTTGGACAATTAACGTTTCTGTGGCAGGGATTGGGTTGCAATATGGGAAATATAAGATCCAGTGTTGTGGGGGTTTGATTAGCGCAAAATCAGGTCGCCACGTAGCGGCTATCCAGCAGCAATGTGTAGTTTAGTGGCTATTTAAGCACACACACAGAAAATGAGCTAGAGAAAGAGACTGAGTTAAAGATAATTGTATATGAGGCAGAGACATCAGTCATTTCAACACAGCTGTCACTGGATCAGTGGTTCTGTCCCTGAGTGTGCCTGAACTGTTTGCTTAAACTGTAAAATATACTACATGTGAATGTGTATTTCCAATTTTCTCAAACTTTTCTGTTTCACAACCCCATTTCAGAGGTTGACAATGTCCCATGATATCAGCCAGCTAGATAGCTGTCATAACCCTTTTGCTACTCGAATATCAAATATTCAGTTAAATGTACTTAATTTGTAGGAAAGTTTTTTCTAATCTCTGTGGACTTTACATGGTTCACTGCCAGGGTAATTAGAAACCTGGGCTCCTGGGCAGATGTTACTGTTTGTAGTGAGTACTATTAGATATTGATCTGGTGATAATGCACAAATGAATATCATTAAGGATCGGAAGTTTGATTAGGATAAAAAGGCCTCATCTCCTCCAGCTGCTTGTAGGGTTATAATGTGTCCGCCTCCGCTCTTGCATTGATCCACCGGAGCAAACAGCAGCTGTCTGACTGCACTGCAAACCTCAGCACCCATCTGGTGTAAGACTTATCAGATAATATAAAATGTTAGACAGAAGAACATGTCTAGACAGTCTTCGGCATTTCCTCGGCATTATGTATTTGATAGACTAATCAAGGCAAACAGCAGTAAAGGTTAGGTGAAGACAGTATTTATGTTCCTTCACAGTTTGGATCGTAGGATTCTCCAACATCATTAACATTTTATTACATATTAAAAGACATAATTGGTGTTATAATATTTTTTTTATTAGTATCAAAAGTTCCATTAAAAAGCCAAAGCCAGCAATGAATTTGTTCTCCTCTCAAGTATGTGGCTTTAAGTGTATAGTAGAACGTCACATCCTTCCTGGACAATATTACTGAACTCAGAAAATTTTCTTATCTAACATTACTTAGTGAAAGAGGTCCAGTCTGTATTTAGAGTGATCATTGAATAGCATGCCAACCTCTGGCAATGAGCCAAAACATCTGTCTCCATCATCTCTACTTGTGAGCCCACCACCAAACCTCCCAGGTTCACACAAACATTAATGAAGTGAAAATATAATAGGCTAATAAGGCTTAAATAAATGTAATTTTTTTTTCTCTTTTGTCTTTTTTGAAAGTCTGGGTGACAGATTTCTATATTGCAATGATCATGGCTGCTGTAGTTTATTCCCACTCATCTTGCTATAATGTAGCAAAGCTGCATCAGTCATGAAACATGTTGTCGAGCATGTTCATTTGCTGCATGATGGCTGCACACCATACGTGTTATTTTACATAGAAGACTCAACAGTGCCCAAGAAGGCTGAACAGCTCCTCTACTTCCTGCGGAAACTGAAGAAAGTTAACCTGGCTCGTCAAATCCTAGTTAACTTCTACCACTGCACCATCAAGAACATCCTGACCAACTGCATCTCAGTACGTTACGGCAGCTGCACAGCCTCCAAGCAGAGGGCCCAGCTAACTGCCATCTAGGACCTCCAGCACAAGCAGTGTTTAAGGAGAGCACACAGCATCAGCAGTGACAGCTCCCACCCCAACCATGGATTGTTTGCCCCCCTCCCATCTGGTAGGAGGTTCAGGAGCCTCTGTTTCCACACCAGCAGGCACAGGAACAGCTTCTTCCCCAGAGCTGTTACCCTGCTGAACTCCAAGTTGAATCTAATCTAATCTAAGGTAGAAACATGGGGCTCTGCTGGATAACATAACAGCTCTATAGGTTTATGCCATGACCAGCACTTTTAATTATTTCAGCTTAGATCCTGATCTGGCCGTGTTCACTGGGAGGTTACTGAGCCCTGTTCTGTTGTCTGCGGTGTAAACACCAATAATCTGCCGGTGCACCGAGCTCTCGGTTGGGGCAGGCTCCAGTTAGAGAGGGGCACAAGCTGCACAGCTAATTGAGCTAACTAGCTAATTGCAGCCGGTAACTACAGGCTAAGATAGCTACAGCAAAGAGTATCGTGAGCAGTAGTTAGCAGTTACTCTGGTGATGTGCTGCGGCCTATTTATTTGGAGCAACCTTTGACATGTGACAACAGCCCTGCTGTTCTTACCAATGTTCTCCCACTCTACACCACTGATCTGCACCCCAGACTGCCTACTGCTGGCTCCTATCCAATTCAAGTCACAAGGACATAGCATGTAGTATGTTTATATTTGGATGGCAATGAAGTTGTATGGTAGGGAGGAGCAGCTTTATCAGCTGGTGGATTAACAGACAATACTTAAATTGTTACTTAAATATGCGTTATTCAGGGAGGTTGTTGAGGAAAATAAAAAGATAGAATAACACCAGGCTTGTCCATGCAGTTAAAACCTTATCATCAGTTAGGACAAATGTCACCCATACGTCAGCCGCAGATGTTTAGCTTAAGTTCTTGGTGTGATTTTTGGCAAAATCCCCACCTCTCCTGTTTAATTTGTAAATAGATCCGACCTGTGAATGTACATACCCTAAGTTTTGTTAACTCCCCTTGCATGCCAGAGAAACAGGTTTGGCCATTGGGACAGCCAGGTGGATGGAGGGAAAAAAAAACATTTAGACACAGAAACTGCAGCATCTGCTTGTTGACTGGAGTGGGTGGTCATGGGTAAGCACCATGATGGCAGTGGAAGGATTAGCTAATGCAATAGTGTGATTGTACCTCAAAGCCTTTCAGTCAAATGACCTTCAGCTGTCCACAGCCAGTGTCTCGCTGGGAGAAACTGATGGTTACAGTTTCAGTGCTGAGACGAGAGCATTGAGTTCACTGAGGGGTTAGATGAGGTATAAATAGAATCATGTGTCAGTGAATCATGTACACCTCTGCTACACTCGAATCCAGTGATCTCCAATTATGCTAAAAAAGAAGAAAACCATAATTGCTGCACTGTTAAGCTGGTTCATGTCAGGAGATGTGTCTCTGCCACACCACTCTAATTGAACTTTCTCTGAAAGGCGCTGTGAGAAAACAGGCGGTAACTATTTATACAGCTACACACCTGACCAGGCATCTATCCAAACAAAAGGTCTTGAACCCAGCCCTTGCGTGCCTATCCAACCCAGACATCTGATTAATTACAGTGTGGCCGTTAAAGCGAAGAAAAACTAGCTGATGAAAAGTCAGCGAGTCTGCAGGCTCAACCTGCCCAAACAGCATCATGCGTGTTAGCTTGTAAAATTCTCCGTCCTGCCCCCCTCTCCGTGTGTTTCCTCCCACTTGCCCCCCGCCTCCCTCCTCTGCTCCGGGCCCATTCGTGCAGACGAGGTAAAACATCTCCCTCGCTGTGTCAGAGCCCCGCAGGTGGGCCCCGCGTGCTCAGGTAGATAATATCACTGTTACTATAGACTGTGTTTGGGTTAGCTCAAAAACACTTTTCACGGCAGGAGCAAAACAAAGTGCTCTGCAGTGCGTGATAACAGCGGGAGCTGCTCCCTACAAATTAACCTGTGGAAACACTCTGGCCTCGCACGAAACACACACGTAATACCTGCTCCTCCTTTTTTTTTTTGTAAATCAAAGTTTACATGATGTTCTTCTGGGAGCATGGAAACATTTTTTTTATTTAGGATTGAGGAGATTTCTCTTACATGTAATTCACCAAAGGAATAATGTTAATCCAGAACAGTGAAATAAGACTTCAATGTCTTGGTGGTTATGTTATAGGACCAAGCTGCCTTATATCCAGATTGAAAGTATTGGCCTGATTGGACAAGTCACTGTTTCTAATCTACATACTCTTGTGCAGTAGACTTTATAAATTGTCTTTCTTTAAACAAAAGAAGCACGAATAGCTCAAATGTGCTCTGGGCCAGAAGCTGGGATGGCTTCCATAAACAGATCACCCAGGTGGTCCATGTGTGAGACAGGGAATAGAGCGCTGGTTGAGAGGCTTGCTGCTGCAGTCACAAACCTGGATCTTCTTATTTCAGGAGCTCCCTCCGTCTCTTAGCAAAAGTCCAAACATCTGCTGATGCCATGAGGATCTGATTCATATTTACAGCTGTGGCACCAAGTGATTCTTATTGCACAAAGTTGACTGATGACTTTTCCCAGCACAAGATCTTAGCAGCAGACAAAATGTAGCTAAGAGTTGTTCAGCTCTGACTTTGTTCAAGACACAGACTTGCAGTGAAAAGGGAGCTGTTTCACAGCAAACTGTTGTTCCATTGTTATTACAGCTGATAGTAGCACATTGACTTTATCTTGTCAGTGTCTCAACAATATCTGTGGTATTGGCTACAGAAAGCCTGTTTTGAATTAGAAACACTTTTAAATCTTCAAGAAACAGAGATTTGTGCGTACTATATACTTTGATACTGGTTCTGCGTATTGATTCACTTGCACGTCCAGTAATGTGTAAACTGTGGTCCTAACACTGCGAGGACATCAACAACAAGCACCTTTATCTGATTCAAATTATGTAGAAACACAACAAATTTGTGATTGTGCAGAGTATAAACATATCTTGCTTGAAACTATGTAGCCCACATGCCTGGAGTTAAATGAAGAGAAAATAATCACACTTTAAATCACATTTGCAATTTTAGTCAGTAAAATTGCAATTACATATTTTTCTGACAGTGTTCAATCAAGACAAAGATTCTCATCTTTAGTGCCGTAGACTCCTGCTTAATTGTAACAGTCCTGTTGTCAAATGTAAAATACTATGTGGGAACAGTAGATACTGTATCGCATTTTATTCTGGCTAAGGATTCAACAAACACATCATCATTGTCTTCACTTGTAGCTTTTTTTTATCCATCTACTGGAAAATGAAAATCATCGATTTGGAGACAACAGCATGCTGTTAAAAATGACCCAAAACTCACACACAGCTCCAGTGCCACCGACATCCAAATCCAATTATATGATTGTCATTGCACTCAGAAAAGGCAAACTGAAGATCATAGGTCTCAAATTTTTGGTGGCAGATTTGTCAAACTCAGTATAATCTAGAATCCCTGAAAGCTCACTCCTCAATCCCCTCTCCCTGACTTTAACTGTAAGACACCGCTGCTGTGCTTGTTTAGACTCAATAGTTTATATTGTGAGCTGCTCCTGACATGCAGGCCTCTGAGTGCAGGGCCACACCATAACGGCTCACGATTTACAAGATGGAAAAATACATTCCTCACACCTACACACACGTCACGTGACGAGCGTATTCCTCATCCTGAAGACAGGTGAGGGATTACGCCAACAATACCAGACGCCTCTCTGCTTTATGCAATGTTTAGATAGCATTTTACATAACTAGCATGTTTTTGTGGCCTCTCTTATCGCGGGTCGAACTAGTTTCGTGAATGACATTGACCTGGGGCTCTGCTGTCCCGTCATCGGGCTATCGTGTCTCTTATCACATTGACCTGAGTTATTGTAAGGGGTTTGTGTGCTCACAGATGATTTACGTACAGTGAGCGTGACACATCACCTGCCCCATGCAGCGTGGTCATTTGCTCAACATGTCCAAACATACTTGAGCTATTAGCCGCTCACCCGTGTTTGTCTGAAAAAAGGATTAGCATGTAATATGAGGAAACAGTGACTGACATGATGTGACTCTGAGGGTAACCCAGTTAGTGTTTCACAATGCTTAATAGTGTCAGGTAATAGCTGTGAGTCATTGTTGAGAGTATGCCATCGCGTGTATGTTGAGCAGTTGAGGTTAGGCCTCTGTGTGTGTGTGTGTGTGTGTGTGTGTGTGTGTGTGTGTGTGTGTGTGTGTGGGCGCTATTAAAAACTGGTTCCTCTGAAATGTTGTTTTGACAGATATCAATAACGTAGGGATCACCAGATACAGGGGGTTCCCTCCACGATCACAAACAAAGCTAATTTTGATTTCCTGGCTTTTATTTAGTCTTGGGCTTGGTTTTTAGGCTTATCCTGTAATGTCAGGCTGATGAATCAGGCCTGACATTACTCATATGGGTTTGGATAGAAGGTAAGGAGGCCATGTTTGTCTGTGGCTTAAGTGCTGCAGAAGTTTCTGTTATTGTTTTTGTTGTACATGTTAGCTCTCTGACTGCAGCTCTAAAAATAACACAAAGCCCATAATTATGGTTTTAACCTAAAGCCCCCCTCCTCCTTCACTCCCTCATCCTATTCTCCTGTCTAACACCTGTGCTGATTTATAGTGTATGTGTGTCTCTGTGTTTGCCAGGTGATTTGCAGCACGGTTGCTGTCCCTCTGTCAGATTTTGCACAGGAATGTATCCTGTGATGTCAGAAACAGTCGTTTTGATCACGCAGTAAACCCAACAGCTTTATACATCTATGGAAACTTGGGCTGATGGCGTCAAGGTCTGGCCCTCAATAACAATGATGAGTTTATTTATAGTGCTACTGTTGTGTTTGCATGTGAGGTGTGGCACTGAGGATAATTTGCCACCACTCAGAAGTTCTCTCCTGAGTGCCTCAAGCCATGTTGACAGTACATTAGACAACCAAAGATAGCTTGAGAGAGTATACATTTAAACAATACTAATACTGCTATGCTAGTAGCTCTGTGAGGTTGTACTTACACAGTCCGATTCTTTGAACTAAATGCAACCACCAGCATGCTCACAGCGACTGTGCTAACATGCAGATGTTGAGCAGGTAATAATTATCAGGTTCACCATTTCAGTTTAGCCTGTTAACATAGTAACATTAGTGGAAATTATGGGAGTGGCATTAATTTGCAGGTATAAATCATAAACAAATATAAATCAAAGTATGGGACACACAGAAATTTTGATTTGATCACAGCACTGTAGGAGAAGTCAGAGGATCACCACAAGGACCTTCAATATCTGTGTCAGATATCATGACAATCCATCCAGTAACTGGCAAGATAATTCACCAAACACTACAAATATCAACCTCATGGAGGGATTAGATTCAGGGATCATCAAAATCATTAGCCGTGTTTCCCTCTATTGTCAATTGAATTTTAAGTGAAATTTTGAAGTATTGCAAAAAAGAAAAAACAGAAAAAAAAATGAGGATTAGGGTTGTTTCCATAAACTGGTTTGGAGTGAATAAACTCGGCTACACAAAGTGTAGTTTTGTCAGAAGTTGACATTATTAGCTACGTTACACATGGCTATTATGAACTGCATAGATGAAGAAGGCTGTTGAAAAACAGAAACAACACAAGTCACCTTAGCCATCTAAAAGCTTTTTTGCTTTTTCAAATGTTGTCATTTCCATCACGCTTTCCAGGCTTGATATTTCAAAATGCACTTAAAAACACCTCGATGGAAACACGGCTATTGACATTCATCGTCTGGAAACTATGAGTGTGCGCTCAAAATTTCTTGCCAGTCCACGTAATAAATATCAAGTTATTGAAGTGAATAACTGAAAACTTTAACCTGCTGGCGGTGCTAGATAAGAAGGCAGGAGACCACCAAAGTCATGACAGTTTTTCCTCTTGGGACCTCAAATAGCTGAACCACAGCAATCCATCCAGTAGTAATAGTAGTAGCCACAAATGTCAACCTCATGGTGCCACTAGAGGAAAAGTCAGAGGATCACCAGAGTCAGTAGGATCCATCCTCTGGGGATCATGAATGTTTCTGTCAAATTTTAATGCAATAATTGTTGGGATATCTCAATCTGGACCATAGTTGTCAACTGAGAAGTTGGTCCTACTTACTGATAAATTACTTAACCATAAATTTAATGCAGTGTTATAAAAATGAAACTACTTGATGTATAATTCATGTCTTGTAATTTGATAGTGTAATCATTACATTCTTACGTGTGGTAAAAAAAAAAAAAAAAAAAAAAAAAAAAAATCCGGTTGGTGTGGCTGTACAACGAGCCCCACATGTCACATCAGAGACAGACAAAAATAACTTTGATAGTTGACAGTGACTCAGCAGACAGTGGTAACAGGGTGTAACATCTGCTTGTTTGCTTTCTTTTTTTGGTGCTGTTTATTCATGTCAGTCTCTATGTAAAATATGTGAAAGTGCCCTAATATTTTTCTTTTACTGTGACCAAAATCTTTCACAAATATTCTCCCAGTTTCCATTTTTACCACATATTTCGTTAAAATATTAAGACCTGAACCATAGTCTTTCTCTAATATGAACCATACCTTGAGTGTAGTCATAATAAAAAAAATATTAATAATGTTTTTGCCACTGAATTTAATCTTGGGTTTACAGAATCATTGAATATAAATGTTTAGTGAAAGGACTGATATTACAAGTACACAAATGTCCTAAAAAGGTCAAGTACAAAAAAAAACAAAAAAACTTTGAGATTAACATCAGTTGACAGTGACTAAGCAGAAAGTGATAACAGACTGTAACATCTGATTGGTCAAAGTCACGTGACAGCTTTTTAAAAATTAGACACAGAAAGAAAGTGTCAAATCACGGGCAGAACGCATTCCTGTGCTGTGACAATTGGAATGATTTGATAACATCAGATTTTACACTCATGCAGTCATCTGACAGAAAAAAAACAAAATACCTCAGCGCCAACACGGTTTTGTGTGATTGGGTATCATGTGTTTTAAGCAATGATAGAGGAAACTGGAGGCAGCAGAAAATTGGCTTCTTAAGGTGTACATGAAGAGCTCCCAGCTGAGTTATCGTTGGAATTGCTTTCATATTGGATGAATCTGGAGTTTATGTCTCTGCCTACTGCCAAAAAAATAATTGCCACTTAAATAATCTTATGTCAGGGTCAAACTTTAGCATTTAGCCTTGACTCTTGTGTTGTGATGGATGTTTATTTTGGAGTATAGAAACCAACCGATATGGAAGCACACACACGCAAAGAATCTGAAGTTCCTGCAGGTATTTCTCCTCAGAAAAGGGAGCAGATTTTGGTGAGAATTCCTGGTATTCAACCCACCAGAACCTAAATTGTTTGTACCCTTCCATACTCCCGTGTATATTTACAGCACGTCTCCTTTTGATAGGAGATTGCTGAATGTGATACCAAGTTGCAAATTGAACTTGAAAAGAACAAAGTACTTTGAAAATGTGTCTGTGGCTCAAATGGTTTCCTCAGAGCCATGTGTCCTTAGCAAAAGTCAGAGACAGAGATATAACAACAGTCTTATCACGTTTCTCCTTCTCACCTCCTCTGTACACTCAGAGGAGCAGCTCCACCAGTGTCTGGCTGCTGCCTATCAGTCCCCTCATCACAGCTCTGTTTCTGCTGTAACCAGATTATCACGCATGCGACAATAACGTGCCAGCGTATGCGGGTGAGCGTTGGCACGCTCAGTGAGGTGTGTGATGTCATGGAGGCGGGGCTGTGTATCTGATTTGACTGGACCAAGCAACTATAGTACACTGCACAGCAATGACAACACAGTCCACAAAACAATCAATCAGATAGTGTCACTAAGCTTTTAACAAGCTGTTTTCTGCCTCGCCAAAAATGCGTGTGCGCCTTTTAAGAGTACATCAAACTCCATGAGAGGTCTTAACACTTCAAAGAAAGGAAAAACTAGATTTTGGTTCTTTTGATCTTCAAATGAAGTTTTGCATGACAAACATTGCTCGCCTTTTCATGTTTTACCTTTTGAACTAAGAGCTGAGACAAGAGTGTGACTGCTTTGTAGGTGCTCATGTGGTGTGCATTTATAGAATGACTAAATATTCTACACATGCTGTCGTGGGATGTAATCTGAACATCTAATTTCTAATCCCATCTGCGCATCCCTGTAAGTATAGGAAAAACATATAAAACATTCAGTAGAATTGATATGATTCACATCTCTTTCTTAATGTTAAGAAGACTGTTTGCGTATTTTTTTACAAAGACACATTCATCTGTGATCCCATCATCTGTGTGTCTTATGTCAAATATCTCCATGTTCTCCTGGACTCTAACTTATCCTCCAAAAATGCAAATAATCAAATACAACCTGGCCATTGTTTTGTATATGACAAACTGTATAACAACTCCAGCCGCAAAACTGTATATGTATATGAATGCAATGATCATCCACAGTTTAGCATACTGTATGATAAGCTGCACAGGCACAAAAACCAAAGTCCATTCTCTCTGTGTACAAGCAGACCAGAGTGAAATAAAACCCAGTGCTCCCCATCACTGTAACCTTTTTGACAAATATGACATCCTTAGTTGGGAAAATCTAATGAAATACAGTTAAAGTTGCCTGATATTTACAATCCTCCAGTCTTTAGAGCTTTGATTAAGCAGAAGATTTCAAACAACAGCATGGCTTGGGTGTGGATGGAATATTAGCTAGTACTTTATAACAATCTGCTTTGTGTTGCTTCCTTGCACGGCTACATGTACCGAATATTGTTGTTGACTTCTGCACTGACTTCAGAATGCTCGGTTTCTCTCTTTAAGGCATCTTGTTATTTGCTTTTTAGGCATCACCTCACTGGTTCCAAAACATCTGGCCAAAAGACTCCAGCTGGAAATTAGCCGGCTGGCTAACATTGGCACATTTACAGAAATGTTGATCATTGTGTGTTTCCATATAAATAAATACATGAAAATTAAATTTTGGAGAGCTTTGAGCGATAAATCTCTGAAGTCTCCTTGGATCTAACAAATAATCAAAGTCTAGTTCTGTCAAACCAGTCCCTGATCTTCATGCTGCAATTTCTTTTGGTGTTTGCTTGACAACTTTCATAAAAGGCACTTGAACATGTAAAAATGTTAATATCTACTGTCTAATCCAGTAAAGAAACGCAAAGGATTAACTAACTGATGCAGCAGGATGGGCTGAGACCTCAAAGCATGCCACCATAATCTTATCATGTTTGTCATTATAAAACAGCTGCTAATGTTTCCATATAACCTGTCACTGGCTGTGTTGCATAGTCTACCTGGTAAGGCCTGACATGTACTCATGGAATCCTGAGTTGGATGAAAACGAAGGTGAAGGAATGTACTGTTGAAAGAGAACAAAAACACAGACTTGTAACGTCATTTGCAAAACAAAGGCATAAATATGTTACAATCATTTTCCGGCTGTAGTAATACACACACATTCTTCCGCAGCACACAGGTGCGTGAGAATTTCTTACACTTGATTTAATGAGCTGTACTCTCGGATCAGATAAGCCTTATCAGATCTGTGCTCGAGTTGTTCTGTATAAACATCCAAGATAATCTGTCCGTGTGTTTGTGCATGCTTGTATATCTGTGGACTGCACGCGCACACACACACACACACATACATACTCATACAAGTGTGTAGAATATGTGGTTGCATGTTTATGTAGGACAGATGTCAGAACAGGAGCTTAGGTTTAAACCCAAACAAGGCAGTAAATTTGAGCCTGTTGACTGCTGCAGGGTGACCAAGCCTGTGATTGACAGGCTCTCCAAACTCACCTGAGCCTGTCTCCCAGGTGTGATCGCACTTGGCTGATCCACATGGTCTAGTCCAGGTGCATACCCCACATTGTTGTATCCTGTGTCTGTGCATCAGAGCACACAGAGCATGTGCTAAGGCCAAAGGTATTTGCACTAAATTTTCCCTAAAGGGCAAATATGCTTGAGCTTTTCACTCAAGAGCTCCGTTGAAGATTGATCTAGCAGAATATTCTGGCTCCATGTGGAATCTTAGATATTTCTGGGGCAAAAACAACATGTCCTGAATGTCTGATTTGTTGTGCTACAACAGCTGAAGGTAGAGCACAACTGCTGAGTGACAACTTTTGGTCTTAAAATGTTATTTTCTTTAAAGTAGTTACAAAAAAGCTGCCAGGGGGGTGAAATCATTTTACTTACTTCCAGCACTACACAACTTGTTTCTAGTATTTTCAAAGACTGGGTGTAACTTTCTCAATATTTGTGCAAGAATCTGGTTTATCCTGTCCTGTTTCAAGAGGCTGACATTTTCCTGCAAAATAAAAGTGCGTTGTGAACAGCTGGAGTTTCAATGTCTCCCACAACATTTTTTCTATTTAGAATAAAAAAGAAGTCCTGAAGGCTGAATGTGATACCAAATTATTTTTTGGATTATTATTTAATTATTTAGTCATTGGTATATTTGTGACACATCTGAAGGCCAGAAGATGCTTTGTTGTGTGCACTTAAAGGACCAGTGTGTAAGAATTAGGGGTATTTATTGGCAGAACATAGCAGAGATGGAATATCATATTTATGAGTTTGTTTTCATTAGTGTGGAAAAAAAAAGTCGTGTTTTCATTACCTTAGGACAAGGTACAGAGGCTGCAGGTCGTCCAGAGAGTTTGCCGTGTTGCACGGCCATATTTCTACACCAGCCCAGAAAGGACAGACCAAACACTGGCTCTCAAGAGGGTCTGGACCAGGGAATGGAAAGGGACCGTGAGGAGAAAGGTAATCAGTTGGTTGCAATCTTCAACTACAACTCTAGATGTAACTAAATCCCACAACTGGTCCTTTATGCGCATGTGAATGGATGTCAATGGGAGAAATTCGCGTGCCATTTCTATTTTATGCATTCATGGATTTTGAGTGTAATGCTAACATGTTCTATTTACTTCCGTTACAAAACCACCGCTCAACTTATCAGCTTGTTTGGTACCCAGGGTGGCACAATGCATTGTTGAGTGTTTTTAGTGGTGACCTACAGTTACCCACAATACCCTTCTCTGTATAGATCTACAGAGACAGACTGTCTACACATGTTTTGGTGCAGCTTCAGCTGTTGTTTTCTGGTAAAGAGGACGATGACGCCAACCCTCACATCAGTGCTAC
This sequence comes from Chaetodon auriga, assembly GCF_051107435.1. Taxonomy (NCBI): domain Eukaryota; kingdom Metazoa; phylum Chordata; class Actinopteri; order Chaetodontiformes; family Chaetodontidae; genus Chaetodon; species Chaetodon auriga. The sequence continues at coordinate 6,594,426 of NC_135076.1, read as the reverse complement.
CTTTGGTACTGCACTCTGCTTTTACACCACACTGCTCAAATTTTTTAACTTTAACCCTGTTAAACCTTCTGAGTTTTTACTAGTTGAGAAAAGCAGCACTTACTGCCGCGGCTAACAAATTCCCTGAGGGAAACCCTGTATCATCATTGAGCTGAGGTGTCAGGACTAACGCTGTGACCAATCAAGATGCAGTGTTACTGCTGTATTCTGTTGTTTGCATCTCTTGTACAGTGTGTTCTGTCTGATATTCTAATCTGGTGTTTCGTGCCACCGACCAGACAATAGACCTTATACCCCACAACAATTGTCATGTTCCCACACAAGAAGACACGCACATCATTATTAACACCAGCAGTTGCTCCAGCCTCCTGACGTATGCAGGCTCAGGCTGGTATGCAGAGCCAGACATTCCTTGGTCCTGTCGACTGACGGCCCATGTCTGACGCTGCAGCTCTGAGGAGTGCGGCAGAGCTGCAGAGTGACGCACGACACAAACACTCACCTGCTCCGCTGGTTGATGTTATTGTTTTCTTTTAGGGCAGAGCAAGTTACACAACCAGCCAAGCACTGAGGGTCGGACATGCTTCAGCCAGCATCTGTCTCCTCAAGTATCACAAGTAAAAGTGCACATGAGGAATGGTCTCTTTCAGTCTCTTACATTAGTGTGTTAACATTGAAACATTGGGTGTCTGACTACTCCAGACATACTTTTCATTATGAGTATGGAACATAAAATATAAAAAGTTGTCAGATTAAGGCAGGGGATAACAAGCATTGAACTACCTGTACCTGTGTTTGTGGGTAAAAGAAAGGCAAAAGAAAGTTGGACTTGAGGAGCGTACTTGAGTAAATGTATTTGGTTACTTTTTGCCTCCGTGTGTGTGTGTGTGTGTGTGTGTTTGTGTTTGTGTGTGTGTGTGTGTGTATGTGTGTGTGTGCTCAAAAGGAAGATTATCTTAACCTGATTAAAGAAACTAGGGAACACCTGCCAAAATACTGGTTACTTTGGTACATACCAAAAAGAGAGTGTGTGTGTGTGTGTGTGTGTGTGTGTGTGTGTGTGTGTGTGTGTGTGTGCGCGCACACACATGTGTGTATATGTGTGTTTTCTTGTCTGTCAACTTGATAAGCAGATAAGATAAGTAACATGTAAGCAGAGTCATGGCGGTAGCAGGCGAGTCGCACGCCATGAGCTCGTCTAACCTCAAGCACATCTTTTTTACCTTCAGTTTCTTTTCCACATGCTGCCATATAATACAACAGAAATGTGTGTGCATGCATGCACTCACCCTTCACATAAGTGTGGATGTATGTGTGTGTGCAGGCATGTGGTGTCTAGCATGAGAAAAGCAGCAGGAGTTTTGCTCCATGGCTCTGCAGTGGGACAGAGGGGGGCAAAGCTGTGATAACAAACTCCATTCACTTCAGAAATAACAACACAGCACTTAAGAGTGAACCGCGGGCTCTTTTCCTCTGGGAGCCACTGATCTGCCCGAGCAAAGAACTCAACTCATTTACTGTGATTAGCTGTTACATCACAGGATGGAGCCCTGCTCGGCCTCCAACTCCATCGCTTATCTTTTCATTTGCACTTTGCACACAAGGACACTCCTGCCTGTGCACATGCACCCATATTCAGAAGGTTTCAGAGCCTGTGCTTATCTGGTGAACTTATGCCTGGGGAAAAGGTAGTACAGAGTTTGAACTCCTGAGGTATGTTGAAGAGTACAGCTCCATCACCATCACAAGTTTAGTTTTATACTCCAAGTGACCAAATGTACCTTTAGACAGAGCATATTACATCACAAAATATTTTAAAAAATATGCTTTCAATCAATTTCACATTTTTTTCCTTTTCTGACAGGCTAGTATACTTTTGGTGCTGGTTAATGTGGAAGAAAATTAAATATTTGATCTTAATGATCTGTTCAAATTCTTAAAGTCTTAATATAAATGCAACAGGAGGTTTGAAATTGCCTTGTACTCTTCAAGGCAGCATTTCTAAAATGCACTATGACCTTATTGGTTTGGGCTCTACACCAGTGGCTTCCAAGGTGGGTGCTGCCACACCCTGCTGCATTATGGACACACCAATACTACCATTTCCAACATCAGGCCTGTGTGAACTGGCTTTCTCATTCTTGGTAAACATGAAAAAAATCACTGTGGAGAGGTGCCATTGTTTAAAACTGTTTAGGGACCACTTCTCATCACCATGGGTGACCAAGATAAGTTCAGGCTGTGAACTTTGTTAAGCAGCTGCCTTTCAGTACTGTGACCACGGCAATATCAGCAGAGTCATCTGTTGGCTTATCAGGCAGCAGAGGCCCCACATACAGTATAGTGGTACATATGTAATTTTCCTCATCCAGTTCCCTTAACCTACTTTAACAACTGTACCTTTAGTTCAGGCGAAATTGGTACAATTTTCTAACATATTTTATCAGATTCTTCTTACCTTTATTGTGAATCAGAAGGTTTACATCTGGTCTGAAGAGGGCCCATTATGTGCCTGTAACACGTGTTAAAAATGTAGCCTACTTCTCAAACAAGTATGTACTCCTTTATACCACATTTTTTAGCACCTTTTATGGGCACAGAATCCATATGGAGTTATATATGAGTCACATGATGTCAAATATCTGACTCTCTGACACTTCAGCTCCCTCCAGCTCAAACCCTGCTCAGGTTAAGTCAGTACCAAATATTGAACACACTAACTGGACTTCAAGGATGTCGCTACACCCTGACCAGAGCTCACAGAGAGATGAGTATGTTGAGATAAAGCTATTTCAAAATTCCCTTCTTTAATACAAGATATGGCATTTTTTTATTCTTATTTCTGTAAATCAGCATTTTCAGCACATGTGCCTTCTTCAGGACCCTGATGTTCCTGTAAAGCACTGTAAAGACCTCCTGAGGGACTATCATTTGAATGTTTTATTGGAACATTTTATTGTCCATGAGAGACATAAAAGTCCCCATCTGGTGAGCTATAAATAGAAGTAGAAAAAATGCTTAAAAAAAAGAAAAGAAAAAAGAAAAAAAAAGAAAAACAACTGAGACATGAAGTGTCTTGACATTTTTGTTGGCTAGCTAGTTACTGTACTATAACAGCTGTTAGTCATTTCCCATGTCAGCAGCTACAATGCAGATATACAAATGTACTTGTGGTTAAAGTGGTCAGATGTGTTTTTTATGAAACTTTAAGTGTCCTCTATTAAAAGAGCCACAACAAATGTTCTCCATCCTCAACCCAAAGCCTAAACACATACAGTTTTTTCACATCTTCGCACTTTTTATCTTTTTATCGCCCCATTTCTTCATATTTCCTGCCTTTCTTGGTTTTGTTTTTCCTCTTCTGCTCATCTTGAACAGTTGACAGAATGACATGAGCTTTGCATAGAAACAAAGCACATAAGTCAGGGGTCATCACAGGCCATCTCCAGGTCAGAGGTCAGCAGCCAGTCTGAGAGCAGTTAGAAGAGTGATGTTACTGTCATGGTAATTATGACATGACATGAGATTAGCACCAGTGGGACCTTTAAACCTGAGAGGATTGCTTGCAGAGTTAAGGAAAGTAGCTGCTCAATGGCCTGTAACCCAGAAATGTCATTTGTCCTCCGTGCTCTTCAAGGCCTTAGAGATCTTTAAGTTTCTAGACAAAATACATTTGAGTTCCATTTACATGCATAACTGATGAGTTTTAGTAACTGATGGAAAATCTGAGTTTTGTTTGTTTCTCATTTGACCATGATTCAATATGTTTGCTGTTTTACAGTTTTGTATACAAGCATCACTGATATAAACAATCCAGATGTAGGCCTAGTTGTACCAAGTATGACAGAATTTGATTTTGCCAAGTTCAATGCTACATTTGCATATTAACTTTTAGAATGTAAGTGTACTTTATGTCTAAGGTGGTGGATTGTAAATACAATTGTGGATTTCTTTTTGCCATGATTGCCAGGAAATGTGGTACAGGTGCTCATGGTCCCCAGAGGACTTATCAGTTTTTACTTTTCTTAATGCTGCACTAATTAATGTTATCACATAAAACAATGGGTAAAATGACACCTTTCTCATGTAATGTGTTGTTGGTGACAAACTCAGCAGCACTTTGCTGCTCTCTTCAGCTCTACAGAGTGTTCTAGCATCTTTCAGCTCATTGTTTTGGTTGTTTTTTTGGTTCACACTCACCAGTTTCATCAACCCTGTTTCCAGCTGGGCAGACATGCCACTTAATGCTACCTGTCCAGCAACAAACAGCAGACAGGCAAAGGTAGCGACTAACTAAATGGCGAAGTGGAGCATTTAGCAGCAAGAGAGACACATATTTCCCTCAGGAGTTGTTGGAGAGAAAAACAAAGCTAAAAAGAAGGGGAATAATGGACTTACATTCATAAGGAAGACAGAAAATGAAATAATATGACACATTTATTCATAGAAATTATTATAATGTTGTAACATTTATTTGATGTATTCTGGCATGACTTATAATGACTGAAAATTAATTTAAATTCGGTAGATTATCAGTATCTTTCATTAGCCAAACTGCATCAAGTATCACCTTATTCCTTAATTCCTAATTGCTATTTAGCAATTATGGCCATGCAAATTTTGACTATCCAGAAGAAGAGATAAAAAAAAACAAAACAAAAAAAAAAAAAACATGGGACAGATGACTCTTTCAAATTCTTTATTCTCTCAATGTCCAATTATGGTAAGTTTGAGCAAAAAACATTTCCACACTGTAATCAACAACACTATTTTCAAATCTAACTCCAATGTCCAGGATTCTTTGACCTTTCTTTTCCTCATTCCAGAGCCCTGCTCTTATTCTGCTTCCTTGCACCTGATTCCTCAATAAAGGACTTGAGGAGATTCTTTTGTCTACGCTTTGGCGAGCCAACAACATATGAAACTGCGATCACCCAGTTTCTTTATGATAGTGACTATATTCCAAACTCGAAAATGGTCACAACACTACTAATTTGCTACAATTAAATACACAACAGCAGTAACACACAAATGACTACACCAAAACATGGGCTGCAACAACCACAACACAAAGTGGTCAGACTGTCATCAACCACTACACACAACTGCTGCTAAGTTACACCTAAGCAGCAACCCAGAAGTGACCCAACAAATGTGTAATGCAGTTACCACACCACAAAAGTCACAAAAAAGTTACTGCACACAGGTAACACAAGTATTTATCACAGCTACACAAGACAAAGTGACCAAATATAAAGTAGAGTCATATAACACAACAAGATGACCAAGCTGCTGTGTAAAGCGCAAAAACTGGGGAAACAAACTGTTCAGGGGCACCCCAACCCCTGCCTGTCTCCCAAGATTGCTATAACTATAACCTTGCTCGCTAACTATAACCTAGCTTGTCTTCAGCGACAGCGATGTAGCCAACTGCAGTATACTGACACATGCTCTACTCAGAATAACCTCTAATACTCAGAAACCCTGGTGGCTACCTTGTGTGAGTGCTCAAAATTGAAAGTCCAAACAACTGAAGCAGTTATCAAGTCAAAAGCACAACTAAACAATCAGCAAAGACCACAAATGATCTAACAAAAAGAGATGACCACTACACTCAAAGCCCGCAAGATACCAACACAAACCTACATACATTCACCTCACCTCCCTGAGTCATCAACCCTCATTGGCCCATCTTCTTGTCTTGCATCCTTAAATTACTTCTCCAAGGCATATCCTTGTGGGTTTTCATAAAAATCAGCCACCACAGCAGCCTTTCAGAAATCTTTTACCTCAAGGTAATTTGCCTAGCTGTAAACTGTTCTAGCAAGATCAGGTGATGCATGTTTTGAAATGTAAAGACCTCACAGCCACCTGTAAAACACTGCCTCCTGCTGCAATTCAACATCTAGGTGCCCTCTAGTTTTTGATGGAGAGATGTAAACTTTTGTTTCTAAGCTTCAGGAGCAACCTTATATGCAGCTAGAACTGCCTGCTCTAGACACAGCCCAGAAAGCTGCATATCCCTCAACATCTGGTCTTCTTGAAGTTGCTACACCTGAAGTTTGTTTGACCAAATTTCTTGACTTGAAAAGTAACCATTTCAACTGCTACCACAGAAACCAACAAGTTGCTAACTTGAAATCATCCACAACTCTCAAGCAACTCCCAAACATGTCGATGTAAATTCTTTGCGCAGACAAAACAAACTAATTTAACTCCTTCTCTAGCAAATAAGATGCCCCAATGGGTCAAACACACACCTCTGCAATATGCACCCGATGATCATGAGCTAACGTTTACTAGCCCACCCAGCTTTTACTCACGCAACACAAAACATTACAACTAGTATGCACCACAACATGACAGCAGCAACTGACTAAGCTAAATACAGTTGTACTTGCTGCGGTCATATAAAAGGCTTTAACTTATAAGCCTGGCTGGAGACAAGTCACACAGACTGTAACTGGAGACACACAGACATCTGTGTTAGTCCACAATATGAATACATGCTCCTCTAAACTAAAAGACGGGGTCCAGTGTCAGGTCCTTCACTTTCATTGCTGTTCAGTGCCAAAATCACCTGTGGATGCTGCTACCCAGAAGCCTGGGCCACCATGTTAGTTGATAAGCCAAATCAACTAACAACCAAAACCTTTCTTCATACATGTACACACATGTCTCTGGGTGTTTGACATTCTGTATTTTCCCATTAGAGTTAAAGTTTTGCAGTAAACTGCATGTAAAATATCTACTGCTGCAGTCTGTTATTTAGGAGGGTTAAACCCTCCAACCTGCCTGCTGTATTTCCACAGCATGTCAGGTCCTGAGAGACAGAAATCTTCAGAGACATCACTGATTACCTGACATTGTTTCCAAAGAGCCTCTGGTTGAAGTCTTCCCAGACATTGCTCACCAGTTACATATTTATTATTGCTAACTTTACCGCTGAGCCCAGCACATTGAAAAATGATGCTAAAGGGGTACCAAGTGCCTTAAAAAGTGACACCAAGGGGTCCTGACTAAGCGCCCCCATGTGACAAGTTGGGAGTGACAACATGTTGACTTATAACACACACACCATAGCACAACGCTCTCCCTTCACCTGTCTTTGTTTCATAATGATTCTCATACCATAAAAGCAACTCATGCCTTGTCTAATTTGAGCATTTGCTTGTGTATGTTTATATTTGAGTGTGTGTCTACCAAAACATTATGTTGATATTAGGTGATTTAGAAAAATTCTGAAGAATGTTCCATGGAAACCTTTTTGAAAGTTCAATTGCATTGTTATTTTAAAATGACTTCTTTCCACAACACCTGAGTATGTCAAGTACAGTATGATTATGCTATGTTTAAAGCTTGGGTCCATAATGTTCTGCACATTGTTGGACAAGTGTCTGAAAAGATGTTTTGAATCATAACTTAAATGAAGATTCTAGAATAGCACTTGCCATATTGTTGCACCATGATTATAGTGTGTAAGCAGCTGTTAAGCTCAGTGTAAATGTTAACATCTTAAATTGTTTCCTTCAATGTTTTTTAAATTGCTGAAGTGATGAAATTACACACTGAATTAGCATGGGAGCATGGTGTATTTCCTGTATATATGTCCTTAAAGCTGCATTAAATTTTTCGCCTACTCTGGTTTGGTCTCCAGCAGCTTCTGGAAAAAACATCTGGCTCCTGGCTGTGAGATGTTCCACTTTCTTCAGCACTTTGGCACAAACTTTGCCTGTTAGCCATTTGGTGCTGGCCTTGTCGTGTATAAGGGGTTTATCAGAGCTTCTTTGCTGAAACCAACTGTAGGAAATGTAGTTGATAAGAGCGTTAAGATTGAACCTTAAAATAAATATGTCTGTGATGCTGTAAGTCTTTGTGCATTGTCATTTAATTCACCAATAATATCGTCAATACTGACTAGTGACACTTTAAGATTAAGCAACTTAACACTTGGTTAAAGGTAGAGAAAGATCACACACATGGTTATTGGTCTGAGATGAGACCCAAATCCCACTTACTGGCAATAAATTCACAAGTTACATGCCGATCCATTACCCTGACCCACACACTCATAACTTTTATCACACTACTTCCTTCATTGGCTTTGGTCATAAGTCATCAAGCAGAATTGTCCGACATGAACCTAATTCCGGTCACGTCACCATCCTTCAGCTCAGCATGAATACTCAGATACTTTTGAGGTCATCTGTTGACATTGTTGAAGCTCATGGGTGCCTCAGATACCTCCCAGGCTATAGTCAATCATGTGTTAAGGTCAGCCATATGACAAGGGTAAAGGTCAATGGTCAGTGATGTTCGTTGGCCTGGCTGGCCGCCGGCACAGGCAGTTTCCTCGGGGAACCGCGATGACCCAAATGAACCTTGACTGTGCACTGGTTGAACAGCATCAGTGGTAGGCAACAGTCAAACACACAAATCACCTAAACAAGCTCAGATACATGCCCTTAAAAGTACACAAACACATGCTGCAGACACACAGACAAAAGCTTGACAGGTCTGCATCAGCTCCTCAGAGGTTGTTTGACTCTAACCTCTGTGTGTCTCAGTAAACAGTGTTTTGAACTCCGAGTATGAAAGAAGAAGTTTATACTCCTGTTGCTTGTTCTTTTAAGCCCAGCACTTTCAATACATATTTATCTAATAGCAGTACGCCGAGAAACACACAAAAACAGCCATGTGCACACACACACAATCCATATACACACACTATGAGAGCCTCGAAATGACTCAACAGTGCACAGATTACCTCTCATCTCTGTCAATGGAAGGTTTTCCTCTGATTTTGGGACCCTTTTTTTTGGGCTTTTAAGTAAACTAATCTTTGAGCAAATACCACAGGCTGTTTCTGAAGTCGACACATAATGGAAGGTCTTAATATATCTGAATAAGAGCAAACAGACTCAACAAGAGGCTCGCTGGAAGTTTGGCATCAAAGCTTCGGGGCACAAAGGCAGAGATTTAGCATGTTAGAGTGATCGTCACTCTTTCACAGCCAAGTATTGTCTCTGTGTTTCTCTGCTCAAGTTCTTTGAATTCCTGCTCAGTGTAAAACGCTTATTGTTATCCGTGGCTTTTACCGCCGCAAACCGTGTTCTTAAACATATCTACTCTGCCTTTCAGACTCTCCTCTATTGAGGGAAAGATTAAAAAAAGAAGGGGAGGGGGGGGGAGAGCCAGGGAACATCAAACAGACCAACATTGTGGGCTCATGTTTTGCTGTTCAGGTATTGTCGACAGACTTGACCGGGGTGTAGTGAATCCCAGAAGCTTGCAAACACCTCTTTTCTGTGGTTGTGTTTTAAGTGGTTGTTGGGCCCAGTTGCCATGTATACTGGGCGTGTTCCAGGTGTATTTGTACAAGATGCAGAGTTTCTGTGTGCATAAGCAGGTTCTCTCCTCATCCCAGCTCCGTTTTTAGTCATAAAAACTGTTTGATGATTTTGGCATAGGTGATGCCTCAGTTTGAATCATAAAGCCTGATGCAGAGTCAAGGCATTACACAACGCACAGTTTAAATTATTTTGTTTCCAAGGGAGCAGCCCTGGAGTATCACCTCCCACATTTCACTTAAACAAACAGGCTTCATTGTTACGAGGGCTGATATGTACCAGCCCTGCGGTTAAATTGATTTAGTTCGATTCATTAGAGACTATTACACACTGCTGCCATCTGATTATATCTGATAAGTGCCTGTGCTGTAGATTGTCCGTTCATTTATCTTCAGAAATCTCTCCCTCCATCTCCCCGTCACAGCGTGTGGGAGGATTAAACCAGTGTGATGTTTGTACAGCACACCTGTGCAAAGCAGGTTACACATTACCTGCGTGACTTTGTGTGGAACTTATGTGAGTCATGGACTTGATCAGTTGTTCATACTTACACATGATCAACATGACCAGTATTGATCCAGCACAAAACATGATCACAATTCTTCAATTCTTCGTCACACAACATTTTATTCTACACAGAAAATTGATGATTTTATCAAGTTTAAATGGCTCCACTGAAAGGACCAAGAGCACTGGTTAAAAAGCACAATTTAAATGGCACGCTCAACGCAGAGATTGTTTCGTTGTTGACATTGTTAGGCTGTTGACTTGCATCCATTGTAGCTCAATATTTCCAGCTTTTCCTGAAATAGCGGCACTGATATGCCCATTGGTACCTAGTCACACCACTTCTTGTAGGCCATGCAACACAACTTAGTGACACCATGGCTTCTTGCATTTTGGATTTTCTGCTTGTGTCCGATCTTTCAAAGGTCAAGAAAGTTCTCATTTGGTCAAAAACGCAGATTTGCATGTCAAACTTCACCTCTGTGAGGAAATCCACTGAATGTGGGAATGTGTGACCAAGCTCAGGATGTGCTACATGTGTGAGTAAAAACTACAGATGGAGCAGATTTAGTCTTAATGCACTTTGGGTATAGTTTTATTACTGTGGTAAATGTGGGCTCAAATTGTCATAAAACATCCTTAAACATCCAGGTCACACACAGTATACATGTTATTCAAAGATAAGGCTGGCACCATTCTATAATTTTCTCTCTCTCAAAAAAATCCCACAAAACCAGCAGTGAATTGGTTCTGCTAACAAGTCCTGTCTATGTTGTCCAAAAGCTATTAAAAATATATCAGCGAGCCACACTGTTGCACTGGGTGAATGCACACATGGTGCAGTTTGCTTTGACTCAATCCCACATGCTGTGCACCATCCTACTGCCCCAAATGCTCACTAGAGCACCAAATGCACTACTTCCTTCAGGTAGAGTAACATTTATTAAAAACTACAGTGACCAGCTATTTTTAGAAAATATTGAACCTTTTATAAAATTAAACTAATATATTTGTGTTCTGTTTTTAAAGATTTATGTATTGAACAGGAATCAGTGGGCTTTGGCTGAGAACCAATGACATGATACAGAAGTCAAAGTATTGAGAGACAGGTTAACACGTTGTACGTTTACAAAAGCAAAAACGGAGAATAACCTCTTCCTCATCCTATAACTTGCAGTTAGGACCTGTGACGGTACGTCTTTGAATCTAGATTTAGTTTAAGTTAAAACTGAAGAAAGTTCGCACTTTTCAACTGAAGTGACAAGTGAATTTGTTTACTAGAATTTGTTCCTGCCTTTCTCTTTAGAAGTTGTCTCTGTATTTATTAATCTTCTTTTTCTTTTCTTTTTTTTTTTCTTCTGGCAGTACTTCATACACTAATCAACTTTCTGGTAAACAAGGCTTGATTGTTCATCAACAGATTACACCAGAGCCTTTTCTTCTTCCTTTGATGGGATTAGTGGAAGATTTTAACAACAAGAGTGGCAAACTTTGCCTCTCTTCCACATCTCCACACTCTTTTAAGATCTTTTGTGCTGCCACCTGCATCTCTTTAAATTCACAACTTTCACCAGAGCTTGGCAGAGCTGATGGTGCTTCCTGGCACATGACAAGTTGTTATTTTTCAAAGGTCAGGGTAAGGGATGCAGGGTAAAGTATGACGAGGCTGTGATTGTTGCAGCATGCCACTGAAGGTCATGAACCACGTTTGGAAAATATTAGTCCGTTTCACCTGTCTGTTGTTATGTCAGTGATACTGTGTGTTATTTCTGCCTGTCAAACAACAGACTGCCAATGCAACAGGAACTAAAAGACCTTTTGAACTTTCCTAAAAATGTTGGACATGTTCAGGTACTTTACCTGCATTTTGGCTTCAGGAAAATGGGTCATAGTTCAGTGTCGTGTCACTTTATGTTACATCTCAAGCAAAGCCATCACATTTTAATCACTTATCAGTTTAGTTTGACTAATTATCACAATTGTATCAGAAATAATGCAAGGAAGGAAAAACTATGCATGTAATTTATTCTGATGTATATATGCACATGGTCTATAGATACCAATGTACATACCCACGCACATATGAAGTAAATATGTAAATATATAAAAGCAGAAGACAGAGAAGAGTGGGAGGGAAAGTTAGCAGCAATTTAAACATCGTTCATACCACATAACATACAATATATGTGTAAGGGAGAAGTGTATTGTATATATGAAAGTGTAGGCATGTTCATAATATCTGACTGTGCATGCATGCATACCTGTTTTACAAAGGCCATTAGATGCAGTGGCAGTTATTGTACAGTTATATACAGTTATTGTAAGCAAATACTGTACACAATCACCCGTGTACATACATTATCTATAGGTGCACCTGTGTGGATACATGTGTGTTTTTGTTTGTATTTGTGTACATGTATTAGCGTACTGTATGTGTATCCTCATTTTAATTTTTTTTCTACACTCAAAACTTAACATTTTAGCCTTCAGGTTCCACTTCAGAGTCAAACAGAACTCACTAGCTATTTTGTGTTTTTAACCAAGAAAAATATATGTGATGGTGGGCACACTGCAGCCTCAAGAGGATAATCAATCTCATGCTTTAAGTCCTGTTACAGACGTGTTACACCATTGAATGAAAGTTGTTTTAAACTCAGTTTTAAAGATTCTTTTCACATTTTTCACATTTGTTTCCTATGAAAACATCTTATTTCCAGCTTTACTGTGGAGATATGGAAACATATATTTAACATCTGAAAAGGGGGCCATTTTTTGTGCCTGTCCTGACTTGGGTCATGGTTCAGGGCTTAGACAACAAGAGGAATGAGGATGGCCTCTGCTTTGGATAGATTCTCCTTCAGTTTCACTTTAAAATAGATTTTGTCTGACTAGTAAGTAACCACATGAGGTGTTTCTGGTAGTGACAAGTCCCTCAGGTGAGTAACATGTTATCGTGATTAAAGCAACAATGGACAGTATGACTGAAATAGGACTCAGGTCGTTAATAAAAAGAAAAGAGGCCTGATCTCACCTGGTACAGCTGTGGAAAGTCATTAATGTGCCCTAATATACTGAAAGTCAGATCGATTGAAGAAGCTACATGGACGGAAATGAAAAGGAATTTCCTGCTTTGTGAAATCAGGGTGTTTGTTTGTGTCTGTTTATGTTTTGTTTCATTTTAAATAGCTGCTGCTTAACTTCCCTGAACATTAATTTTCGTGCTTCCCTGTGGCTGCAGGTTGCCAGCTCTAAACGGCATGTTGCCCTCTGTTTGCACCTGAGCTGCCAGGTTACATCAGACAGACAGACAAACACACAAACACACGCTCACAGTGGCAAGAATGCACCTCGGCTGGCATTCGGCGATGGGTTATGGCATGCCTGTGTTTTATAGTTGCGTTTATTTGCCACGGAACACTCAGAGTTTCACCCTGATGCAGAGTGAGAACTCTCCCAGGGGTTCACAAAGGGTTCGCCAGCCTACGACTGTGTGTGTGTGTGTGTGTGTGTGTGTGTGTTAAGCAGCCAACGTATGTGTGCGTGAGCGTGAGTTTGCGCAAATAAACAGGTGAGCCACAGGGTGATTATGCTGTCAACTGCTGCTGAGTCATACACATCTCCACCAAGTTAATTAGAGGTGGCAGAGCATACCTGGGTTTTCACACACGCATAAATACACACATACGCAACCTCGTACAACACAAAAAAATTACAGAGAAGAAGACAAATGATATATATAAATAAACTTGCGTGCCATCCATCGGTGTACACTCAACACCTTGATAGAGTTTGACACCGTCATCCGAGGCGCATGTACATGCACACCTGCAGCGCTGCATGCTTGAGTGACACAGTTTCCAAGGAAAGCCCCATGACTTCTCATTCAGACTGATTTCTGGTGTAAGCTGAGGCATTCTGACAAATAAAATGGCTGCTTATTCGGCTGCCATGTAATGCCGTATATTCAATAGAACCACCTATTAAGTCAAGATAGTTTATCCTTTAGCAAACATTGCTAAGTTAACACTGTCCTCACAGGGTTTGTATTAATGATTAAAACATAGTTAGCTCATGTACTTATGAAGGGAAAATGTAATGTACAGGATAAAGCTTACATTATTCTATTGTTTTCCTTTTGTCCCAAAGACATTATCCCAAAAACAAACATCAATAACATGTCAGTCCATGTCTTAATGATCCTAATGCAGACAAAAATCTTACATACATATACTCTCATTAATGACAGCTGGTCACTGCAGTTTTTCACAGACATTACCCAAACAGGAGTAAATAGTGCATGTGTTGGGGACTATTTTCAACAGTGGATTAATATACATTTGGCACTCTGGTGAGTATTTCTGGGAGTAGAATGGTGGAGTCAGAATAGACTTATGGGCCAGGTTCATGGTAATGAACAGTGTAACTCATGCATGTGTTTTTAGATTTTGGAAAACAGTAGAGTGCTATTAAACATTTAAGATATCAGGCTTTGTTAGTCAAATCAGTTGAGGATTTTGGTCTTATCATGGGATTGTTTACAGTAAGATACAACAAGAAAAATATAGAATATTGTCAGCCGTATTCTTTATGTATGAATTTTCAATAATATGTTCTCGAGATGTGTTTATAAAGGACAGACAGATTGATAGATGTCTCCATACTGATATAGTGCTGATGAACATTGACTCATGCATTTATTTAGATGTTTTCTACAGCGCAAACCTGGACTATACTCTGCTTTGAGGAAGTGGTTATTTCAAAGGTTTTGTCAGTGTTTTTGCAGGTTTGGGCTTGTTTACTGTAAACCATGCATGCTCTACTTTACTGCTGACAATTAAACATGTTGCAGTGTTGACAACTCTTTTGCCCTCCTTCAAGACGGCCATTGACTTCCACTGATTTCTCCACACAATTAAAGTGTATTTTCAGACAGACACATTGTTGAAGCACCATTATCATTGTGAAATAACTCAAAGTAATCTAAAACTCCTAAGAGCAACTAAGAGCGTATGTAAGATGTCACTGGCATTTATAGACTCTCAAATGCATTCAATAATTACATCTGACAAAATTGAATTTAGAAATGAATGAGAGCCAGTGGCTCCCTAGGTGGTACTTTAAAACCACAGCACTATGGCGTACTTAATGAAATGGGATTGGTCTAAAACAAGGTGCTGTATGGACATTGAAGATTAAAAACAAAAAAAAAAAGGCGAGAAACACTTGCATCCCCCCCTCATATTTCTCCTGACCTGCTTTTTGCAGCTTTTCACACTGTAGCTGATCACATGACCAACAGTGAAGCCCTCAGGGGACGGGTTCACCACCAGACTGACATGTACAGAAAACGTCTACAGCAGCAGATTACATGAGCCCACTCACTTATCTTTGTCCTTGTTCCATTGTCGGTGATTAGATGACAGGGTTTCCAGGACCCCCGTTGGCTTCCCATGTCATTGCATAATAATGCCTTTTGAGAGCACACAACACCCTGTGGTAATTTTGTCATAGACACCAAGTCACACCTATGAAGAATATGCTGGGACAATACACATTTATGTCTTTGTTTCTTGTAGTCTGTGTGAATAAATGGTCTTGATTCTTTACTTAAAGCACGCTCGAGGTGATCAGTATATCTGAGCCGGGTACCAAAAATAAACACTGTCTCACGCATACTCTCATATCACTTGCTCGGAAACACTGATTCGGTGATTTGAGGGTGAAAAGAAATGTAGATGTTTTGGTTAAAATCATGCAAAATTTGGTCGAAAAATGAAAGTTTATGAAGTTACATACAGGGTGGTACAGCGGTGCAGTGGTTAGCAACGTCACATTGAGGCAAGAAACTTCTGGGTTCAAACCTGCTGGAGTGGCATTTGCATGCATCTGCATGAGTTTACTATGGCTGCTCAAGTTTCCTCCCACAGTCCAAAGACATGCAGGTTAGGTTAACTGGTGACTCTTAATTGCCCTTAATTGCCTTTAGACCTGACCAGGGTGTACCCTGCCTGTCTCCCAATGGAAGCTGGGATTAGCTTCAGCCTTCTGTGACCCCATAAGGATAAGCAAGCATAGCTAATGAATGGTTGGATGGTTACATACAGTATTACCATTGTTTCAGCTTGAAGTGCTATTTGCATGTTGATATAGTCAGTGAAATGTCTGAACAACAGTTAAATGACATCAGAAATTGAAAAAAACTTTTACATTTAAATGAAAGTTTTAACCTAATCATCCTAATCCTCTTTAGATTTACAAATCCCTGCTCATCAGTCTAATTTTTCATTCACAAAATCACACAATCATCAAACAAATTTCAATATTCACAAATTGTTCTTCTCACAGTCCTGTTCCTGACTCAAGTTGTACAGAGGCTTAAGTTCCTCCAGCCTCAGTCAACCCATGACATGATGACAGGTGAAAGCTACTCTAATTTCCTCTTAATCCAACAGTTCAGTAGCAGTAGTTCATCCAAAATGTTATGCTACTTTTGATCTAACGAGTGAAAAATGATAAGCACGCACAATTGTGTGCAGATTTACAAGTAACACTTCAGTGATTTTGCCTTTTTTACATTATTTTTACAAATACAACACTAAAGTTACTTTAATGCTCTCCACTTCTTTTAATCTGATTTTTGTATTTCAAAATCTGTTTGTTTGTGTTGTATGGTTTATCACAATGAACATTTATTTGTGCAATTTTTGTCATGTCTTCATCATATCAAGTAATATGGTGCACATTTTAAAAATAAACAAGGTAAAATAAAATAAAAAAACAAACAGTGGTGTAGTTATTGAAGTAATACAATCTTTAATGTGTCCATTCATTTGATACATCTCTTTTTCACAATGTAAACAAATACTTTCTTTCTCATTAAAGATTGCTTCAGCGTTATCGTGGTCGCCATGTTACAACGGTAAGTTTCAGATACTGCATTTATGCTTATTTACTGTATATATATGTTACATTGCAGAAAATGTTTTAGAGAGTCCACATGCACCGGTGACTGAATGTCATAATAACCTTGTGCAAATCTATAGTGTCTGCATTTTGAACTGTAAACTGCAGCGAGGCGAAGCTCTGTTTCACATTTCACATGTTCAGTTACAAGCTGCATTTTTCATAACTCCTTGACATAGGTTTTCCCTGGGTGTGGATGGAAATACAGAGAACAGTCCACCTAAAATGTAAACAGCAGTTTCTCATTTCTCTGCCTTAATTTCAATGTAAACCAAACCAATCGCTCCCCCTGCTTGCGCTCAAACCACCAAACTTGATGGTTTCTTGGTGTTCCTTGCCCCAGGCCACCCATTTGGCACATCGTCCCACATTGTGTGGCTCATTACTGTAGGTCCCAGAGGAAACGAGGAGACACACAAAAAGCTCTGCAATGCACTCCTTTCCTCAGGTTGGTCTTCGGAAAGCAGGAAGCTCTTCAGTGATCAGGATATTCCTTTTGCGTCTGTCAGACTTAGAGGAGTTCAAACTGTTCACTGAGGGTAAATTTATACATCACTATATTCAAATGGGTTGCACCACACAAAGTAGTTCTTATGTAGCAATTAGTTGGTACTCAATATTTACATCCTGAAACTTCCAGGCGCAAGTGTCGTGCAGCTGAATAAACCAACTGACAAAACTAACGTTAGCTTGCTAACATACAGCATGACCTGTTCAGAGTGAAGAATCAAGGTTGTAATATGAAACACGGGCAATGTATCCGACGTAATGAAAAATGCTCTAAATGCTGCTGATAACAGTGTAAAGAAGAAGATATTCAATTAAACTTCACAAAAAACACAATATACCCCAAACTGCAAAACAAGTAATGTTAGATTAAACTAAACAACAAAGTAATGTTGGTTAGATTAGCTTAATTGGATATTTGAAACTGCATGAATAACTAACTCATATATCTTCATGCATGCAGATATGAATAAAACGTGATGCTGTATTTTCAAAGGATTGACAGTTCATTTAGTACATCATTTTCCTCCTTTAAACTGGTCGGCTATATTTGGAAGTTATGGTAGACCTCATGATGATACATTGATTTCCTGTTTCCATAGTTGATTGCTTTTGATTGGACAACACTACAGATTTAATGGTGTAACTCAATTTAGTAAATCACTCATATGACAGTAGCTAGCAGCTACAACAAACTTGGGAAGGACCTTACACATCTTGGATTTATGAAGAGCTGGGGGAACTCCAATCTGGATTCACTGTGCACACTGTTCTCTCACTTCTCACATCTGACGTCTGCTTTGATTTCTTTACTCAGCTCCAGATAAAGGCATCAAAGCTCTCTGGGGACAGTGTTTAGGGGGGATGACACAACTGGTAGACATGACCCACTTCACAAGGCAACACAATTAACATCAGGATGTGGCCTATTACATAAACTGCCATAGCACTGCTTGTAATGCAACATCCTTTGGAGTAAAGAATGAATCCAGGACATTTTTTTGTGAAGCGATACTATACTGTTAAGCATCTGCTGGTGCTTACACTGAAAGCTGCTGACAGTTAGTGGAATTCTTTATTGCTGTTTGGATGTGAATATCATTTCAGCAGCACATACAGCACAGACTGTCTCAAACAATCTTTATTATTCATTAACCTGAACCATCATTTCTATATGTGTAGATAACAAGATCAATACACAATGAGAATTCATGCTCTTATAAAAAATTATAAAATAAGCAAGGACTGCTGCAGTGACATTCAGCCATATTTGATCACCTAAGCTCTAAAACAAACTGTCCCTGGATACACAGTCATAAAGCAATCAGCAGGAGATAGCATGAGCTGTATTATCAGCCTATTGAGCAATTCTTCCCCTCACCGGGTGTGTTGCCACTGTGCTGGCCCGAGCCTGCAGGTCATCTGTTTCTCTGTCAACACTGATAGGGCTTTCACAAGGCCAAAAGCTACACTGCGCTTGTCAACCAATCCATAACTGGGAGCCAAGCGGCAGAGGATTGACACTGTAAAGCCATGACACGCACATACACAGCTACTAAGCTTAGAGTGAAGCTGGTGTTCATTTATATTGAGATTTACTGGTAATGCTCTTATAATGCTGTTTGTAAAATACAGCAGAAATGTTCTCTAATGTGCCTTTTATTTAACTATATTTCTTATAATTGATTGTAAAGGTCTAAAAAACAGACTAAAGTAAAACAAAATATGGGCATTTTTCTGAATTTCACAGTAAATTATATGATTAGTTTGTTTATAGACAGTGTGTCTGATCAAAGACAGGGAAAAAATTATATAACAACCATGTTTCCAGTAAAACAAGCATGTGTACACTGTGTGGATGCAATGTGTCTCATTACACTATCGATTATGGAAGATAAATGCTTTTAATGACTACCTGTAAATGAATTAGCTCATGGCCACACATGACAAGGTTCACAACTTTATCAAAATATGTGATATGACTTAACAACTGCCGTTCTGAGTCTGTGCAGCCAAAAGTTCAACAATAAGCAAAAACCCAGGTCGTTTTTGGTGTCCTGAAACCTTACATAATTTCTTACATGATTTTGCAAATGGAGAGCAGGCGTTCCTCCTGTTGTATTCGACCTTGCTGCCTGAGCCACACCCAGATCTTAAAGGCACACAGAAGCTCGGTGACAGCTGATTGAGAACAACCCATCGTAAAAGCATCAGAACTGTGGTGAAATATTCAACGCTCATAAAAATGAAAAACATCACACTAAGATCCCATTAACTTTACAGCACAAACAGTCAGCACAAACCCTTACACACAGGCGGACATTGGATGGACAAACATGCATTCCAAACCCACAAATTGGTTTATGTGATGGTAGCAGGTGAAAATGGATGAGACATGTTCACCTGTATTGTAACATTTAAAGGTTAGCTAATGATTAAGTTAAAGCAACTTAAACAAGCTTGGTTAATCAGGGTGTGGTTGAGGTCTAAAACAAACTGTAGTCAGATATGAATCATCCGAGGTGTAGTTCACCATTGTGTGATTCACTGAAGGAAAGTGCTGTTGTGTTTGTCATTCTTTGATCAAAATCTCGTCCTTTATTTATGGCTGAATAACATTTTCCTGTTGAGCAGAGAAGGGTAGCACCTGTTTTTATGTATGCATCAGTGAGAACGTTCGACTCAGGCAGAGGTGAGAGCTCAAAACACATCCTCGCTAGTTGCAACATTGGCCTATCTTGAAATCGAAAATTGGGTTATTATGCAACGTCACAAAAATGTAAACAAAACAACTTGAGCAAGGACGGGGGACGAGGTTGCAGAATTCATTCACAACCTCGGTTGCTGGAGATTAGCAGCTAGACAAACATTAGGAAGATGATTCAAGCAGCCAGAGCCTTGTGGTTCCTTGTGTCACCTCAGCAGCTGCTTAATTACATGCCAGTAAGATTACTGTTTTTGTTACACAGTTCAATATCTTACAGTGAATTACAGTGACATGGCCCATTTTCACTACATGAACTTATACAGGAACCTGTCACATGTTACCTATATTGTCAGAGTTCCCAGGTCATCAGTTATGGTTCTGATGACCCGGGAACTGTGGGGGTGGAGTTTGCAGCACTGACTCTCGATGACTGGTTTAACATGACTCGTGAACATTTCAAAAACAACACATCAACATTGGGTAAGTTCATTTCTGAGCTTGGAAAAAAAAAAAAAAAACTTAACTCAAGCTCTAATTACTATTTTCTCCAGAGCCATAAAACCTCAAAAATCACATCTGACCCTCCTTGAAATGAGACGTGAGTTACAATCTGCCCCCGTATTGACCATGAGATGGGGTTGAAAGCTCTGGAAAAAGCTGGTAAAAGGACTAAGATTTTTATTCTATTTTTGTCCAGCTTGTGTTTCCTTTTTTCAGGGAACTAGTCTAAAACTGTTTGGTTTAGGTTAGAAACAGTTTGCCAGTATGGTTAAGGAGGAGATTGTTGAAAAGTTCAAACCAACATGATGCGAATCAGGGTCGCTGTTCATTCCTTTCTGTTTTGCTTAATCTCGTCAAGCTCATGTCGAGCTCCTTTGCTTTGGTCCTGGGGCTCATAAATTCGAAGATTTATTGGTTGAACATGCCCAAAGTACATGTCAGAGTTATTGCCATGATGATTTGCATATAGCTAAAAGATCTGAAAAGTTATGAAGAATTAGATGGGAACTATTTCATACTCTAAAAGACGAGCAGTGGGAATCAAGTAGATTTGTGTTTGTGTTTATGAAGCCAAAGCTTCTGCATTTTTTTCAGATTTGGTTGTGTGCAAATAATCCATGCAATTTTAAATCATACCATGGAAAATATGTTGTTTATCATGCCTTTGGTGAATTTTTGAAACGTTCTGAATGTATTTTCTGACATTGGTTAGGGTTGAGGGACTGGCTGCTGCGCTGCGTTTGCTCGAGCTTTTCTTTAACCTCATGTCAAGCTGTTATGATTCTGCTCAAAACAATGAGTCAATCAGGTACTTTAGGCAGTTAGTTGACTAACACATGTGTTTCAAACATTTTGTCTTTCCACGCTGTTGTCTGAGAGTTGGATTAATGAAGCTGGGATACTCCCAGGTTTCACAATGCCTGGCTAGATATTGAATATGAATGCCTGAGCAGAAGAAAACACAGTGTAAGCATCCAGCTGCAGCCAAGCTTTATGAGTCACCCAACTCTGGAACTTTTCTGAGCCTCAGGAGCTCGACACAAACATGGGCGGTTGATTAATTGGTTAGAGTGGTTGCACACACTCATAATGTACACTCCATCTGTCAGCCTGGCGCTGCCTGTGACAAGCTGCCGTTTGACTAGACTGCCGTTTGACTCGCCAGGACTACTGTGAGGTCAGTGGTCAGAGGAAAAGTTTCAGGGTAACAAAACACACATTTTGGCATACAGAATGTTAACATTGTGTTGTGTTGCTCCTCAGATAGCACACTGATGAGGTAAATTGGGCGAAAACCATTATAGGGTCAGTCACTCAAATTATGGGAAAACATTCTCACTTGTTTCGTGCAGTGTCTCGTCATGTAGACTGAAGCCATATTTATCAGTTTTCTGAAGATCTGTCTGAGATTTCTGCCTTTAACCCAATACAATGCCAGGTATGTTGTTGTGTTTGTGGTGCTCATAGCATTTAAAAATGACATCTTGCAGTCTTCATCTTTCTTGTCTTTGCTGGTACACTGCACTTCTATTAGTATCAGTGGACCAGTATGAAACCAGGAGCAGGACTGTGTGTTCAAAAGCATTTCTTCCACGTGCCACTTCCTTGTGTGAAAGGGTCACAATGGGGATACTGTTTCTGCTGCTGTTGAATGAACAAATATAACGTGGTTAAACCAACTCTTTAAATTTTATTGTTCCCAACCACCGAGAAGGGCATACAACCCTGATTCCAAAAAAGTTTGGACACTGTGTAAAACATTAATAAACACAGAATGCAATCATTTGCAAATGAACTGTGTTTGCTGACAAAGGTTTCCCGAAAGTCTTCCTGAGCTCATGCAGTATTATCCTTTATATATCATGTGTTCACAAAGTGGTGAACCTAGCTCCATCCTCGCTTGTGAACGAGTCTTTCCAGGATGCCCCTTTCATACCCAATCATGATACTATCACCTGTTACCACTGAACCTGTTTACCTGTGGAATGTTCCAAACAGGTGTTTTTGGAGCATTCCACATCTTTTCCAGTCTTTAGCTGCTCCTGTCCCAACGTGTTTGAAATGTTTTGCTGCATCAAATTCAAAATAATCACATATTTACAAAAATCAATGAATGTGATGAGGTACAATATTACATATATTGTCTTTGTGCTGTTTTCAATAGAGTATATGTCAAAAAGGATTAACAAATTATCACATTCTGCTTTATTTATGTTTTACACACAGTACCAACTTTTTGCGAATCGGAGTTATAAATAGAAACAGACAAGGATTTTAAAGCTTGAAACATGAGATTTGGATCATATTAAAAAGATGCCGCAACTTAATATCAACAAGGAGCTTCCAATATTTAGCATATTCAGAGTGTACACAACTGTAAATAGTAGTTTTTCTTGTAAGAGCACAACAATGCACTCAGTCATTTTAAGAAGGATGAAACTTTAATGATCCCCACGGGGAAATTGGGAAAATCATATTGTAAATATGAAAGGATGTTTTTCCGAGTTTATGAGGGTGAATCACGGCAACAAAATAAAGAGCAAGTTTCCAGCCTTTGTCATTTTAATATGGCTCAGCAGTGTGTCGGGGTTTGGAGTTTGAGAACAAATTTCACTTCTTGTCATCTCTGTTGTCTGTTTCCCCTCTCGCTGCTCCTTTGCCTCTGACTTCTGTTTATGCAGAAGCGGGGGCTCGGCTTCATCTGCCCCTCACAAAGGGGAGCAGCTCATGTCGTTCTCTATGTTAATGGGGCTTTCTTTGTGTGTGTGCTGCACATGTCGATAACTCCCAGCTTTAATCCAAGCCTGTGTCTTGGGACTGGAACATTCCCGGTGGCGTGCGTGCAAGGATTAGCCGCAAGGGTCGCTGTAACGGTGTCTAATCTACAGCAGGCCTGTTCTTCAGCGACTCACTGCTTTGAATGCATCTGTAACAACACAATGAGGGTGCTACACATCCCTGCTCTGCATATGCATGGCTTTATTACCTCTCACAATAAGAGGTAGGTTTTTGGGTGCCATGCAGCTTGTCGTGCATTCCCAAACCAGCAGGTTTGTGTGTCTCTCGTACAGTTAGCTGCATGTGTTCAGGAGCTTTCTGGACCGCTGAGAGTGAGATATCAAATGAGAAGGCTGTTTATCTGCGCAAACAATCCTTTCGTGACTGGATTTAGTGATACAATGCATGAGCACATGCACACTGGCCCACTTACAAGAACTAAGGTCAGCCCTCTTGTGTTAGCAGCAGCAGATAGGCCTAAGTAATGACTGCAGATACACTTCATATACGCTGTGGGTGTTACCTCCAGCCTTTGTTTGGCCAGTCACTCAAACACTTGCAGGTCAAGTGGAGGTACATGTTGGTTTTGGTGCCCTGATTTCCCCTCCTCTTGACTGATCGACCCAGGACCAAAAGTTCACAGCTCCCCTGGCATGCAGGTGAACCATGAGAGCTGTTCTTGTATGGGGGTGTTTTACATTGTAGAGATATTAGGTGTGTCTGAGGGCATCTGGAGTGTGAAAACCTCAGACTGACAGACGGAGATAGACAGTATGAGAGAACACGTCGTCCCAGCCTTTATTTACTTCAGTAGTTCAGCAGGTTCACCCTTTACCCTCAGGCCCAGAGTGTGTGAAGAGAGTGGAGATGGAGGTCAAGAAAGAGCAGAAAGAAAGGATAGGAGGGAAAATGAAAATAATGTGTCCAAATATTTGAACCCATCTGCTTTGGAATAAGTTCTTTTTTTCTATTTTTCAAGTATAAGTAGCAAGATTAAGGTGGAAAAATACTCCCAGTTGTCACATGTAACTACTGAAGTACTGTAAATGAATGTGTTTTTCCATTTTAAGGTACTTTATGCCTCTAATTTACTACATTTCAGAGGGACATATTGTTCTTGGTTTGCTTGACAGCAAGTGTCACTAGTCGCTAAGAAGATTAAGATTTTTCAGACAAACTTATGATCAGCTCATAAAATATGATGCATTATTTTGGTTTAAAGAGCTCGTCCTCACCAGAAAAATAAGAGAAACGTAGAGTAACTTTCAAGTAGGTTATTACGATCCATATTTACGTTTATTAAGCAGTGACCTCTTACAGCTGTAGTAATTAGGAACCTTAACAAAGATAAGAAAGCCAGGCGACGTCGCAGAAAGAGTTAGAAAGTCCACATTTGCAAGAGCATGAGGTGGATGGATGGATGGATGGATGGATGGATGGATGGATGGATGGATGGATGGGTCACCCAGGAGACCACTGCCTGTGTCCTGTGTGAAACCGAAAGTCAGCCATGACATATTTTCAGTCACATACCATACTTACTTTACATGATGTATGTAACAGTAATGCACTTGTTTTAACCCATAATCTTTTCGCTGGTACTCTACACCGATCATATATGTCGTTTTGGGAGTCACTGACAGTCGACCTATTCAGTCGCTTAGTTATGAGGATGTGTTGGGATTATAGCAGATAGAGTATTTAAAAGTTGCTTCCTATCAACTAGCTACCACCTATATTGCCTTGCCAAGTAAAGCTTTAACTTTGCTGATAAACAATGTACAAACTTAGATAGCTTCATTAGTTGTTTGGTCTATAAAATGTTAGAATTTCTTTTTCAAAAATGCCCTTCAGCATTTTTTCTGCAGCCCAACCTGACACTGAGAAATAGTCAAAACCCAAAGATAATCAGTTCACAGAATATCACAGAAGTCAGAGAAGAGCAGCAAATTTGAATGATTTCTTAAGTGATTTCTGAAGCTTGAGCTTGAATTGTGCTACTTAAACATTACAGTTCTATCACAGTAGATATAATATGCCAGGTTTTACTTGATTAAAAAACAGTATTTGCAGTTAACTACTGTGTACAAGTGTCTACCTTAAAAACTGGTTGCAAAAGTAGAGTTTAGTTTTGCCATGACGTGAAATACTTGTATCTTGTTTTTTCTGCATTCAGATCAGCCGTTGAAGGAAAGTAAGAAACAAAAGAAGGATAAAATGACAGTAAGAAGAAAATAAATGCTGTTATGCTCCAACTATTTGCATTGTTATAAAGGTTTGTCTAATGTTGACTGTAAAAACTGAAAGTGACACTTTCAAATAAATGTAGTGGAGTAAAAAGTACAATACTTCTCAGTCTTTTGGTAGAACAGACATTCGGTGAGGAGCTCTCTCTCTCTCTCTCTCTCTCTCTCTCTCTCTCTCTCTCTCTCTCTCTCTCTGATGGAGAGATTGAAATTGAACCAGGAGATAAACAAAGAGAAGAAAAGCCGGAGGGAAGGTGGAGTAAAAATGAGCAGAGAGAAGTTTTCGACACCTCTATGGCAGCTTCCTCTGCCAGACACGCCATCCTGCGTGGGTTCACTGACATGCATTACTTCACCTGCCCTGTGGTTACCCAGCCAGAGACCAAAAACACTCACACAGTCTCAGTTTCTACCATGTGTTCCTGTCACATGTACAGGAACCACCTTCTGGACAGAGTTCCACGAGATTCACTGCAGAGTAAAGATCCAGTTAAAAGATCCTCTGAAGCACAAACATGAAAATTTTGCCTCAGACGTGAAGATGTTTTTTTTTTTTTCCCCTCCACCCATTTTTATGATTTCACTTTTCAGGACATTTTGTCGCCATGACCACAAATTGAATTAATCAACTGATTCAAATATCTATTGATCGATTATATTATTGAAATGCGTTGAATCCAAACACAGTCCTGGATGAACACCCGAACAAAAAACATTTCCTTTCTTTGTTACGTGATGCCTGTTGGGTTTGTGGAGAAAGTGATAAAAATAGATATTTCACAGGCGGAGGCCTCGGGACATGTGGCAGTTACACAATCTACAGACACAGACACTCTCTGGAGACATTACAAACAAAGACAGCCTCTGGGAACATGACAGTTACACAATCCAGCTTCTGAGTGACTTCTGAGGTGTCTCTTACGTGTCATATTGTGTACGCGGTTATATAAATTATCCCCATTACATAAAAAACGACACGTTTGAGATGGGTCAATGTCACCTATACGGCCGTATCACTAACATGCTGAATTACATAAATGAGCGTCACCCAACTCATGTGGACACCCAGGGGAATCAGTAAGGCGTCATCGGAGTACTCAGCCAATATCGTGTTTATGCTGTTCATATTTTGTAGCACAAACACATCGTTAAACCTGCTGCAATGTGGTGGAGGTGTCACTCATGAGGATCTGTTGCATTTTGGATGTTTACATCACTGTGATGTAACTGCACATAACATATTGATCCATGTCCTTTAAACACCAACCATTATCTCCACGCTCCAACCTTATCCTGCACGCACACACGCACACGCACACACACACACACACACACACACACACACACACACACACACACACACACCTATACACCTCGAAATAGCAATAATTTACCATCTCTCATATTTGCTTTAATTAGGAACATTACAGTATCTTAGCATGTCTTAATTACTGTGTTTAAAAGAGAATTAACCCTACCAATCACAACAAAATGGCAGCATACAAACACAAAATACAGCTTCTATAATTTATTCTTTAAGTCTTCAAAAAAGAAACTGTACCTCCAAAAGAAGGCTACATACAAAAGAAAACAACACACAATCATACTCATCAAATGCGTAGGTCAAACTGAGGTCCTGCCTCTCACTGGCAGATACTTGAGGGTGATAGCGTGGGACTTGGCCAATCAAATTTCAGGGGTTGCCACCCTCTGCACACATCGCTGGTTCCAGTATCACCTTCTTTTCTCATGAGAAGGGATACTGCATTATTTTGTAGTGTAAATCTTTGCTGTATTTGGTGCGCGTGGATCAGTTTCTGTGTGTTATGCGAATCGTCTTTGTTTTAAAGTTAACTCTTTTTAAGGTAGTTTAAAGTGGTTCAAGTCAAGGGTGTAGCGTGCTTCTCCGAGCTGCACTCAGGTGAATGTTCACGGGGGTCACTGGGGGCATTCGCAGGGCTGTCTCTTTTATAGGTAGTAGGCCTCATTGTGTGGATTGTGTGACCGTCTTGGAGAAAATGGGCTGTCTGCCTTCTAGTTAACGTCTGTCTTTCCTCGGTAATTGTATTAATTCTGTTCTATTCTGTTCCACACACATACAGATGAAACGTTTGTGGATACATGTTTACATGTTTCTTCTGAGCTTTTGCTAGTTTCTGAATCTATTACTGTGCAATGGAAGGCTGTGACCTCACAGCCCTATGGTTCATTCACACCAGTTTAGTTATATAAAGTTGAGTTTCACTGGCATGGTTGCTATGGTAATGCTACAGTGTTACCTGTTAATATGATTTTAATGCATCTGAACTTGAAACATCAATTATTTTTTTAAACTGACATGAGGGAAGTCAAGTCTGTTACACACATGCAATTGATACAACAACAACACTGCCTCCTGTCTTCATTATGCCATTGCCAGAACACAGTGCAGATTCACCATTAATTGGTTCTGGGGATGTCGTAGAGACTGTTTCCATATCATGCTGCCACACAAAGTAACCAAAATGAGATGTCACACAACAAACTAATCGAATACTGCTGCTTGCTGCTAATTTGTTGCTAACAGTTCTCTGATGTTGCAGGTGATGACCAATTACATGCCAAGCAGCATTTATTGTTTGCCAAATTGTTTGGGAGGATCTGTTGTAGCTTGAAATGTTTCTGTTTGCTTTGGTTTTAATTTATGTGAAGTGTAGCTTAGACAGTAGCCTAAGGTAATGGGTAAGGTTATATGAGGTTGCCCGAATTCAGGAAACAACATTAATCTTTTGCATAGACAATGTTAATGTGGCTGACCACTGAGGCACTTTCAAGCCATAGATGGGCAAGAAGTCTCCTGGTTGATTCATAAGTATTAGAAACTGCACTGACATAATTCTGGTTCATTTCTACTTACAAAGTCAAGGGTTCAGGAGTGTAGATAAAACATCAACCATGATTGTGGTTGAAGTTTTTTTTAACTTGCCACTCTAAGGTTTGACTATGGCAACCACAGAAACCACACAGAAGACACAATGCAGGCGCCAATTTTACCAGTGTCCTTGAATGTCACACCTCTTCACCAGCAGTGACCAAATATGTAAACCAACTAAAACAGTCTTGAGCAACGTCAGCTTCAAAGTTTGATTATCTGGCTTGTGCCAATAAACAGCATGACAGTTAGCTAAACTTGATGTATTAACTGTGTCGTATTCTCTCAATAACCATTCTATCAACTTTAAAGGAATGGTTTGACATTTTGGAAAATACACTTACTCGCTTACTTGCCAAGAGTTGCATGAGAAGATTGACAGCACTTTCCTATCGGCCTGGTAAATATGTGACTCCAGCCAGCACACACTGGGTACCCCTTTAGCACTTCCAGGGCGTCAAAAGTCTGCATTTGGAAGAAGCTGAGGTGGTTAGATGGGTCAAACACAAGACTTTCATCAAGGAAATCAGGGGTTGTGTCTCATGTGAAACCAAAAGTCAAGGCTAATTTATTTTGTCAGTGAAGTAATGTAACTTGCATGTAAGTGACATATAGACTTCTTTAGAACAGATCACAACCTTAACTACATGTTTATTATTGTTCTTGTGTTATTTTGAAAGTGTAACCAGACGTTGCTATCTGGAGGTTGTGTAGAAGTTATTGCTAACTTGACCACAGAGCCATGGACGTTGAAAGATGACCTTAAAAGGATGCCCCGTGCCTTAAAAGGATGCCCCGTGCCCTGACCGAGCATTTTTAAGTGACAAGAAGTGAGAATGTGTTGGATATTCAGGGTTGTGTGCCAGACTACATCTGTATGTAGGAGCAGTAACTTCCTGAAGTCTCTGGTATTACATGGAATTAACCAGTTGCTGTCTGAATGCACCTGAAGGCACCTCCAGTGGCTAAGTGGAAAGTTGCGTGTCCCACATATCAAGGGGTTACATTAAAGGTTGCACTGAGTGGAAGTTGCAGCTCTTTTTGTTTTTTGGTTTCAGCTTAATGTTTTCACTTTTGGCTTCTGCATCAATTTTCAAGAAATTTTTGTGTGATCCTCACTCCCAGTTGCAGCGATGAAGTATTTTATTTTGTATAGAAATTGATTAATTATTTCTTGCTCTCCAGCACTAATGCACCCAAATGTCATGCATGAAAGTATTAGCTGACCAATATGAAGCTCATGCTCATTTACATGAGATTTGTACACTGCTCTGTGTCCTTAACTGCACTTCCAGACTGTGTACATATGGTGTAAACCAGAAAATGACGCATGGCTTCAGTAGAAATATCTCATAATGGTCACGTGCCCTTAGGGTTAGGTGGTGGACCTTATGAAAAAGGCACAGCGGTTACTGTGTAGGTTATCCCCAGTTAAACGGTGATGTGTATACAATGTAAGTGTCAGTAAGTACCAGGGTATGCAAACCAATCCAGCTGTTGATGCAAACACAATAGACTGTTATGTAAATGGAGTGGGCAGAGTGGTAAACTTTTCATAAATTCAGAAATTCCCTTTTCACCCAGAACAGGACTGTATGTGGGCAAACACATTCAAATAAGAGCTCTATGACTAGTGCCACACACTTGCATGACAAAAATTGAAAAACTGGCACATAACCAAAACTTTTTTCCACCCACCAAATCGTTTTCTGAACCAAAGTAAAAACCTCTGAAACATACTGCATACCTCCTGTTTTTAAAAGTGTGAACATAGAGCACATATAGAAATATGTATTAGATAGTTATACAATATAACAAAAGCACACTTTGAATAGACTGGTTTACAATCAACAATAAGCAGAGGCCTGAAGTACAGTGTGTAATACAACTTAATGTCACACCCTGTAGCAAACTTTCACAACTTCAGTTTACTTCTAAATATATAAAAGGTATTCTTATTAATTGCTGATTATACCTTCAGAAGCTTTGATTGTACTTTTCTGACATAATGTTAAAGATACAATTTTGCAGACCGATTACAGTAATGACATTATAATCTAAAAAAAAACTGCCAAACTGTAATTTATTCTTCCAAAGTTGTATTTCATCATCTGTCAACATGGGATCATTATAGCATCTTCAGAATGATTATTTTTGCCAATTATCTCTATTGGTATATTGTTTTCATAAGTTTACAAAAGCAAAGTCAAACTGAAAGCCATCTGAAACTCAGGGTGGACAACTGAAGGAGATTATTCAAATTTTTCTGGATTGCGTGACTGTAGACTAAAGGAGTGCTCTGACTGTAAACTGAGGCTATCCTCTCTGTTCAAGGGCCTGGGTTTTTGCCAAGTAGTGGAGATTTCGGCTATACCTGTGGCCAACGGCGTTTGGGGCCATTAGCACAGGGTGTGTCTGCATACTGTCAAATTTTCTGCTTTGTGTGAATGACTAAGCATTCACATTAACCTAAATTAGACGACAGCTTTATGGTTGCAGAATGAAGAGTGAAATATTGATGCAATGTGGCCAGCAGTTCTCAGGCGTGGAGCGATCTGGGTGAAATGGTTCTGAAGAGAAGTTCCAAAGATCACTTTCCTGTTTGCTGCCGTGAAGAACTGACAAAGTAAAAAGTTCCACAAAGAGTTAAACTGCACAATACCTGAAACTGTACATGTAGTTTGGTAAGGATTTGGTTTGAGATTACTCAAGCATTCACCGATGTTTGTGGGAGTACACAAAAAAATAGTTTATATGTGACTATAGTTTAAGAGAACAATGGCAGATAAGCTATGGATCAATGTTCTTGTTTCTAGGTGTGAGCATACCTGCCTATCAACAACCAAAACTGTTTAAACAAGATAAAGCGAGTCCATTACCAACTCAGGTGTGTAACCATTCAAAATCGAGGTTTCCAGTCAACATGTGTAACACCTGTACTGATAAGTAGCTCAGAAGTTTACCTTCTGAGCTCCTCACACAAAGACTGAGAGATGAAAATGGAATTCTTATCAGCATGTGAAATGACACCCATTTTAGTCCAGAGGCAGTTGATACAGCCTTTTCAATACACCAACATTATTCAAATAACCTTTGACCCTGGCTAATAACTGCAGTACAGTTTCATTTTTGCTTTGTTCTGACAGTTGTGCATTTAAAAGCTACTGACATTCCTTTCTTTTCACCTGACGTGCAGGTACATAAGAGTGCGTGCTATAGATGGATAGACAGACTCTTCAGATGAGAGTATATCTCATTTAGGAATTATGTCTGCATATTTGTGTGTTCCCACAAGACTGGAATAGGTTTAAGTAGCTGTAAGGCCCATAACTAATTACAGCCATGTGTCATCACATCAATCAACTGCCAGTTTCATTAACTCTGCGAGTTTTTCTCTTCCAAAGTGAACTTTTACATGACAGGTCGTTGCAGTAAATGGATGATT
This sequence comes from Chaetodon auriga, assembly GCF_051107435.1. Classification (NCBI taxonomy): domain Eukaryota; kingdom Metazoa; phylum Chordata; class Actinopteri; order Chaetodontiformes; family Chaetodontidae; genus Chaetodon; species Chaetodon auriga. Next base: position 6,562,511 of record NC_135076.1, on the reverse strand, counting down.
TGTATATGATGCACACAAGCCCACTATTAATGTCAGCCGTATCTTATCAACGCGAGACATCTCACCTGTACATTCAAATACATGTGTAACGGCTCATTTCAACAGCTATTAGCTGCCGTTCAGACCATCACATAGACCAGACCAGCACTTGCCATCCATGCTTGTTCAGAGGCCGTTATGTGTTTGATGATTGAGTGGATTATATTCAAAGTGAGGAACAACGGACTTCTGAAATATGGATAAATAGCAAGAAAAACACTGAAAGAGGAACCGGGTGCCTGAAGAAGAGGGATGGATTCTTTCAGAAGAGAAACTGAAAAAGAATAGCTTCTAATGGGAGTTAGGGCGTGCTGCTTGGTGCTGCGGGTTTGCATACATTGTATTGAGACAACAGCGTTGCAGAGTGTGCCTGTGCATGCTTGTATGAGCCACTGTATTGGAATGCTGGCCCCGGGCACTCAGCAGCTCACAGCTTTAACTTCTGTAAACAAACTAATAGCAGGAGACTGGAGGACCACACAGCCTCTCTGGTGAAACACTAACTGCGGCCTGTAGTCCCACACTGCTGCTGCTGCTGCTGCTGCTGCTGCTGCTGTCAACACACAACACTGGTGTTTTAACTGATTTAAAATGCTGAGGGAGACCTTGAGGACTCGCTCTAAATACCATCTATACAGTCAGTTCAATATTTCTCATTATTTATCATTACAATTTAATGCCCATCAAAATTACTAAAGGCAAAAAGTAGAATCAGCTCACTGCTTCATGCTCCTATACCAACTAATTTCTGCAACATTTCAATCTGTCGTCGATCTTTTTCACTCACCAAGTAAGACACAGACTTTAAACAATACGAATCCATTCTTAGAGCCTCATTATATGGTATGCAAGTGGGCAAACACAAATTTGTCTGGTGTAGATGGTGCAAACACATGACCTAATGAACATACTCACTGTGCATTCTTATGTGCCTGTGGAGGTGATAACGTCCTAATAAGGTCAGTGTAGAGAAAAATCTGTGCTTTTGCTGGTCAGGCATGGTTTATATAGTTCAAGAACTGGATCCAGTCTTCCAAAATTGTGCCTCAGTCATTCCATTGAAAGTGACTCATGGGCCGTATATGCCAGAGAGGTTTTTCAGGCCTCTTTAGCCCATAATGCACGAGCATCAGTGTCCCTCTCTGGCTGAGCTGGCTGCTTTCCTGCTGGCTCCCTGCACAGATAAACAACAGAAAAATAATTCACTGATCCAGCTTCTACAAACTTTTCCATGTTTATAAGACATAATGGCTCAATTTGTGACAATACAAAATCGTGTTTGAGTGTTTGAGATGCCCAGGCAAATGAATTCACCGTTGTATGGATGATTCTGTTGCAGTGATTGTATGTGGAGGAGCTCATCCTGTTATTCCATACTACAGCATCCCTATTTCCAGTGACAAGACTGCCACTCATGTTTGACATGACTCATGTGAGGGTTGTTGGGAGTATCAGTGTTTGCATTGTTTCATAGATTATACTCAAGCCCTTAAAGGCAATTGGCCACAACTGAATGCAACCACAAGTTCATTTTCAGAAGACAATGGACAAGTCATCAGCCATGAGTAATGGCAACTGGTAAACAAACAACACAATGGATACTAAAGCATAGCCTCTATATTTTCAACCATCATCTGATAAATTCCCTGTGAAAAGAAATTCTTAATGAAATAATATGATAAATCAAATTAACATGATACAGAAATCACCAGGTTTGGTTGTTGTCATTCACACAAACTCTAAAAACATAAACAGTTGGACCAACAGGTTGGAACAAACTACTTACAGACTCACATAAAAACAAACAAACTCCACTCACCGTGGACTCGACACAGCAGCATGCGGGTGTTTACATGTGTACCTGTGCAGGTGGTATGATCGTCATAGGAATGCTCAAAGTATGTCAAAGCTTTAGTGTCAGGTTTTTTAGATATATATGGAAACAATTAGTCTGCAGAAAATAGTGGAAAGACATGACAGAACTTAATGACACACTGTCAAATGACACATTTCTTTGTCACTGATCTGTTTAATACTCATACAAGTTCAGAAGTTCAGGTTACTGTTACTATTACTGTATTATATGGCTGTTTTTTTGTTTTGTTTTTTTCTGGCTCCGTGAAATAAAACTCTGTCATACTCTGACTATTTCGCAGACAGTTTGTATTATATGTTGGTCTTTGATGATTTTGAGCCTGTAAAGCCAGGCTGATCCCAGGTCAATGAGCAGCCCGCTGTGGTGTCAGCCTGTCTCAATCCTGCCTTTGTTTGGCTCCCTGATAACAATCCAACTGTCACCTCATTATGAGCTGAAACAGGTTGGATGACATATTAAACATCCAAGAAACCTCCCTGTGCACTCGCCTTCTGCGTCGCAGTCACACGCGATGGGCAACCCTTGGGTGTTGAAAGATCGCAACACAGCTCTGCATGTCACTGTGTGTGTGTGCGCGCACGCGCATGCGCGTGTTTGTGCAAACCAAACACTCACACCTACACGATTCTAAGGAATTCTCTGTGCTAGTGTCTATATGCTAACGGAATTTATTTGATAATTAGTGTGTGCTTATGTTTTGCCTCTACATGTCTGTGTGTGTGTGTGTGTGTGTGTGTGTGTGTGTTTGTGTGTGTGTGTGTGTGTAAAGAGCAGCAGCATTGTCACAAGGCTATAGACCCATGATGGATGTGCGTTGAGGAAATCGTTAATCTACAATGATACTCTGACTGTTGTGATTATGAAATGTATTAACCAATGCAAATGCCTCACATTCCATTTCCTGCTGCACACCAGGGGCTTGGGGGTAGGATGTGTGGAAGCTGCAGATAATTAAATATGGGGTAGGAGATTCATTTTGGAGTTTCCGACCTTTCCTGTCCTATCTTCTGTACACTTACATGAGTCCTGAGGGGTCTTGTTCGGTGCCGTTAATATTGGTGGTCATCAATGGAGAGGAGACTGCAAGTAATTTGAACATCTACTGAAGGAATGTATTTCTACAATCTGCAAGTATCTGTGTTTTACTTTACTCCACTGGACTCATTTAATAGCTATAATCATCATCATCATCATAATAATACTGATTTATATAGCATTTTTCTAAACATAGTGACCAAGTTTACAATAAAACTGAGACAAACACCAAAAACTTAATGAGACGAAACGCAGCATGCAACGGAATTAAAATGAATATATATGGATAAAGTTGAATGTAACATTAAGGCTGGCTGGTTGTATTCAAGTGCTCCAGTAAGCATGACTGTGACAGAGAGCCAGCATGCACACATATTTGAATTAATGAAACATTTTTACTTTCTTGTCTTTCAAGGAAATCATCATTTGTAGTTAACAGATAAAAATCAATCTGTCTATATGTAAATGTGGGTCTATCCAATTAAATATCTTTATGCCAATATTTACTTTCACCCACATCTCACATTTAATCTGTTATTTCACCCTGACCCCTGACCTTTGCATGCTGCATTTGTGCCAAAATCTAAGCGCAAAGTTACCATCAAAGAGCGACAGTTGTTGCCAATATGAAGAGCTTTCAAAGTGGATTTGAGAGAAGAGGAGGAAGAAGGATGACGGCCAGTTTCAGGAAAGTTCGCCTAAACTGACAATGTTTTTAATAAAGCAGCCACAGAATCCACAACGGAGGAGCAACAAGTATGTTAGCTGAAGAAGCTGAGGAGCCCACAAGGCTCACATAATGACATTCAGACAGGTGTGTACAACAACTACAGACATGTCAATGACCACTGCTGCCTAGCAATGTAACATTGTGTGTGTATGTGTTAAGTGGAGTGTGAAAACCGTTCAGCTCTGTTTGTTGCTGCAGCTCTGTGTTGTCTGCTTTGCTGTTGTTTTATTCTGCCGTCAAAGTTGCAGTTACAGTATTTCACTAACATTGCTTGTTGCACCTGCCACAGTGTCCATCGCGTCATTTGTGTTTTTCAGAGTTGTGACTCTGTTCGGTTCAGTTCTGGTGAGGCTGCTTGACATTTCTCATTGATTATCAGGTGTACACACAGGCTGAAGAATCCGTCTACACACATGGATTTCTGGAATTAATTGCTGGGTTTGGACACGCTGTCAGGGCTTGGTGGCGTGTTGTTGTTCCACTAGTGTTGTTGGATTGACATTTAATACAACCATAGCCTAAAGGTGTTCTTTAATGTAACAGTAGCATTGTATAACACCAGATATTTCAACACAGACCATAATTAAGAGAATGTTTACTCAGACTGCATTTCACTTTTTACTTTTATCTCACGCGTGTATGTATAATGTGTACATTTCTGCAAAGTTACTTTTACTGGAGTTTAAATTTCTATATTCAACATTTTAGAAATAACTCAATCATAACTCAAGACATTATCAGCTCCTAATCCAAATTTCCCTGAAAACAAAACATGTCCAGATACATAACAATGTGAACATAAGTTCACAGTATGAAATCTGCTGATACCAGCGTATGTGCCAACTGTATGTGCCCGGCTGTTCATGGCTGTTCATCAGTCATTCGGTGGCTTTGTTAACTGAAAACATGATGCCTCCATAAAGTTTTTGTTCAGGAGCTATGATTGCATCCAGCAAGCTGGAAAAGGACCTCTTTGCCTGCAGGAAATGGAAGTCGGCCATCATTAGTTTTGTTATTTACACCTCACCTGTGCTCTTCTTACCAAGACATGTCAAAATATTTCCTGTGAAAAAAGGCCTGATATGTTTAATATGAGACTAAGTGAAAGAGTAGTAAAAACATGGACAGCTTTCTCAAGAGTTACTGCTTAGAGTCACCTGTCACTTTGTAAATTTTAATCTTTACCGCATGATCCTCTTGTGATGGTAGTTTGTTGTACGTTTCAGTTCCCAGATATTGTAGAATAACAATTCTGCATAATCAGTCCTTTAAATTTGGCAGCACAGTTTATGGAAAATATTCATGTAGTCATGAATAAATGTTGAATGACTTAAAGTGCAAGGAAATATTTTTGCATTGCTATTTTTCTTCTTTTACATCAATAAAGGACCTTAATTCTTCTTAGAACAAACACCAAAAGATAGCTGCGGACTTGTATGCACAAAATGACAAACACCTGTGAATAACAACCTATTTGCTGTTAATTTCACACTTAGCTGAGCATTAATCCATCATAGAAGAACCTGTTTATCAGTTCATTGAATAAGGTGTTTTCCTGGCTGCACATTAGTTGTCAGAGAAGATTAGTTTAGAGAGCCAGAGAGATCCCCAGCTGTTTGGACTTGTCTCATTATGCAATTTAGCCGGTGATTCCATCCCTGTTCTAAGACGAAAGATGCTGAAAGAAAAGAGGGTCATTCGACAGTTGATGTTGTGCTTCTCCTCAGGACATATTAGCATTTGGGTGTGTGGCATCAACCTAGCTGCCAATCAAGGCTGAGCTCGAAATTATCAAGCTGGCAAACAGCTCAGAAAGTCTTATTTACTTTTCGTATTGTTTATGCCAGCGTTAATCATGCATTGTGAAGGAAGCTATTTCAAAATCGCATTCCTTGTGTGCATGTGTCCAAACTGTATGTGAGTCACCATTACTTTTCAGATTTTTATTGTTGTATAAGCATGTAATCTAACATCTCTTAAAGGTATTTACGGGGTCATTTAAGGAGGGCAGCCTCTTCTCAAAAGCTCTGTTATGGACACACTTATTACTGTTGGGCAGATGCATACCCACACACACACACACACACACACACACACACACACACACAGTCTGAGAGTGTTCAGGCTGAATGGATGGGAGCTCACTTATTCCTCTAATGTCACATCAAGGCAGATTATCTCTCAAGATTTGTTTGGAGCGCCATTTTATTTCACAGACGTCATTTGCATCCTCCCACTTCTCTAATAGACCTCCACGCTAGCACGCACACGTCCCATACTGTCCTGAAGTGTTACTGTACATCTTTATTCTGTTGGTGATAAATTAAAGCTCTCTGCCGATGACTGTTTTCCTTGTTACCACATGTACAAACTCTAATCTGACAAGAATAAATGCATGAAGAGCATACAGGACATTTATAGACTGCTGGTCCAGCGTCAAACACAGGAAAGTGGCCCTCTATTAATCCTCTTTGTTCTTGAGCGCTTTTGTATTTGAACTTATAGTTCCATCCTGTCTTTTATGTCCATGTGTGTCTGCTCTTTCCAGTGCAAAGAAACACTTTGAAGTGTTTGAGCTCAGAGCAGAAAGGTGAGGGCAAAGACAGAAAGCAAAATGAGAAATGACGACAAGTGAAAAGATAACGTGAGATATGGACAGTTTATTTCGACCTGGTTCTAATTTTCACATCTATTGTTTTCATATTCATCATGGTAACTTTTTATTCAACAAGTAAAAAGGTACCCTGTGGAGTTTTTTGACCACTAGTAGCTGGGAACAATGTTTTTATGTGTGGGTTGTGTTGTGCAAGCAAGCACGCAAGAGGTGCAATTCACATCCAGCGGTTGGTTTCACGTCATTTTCCTGACCAACAGTTGTGGGCTGTAATGAGCTAACGAGCATAGCAATGTGCCAACAAAGACAGTGAAGGAGAGGACTGCATGATGGCAAACATGAATGGAAAAGAATGCTTTGCAAATGTGTAAGAGGAAGGACTGCTTTCAGCACTTTTTGTCAAAGCTAAGAAATGATCACACTGTGTTTTGATGAGTAGATTAATGCTGACTGCAAACATGACTTTCCACAGAGCACCGTTCATTTCTGACATGAAGAGAGCAAGAAGCACAAAGACAGTCAGTCAACGGATCAACACGGTTAACGGATAAAGACAAGAAGATTAAACTCACCAACATGTAGGCTCGTACTCACGGCAATTTTCAAAACTGCGCTCTGGAAAAAAACCTACTGCACCATTTCTTCTTTTGCAGCTTTGCAACTAACAACACAACATCTCTGCCATCATTTTGAAAACAGTGAAACATCTGATACCCCTCCTCAGGTCTGTTATGTATAAAAACCCTGATTGTCTGAATCTGTTGTTCCGAGACTGTCGTTGGTCCACCGCAGTTCCAGTGTGGTAATGCTGAGGCGTGGAATTGACTGTTTATTCTGCTCATGATATATCTTGAAGCTTACAAAAAACAGCATATGGACATTTTAACAAGGTTAATAGCTTCATTTTCAATGGAGGGGGTCTTTAATAAAAGTGCCTTTTTGGGGTCTTCGATCTATTAAAAAAAAAAAAAAAAAAAAAAGTGTTTTCTCTGCTAATGTTGAAAACAAACAGTGAGTACTGATTTCCATTTTGTTCTCCCAAATAAGTTTTGCTAAACTCGAAGTTTGTCTCCAACCTGTCTGACTATCTGACTGCTTCTTGCCATGTTTTGTTTTGTTGTTGTTTCATGTTGTGGTGTCTCTGTTCCTAGATCTGCTGTGTATTATGTTATCTTAACTAATAGAAACAATGCTCAGAACTTCAGACATACGAGACAATTTGTAATGAGCCAAAATGATCCATTAATCAACCAGATTTCCCACTAACATGGTTACAATGCCTGACTGGAAGCAGCAGCATCCTCACTGGAACACATAAAACACCATACACCATAATTACATGAAGTAATTATTTTTTAATGACGCGCACGGTCATCAACATGAACTGGGATGCTTTTACAGCAGAGGGCCACACACACACACACACACACACACACACACACACACACGCACACACACACACACACACACACACACACACACACACACACACGCACACTGCGGATTGCTCCAGGCTTCAGGACTGCTCTCTGACAGGTCGTGGGAGGATCAAAGTTCAGATTTTGAATGCACTGTAAAGGAAAACAACAGACGAGAGGGAGTCCGGGAAGAACAGATAGAGAGACAAAGCATTGATAAAGCCAATCAGGATTTATATTAGCAGGAAAAAGGGGGGGGTGATTTTTACAGAAAGGCGTGGGCGAGGACGCCACCAGAGTTTGGGAGAGGAGAGGCGAGACAGATGAAAATAAGAGATAATCTGTGTCATAGAGGAAACAGTTTGTGCTGCATCAAGCCACGTGTCAGGTAGAAAACTGAGGTCCTCCCCCCTGCTCGCCTCCCCTTCCTCCCTCCTTGGCGAGGGAAGCAGGATGTCTTTCATCCAGCTCAGCTGAGGGATCAAAGCTAAAAGGCTACTTGGCTGAAACTGACCTCAATTTGCACCGCTGCGCACTCTGCACCTCTCCAACATACACAGTCCTATAGTTCTCCTTACATCCCCTCCACCACCCCCCACTGAACGACACACATGCTATTTCCCTTCCTGTATGCCACACTATCTCATCCACTTAACACGGGAAATCTCTCACCGCCTACAACCCATTAATAGCGCAATTTATAGCCTCCACATTACCGTACAACATACTACCTCTAATCTGCACTATTTATGCAATAATACACCATCCACTATATCACATACTATCAGATGTACAGATGTTCCGATATGTCCCAGGCTAACATATAACTGGTGTTTGTGTTGGTTATTTAACCTGTTCACAATAGCATTACCCTGCTCTGTACTTCAAAGCGCAGCCTGTGTTTAGCTTCCTCTCTGTGTCTTCTTTCTCACTGTTTTCACTACAAACAGCCTCTCTGCTTCAACTCCCCACCCACACACACACACACACTGTAATGTATACACAGACAGTATTTGTGTACACATACACACACAAACTCTAAACCGTATATATTCATGCCCCAATGTAAAGGCGCGTATTGGTTCGTCTCACCTGCAGTGTGCTGATGTTCTCTGCTTCTGTGTTGTTTTCTCCAGGTTTAGTTTGAAGTCTCTCCGTGCACAGAGGTCCTGTGCAGATATTGGGCTCTTTATAGTCATCCTTTTTAAAAGTGCATGGATTCTGACACCAAAATATAGACACCTGCCTACTGTTTTTCATTTTTCATTACATCACATGGAACAAACTGTATTAATATTTGTCAGAGAAGGTGTCAGAGAGGTGTGATCATTGTTGGTTTTGTATAATTATTTGCCCTTTGCACCTAAAGATCTCAGTCTGTTGCTTTCATTTGTTTGAATTATTTGTTTTCCTTTGGCTTTGATACTATTCGTCCTATAGCCTATATCTTGTTATTGGATTGTAGTTTCCCTTTCAGAGGAAATTACTGCATGCCTCTCGCTTGAAAAGTGATTTAGAAATGAAATGATTTTAGTTATTATAATTATTGTTATTATTATTAGGGCTGGCCATCACGGCTCAGTACTTTAAATATACCTAAATACTTAAAGCTGGCTGGCAGTGTGTGTTTGGTTTGCAATCTTGTTTTACTTTTGTTTCATGATAGAGTTCCTTATCTAAATCAAGTTTAGATTATTTTACAGTTGATTGTGTTTTGACAGCTTTTAACATTTTAGAACTTTGGCTTCTCAGAAAAAAAAAAAACATTTGTGGGAAACTGCTGATATTTGTCAGTGTAAGGTATCGATAAAAGCAATGCCAATGTCATGCCAAACTGAGGGATCAACACTTTGTGAAGGTTTGTTCTGCAGTAAATGGAAATACAGGGACAGGGTTCTTCTAAGATAACTCTGCATTTCTGGTCTGTCATTCACATTTTCCATAATGTTTAACCTTTTGAACAAACCTTTCTGCGTTTGTCTTTTCACCTCTCATCCACTGTACATCTGCTGCTCTCCTCAGAAAACAAGACCACTGAGAGGCCAAGCTGAGAAATGACATTCTTGGGCGCCCCCTTCTGGGCTGTAGCCACAATTTTTCTTTTCCTGCTTGTACTTGAATTGCACACAGAGAGGGAAAATCCTGAGGACGCTGTGAGGCTGCCAGCCAAGGCCTGAATCCTCACTGTCATTGATTTAACAAAGGAAATGAAGACATATTAAATCATTTGTGAGCCAATATGCTGCACATTAAGTCCAGTTAATATTCACTGAGGGCAATTGAGTTCCTCCTGAGTGTGTTAAATCCTTACGAGCTGATCCATGGGATAGAAAACCCATGTGTAGCATTAGAGGGCTCACTCAAGTTAAGACCCTCTCTTCCTTTCACACAGTGGAAAATAAGATAAAATGTTATTTTCACTTTGTGTCATGTGGTGTTTTTAATGCTTGATGTCTCCTTTAATCCCCTAATTTTTAAATAGGTCTCCTATTTTCCAATTATACTCTACATATATGGTTTACTTCAAGTTTCAAGTATAACATTTTATTAAAATCCATCATGCATGCCTCTCTCCTGTCAGCATTTAATTGCCGTTTAACTTGAAAATATACATGTAAAATGTAAAATTTGAAAATGTAAGCTTCATTTTGGTTTTACAAAATGGTAAAAATATGTCAAAATATAAAATGGATTTTCTCATCAGGGAAATATGCATTCATTTTCTTTCAGATAAGTCTTAATGCAAAACACAATAAAAGGATAAAAATAACAACAACAAAACAAATATGAAAGCATTTAACAAAGAAAGACACAATCAGGTGCCTAAAACAAACAGGACATCCGCTGGTTTGCATGGACTTAAAAAGCTGCTAATCTTTTCGAAAAAATAAAAATGTATTTTAATACAATAAGATATGATTTTAAATTCAATTTTGTGATGTAGCTACAGTGGCAATGTCTCAAGAAAGGATGCAATCTCACCAATGAAAATATGACAGCATAAGCCCAATAAAAAAAATCAAAACATCTGACCACTGACAACAGAAAGCAGAGCCTGAACGTATAACATACGTGTATGATTTTATTATGTTCTCCTCTTGATTGCGATTGGCACGGGCCCATCCAGCGCACAAATAACCCCCGCTGTAACCAAGTCCACCTGCTTATAAACACAAACAGCTCTGAACACACTCCGACCTGTCACATCTCATCAAAGACAGAGCACACACTGCAGCATGCATCGATGGCTTCAGCTGGCCCCTGTGGATGAAAGCTGTTTCCTCTCAAATTCTTGTTACTCATTCAAGGGGCGATGAACATGTAAGAGTAACATATGAGGCGGTGTTACACAGCAACTTTTTGGAAGACAGTGAGTGTCAGAGGAAGTCATTCTGGCTCTTCTTTACATCTTTAACACCCTTGTGGATTTTTTATTTCACTTCTACTTTTGCTCTCTAGTCATTTTACTTTTTCCCGGAGAGAGTTTCTCCACAGTTCTCAGGGCCGATCCCGTCTGTGCCTCCTGAGACACAGGAGCCTGTTGTCTGGCCTGGGGGGCCGAAGGAGTGGTGTTATGAGAAGGCAAGGAACATGTTATGGTAACCTGGGTGGTAAAAGCCCAAACATATTTGGGAAAATGCCCCTTTATACCCTCTCACACCCACTCTTTTTCTTCAGATTCTTACACCTAACTGTGGGAAATTTCCAATCTTCCCTGTGTCTGAATACTAAAAGGATAACTTCACCCAAATTATACAAAGAAAAAGCACTCAATTTCTTCATGTGGTAGGTAGCCATTTGAATAGTTTTTGTTTAATTTGGTGGATGGGCAAAACATTGAAGACGTGTCTTCTCCAAAAGAATGTCCCTGTCACTGGGTGGATCGTCCACAGCAGGGCCATAGCAACAACTTTAAAACAAGGGAGGTCATAACACTGAGTCCAAATTTCCCCAACTGCAACCCCACCCACCCATCCAATGACATTTTTGACTAGTCATCAAAAACATCAACAATAACTTCAGTAACATATTTTCTTCACATTTTTCACATTTCTTAAACTGCTGAATTAAATTTCTCTAAATGTATTCTCTACACACGATGGCCTAATGCCGTTTCAGATCACTCGGGTCTGCACAATGTCAGAGTATATCAGACAGAGAATTACAAAATCTCCTTATTTTATTTATTTTTTATTTTTAGCCACTTTGAGGCAGTACAACAGGTGGTGTAGACACAAAGAAGCATCAGTGTTCATTTGAAGTTGTGTTTGTGTTCACTTGATAAAGTTGGTCTCCATCAATGCCTGAGGGAAATATCTGGCTCTTTAGCAGCTAAATGGCTTCTGTACATGTCTGGGTGGGCAGGTAGTGTGCGGTGAGTTTTTGGAGCTTTTTTGCTGAAAACAGCTGCCTACAATGGCTGAAAATGGGGCTGATGAGAGCAGTGAGGGTGAACCAAAGCAAAGTTGCAGCTCCTAAAACCAAAACAATGCGCTGAAAGACACTAAAACACGCTGCAGAGTTAAGGGAGGCTGCAGAGATTGGTGATCAGTCTCCTTTCACATGACAGTAAGTAAATTGAAAATTGACATTAATGTGAAAACACTGATTGGAAAAGATTATGCAAAAGTTCAAAATATGTATTGGATATGCAACTTCCTCTGAGGTTGTTAAAGCTCCCAAATTCCCAAAAATAATACCATTGCCGTCTAGCTTGTGTCCTCATTGGTCCTTGCTGCAGTCCTGGTCCACAGACCACGCTATAAATAGTTTTCATTGGAACTACTTTCTGAAGAATTGCTTCTCTTGAAAGCTGCTGACAGTATGTTCTGTGGATTATCCAGTAACAAGGACACTGTTTCTGGGAAGGCTTGTTGTTGCTGTTTAATTTTGAACCACACTAGTGGCACGGCTCTATGAATGGTGATGTTGGGCTGATGGTTGGTTCACCACTTCGGTCTATACTATATATGTATCTCAATATCTATGACTTTGCTGATCCCCTGACTTTTGCTCTTACGCCACAATCAGGTCACAAATAAGTTTGTCCAATGCTATTGCTTAGTACAAAATACCTGCGAAACTGATGACTTTCTCATCAGCCTCAGCAGTTGGGAATGTTTTTTTAGTGCTAATTACCAAACGTTAGCATGTTAACTCTCTAAACTAAGACGGTGAACACAGTAAGCATTTTTTGCTAATCATCAGTATGTTAGCATTGTTATTGTATGTTAACCTGCTGACGTTAGCATTTAGCTCTTGCCACTCCTGTGCCTAAGTACAGTCTTACAGAGCTGCTGGCACAGCTGTAGACTCTTGTTTTTATTTAACCATCATTTTTTTTATGTTACAGCATCTGCATGGCAACATACCTCAAGAGGCAAGTTAGAAAATAGGTCGCTGTAATTTTGGTGAACTAACCCTCAAGGGTCTTGGGAGAGATCATCTGAGGTGTATGTATGTATGATTATTTTTGGCCACCTTCTTGTAAAATCAGTCCTGTTCTCTCCACTTTATCTCTTCATCCATTTAATGGTCGTGTTATCCAGCCACTATGTCAAGCAACGTGTCAGCACTCAGACTGAAAGGCTCTCTGTTCCCCTTAACTCTCCCTCCTCCATTGTGTTCATCTGGATGCTTTTCCAAGCTAAGCCTGGCACAGGCCTGGATTTCCGGATCCCAAAATGTGAGCCCAGTGAACTGGACTGCTCCGGGAAAGGGGAGCAGCGGGAGATGGAGCGCCACTCAGAAGCAAAACAAACCCAAATATCAAGGGTTTATTTGAGATCTCCCTGTCTTATATTAACAGCAGTGCTACAGGCTAGCGATTAGCCACACATGGGTCAGAGGTTGCTCACTTAATTTCCCTTGGAATCCATATTTTGTGTATTTTGTGAGATGCAAAACACAGTCGGGATTGGACTCATGCCAACAAGTTAATGACATATTAGCACCCATTTAACAGTTAAAGACTGGCTAAAGAGCAGCTACGGGGCAGGTGTGCTTTAGTTTCTTCTAATGAGGAAACAGAGAAGAATTTTACTTTTCTTCCAGTTTTCTTGATAAATTGCAGCTTTTTGATGACACATGGAGCCACAAATGTAGATATTATGCTATCTGAAGTGCTTCACAAAGAGCTGAGACCTGCCCAGGTTATTGTAATGTTAACACTGAGCATGTGATCTCACTGCAATGATCTTTGACATTGAGGGATTCATACTTGTTTGATGTCATACAGTTGAAATGCCCTGTGCAGGAAGGAAGTGCTCACCCACTGGTCGCCTGTTCCATCTTCAGGAGCTCTATGGGAGGGAGGGAGGATTTCAGTGCAATATTTACAGTGACCTTTTCCTCTCACTGGCCAGGGGCCCATGGGAAAAAACTGGAGAAGACAAACAATGAACAATAGGGTTCAGGGATGAGCAATGGTGCCAGCGCAGCATGTGCCATTACGGGATGTGGATTACAGAGGGTTGGGGGGTCACAGCAAGGATCAAGGAACCAACACTGTCCCTCTGGAGCATACCTGGGACACCTGCTCTGAAAGCCTGTGCTATTTAAAAACACAATATGTATCACATGTTCCTCTCCTAAATGAGAATGTTGTCAGCAGCAGGTAGGCCTCTAGCTGCTTAAAGGAAAAGACGTAGATGAGAAGATCGATACCATTCTCATATCTGTCTGTTAAATATGAAGCTCCAGCCAGCAGCCAGTTAACTTAGCTGAGCATAAAGTCTTTAAACAAGTCACAGCAACTAACCTAGCATCACTCCAAGTACAACTTGTCTTTTTCACACTTTGGCTTTTGCAAAAATTCAGCAAATATGTGAAAGTGAATGTATTGATTATTGATTTTGAGATGCTGGTGTTTGGATTCTGCAAGTATCTCATCATCTCCTGACTCCACCAATATATTTAACAAGCAGATATGAGAGTGTTAAATTTTAAAATATTCACCTAGAATATTTTCCTGTCCGTAACATTAATATCTCAACACATGACACATAAAATGCACCAAATAACCTGTTCATTTGTTGATTCACCAGCTGGTATGTGTGATATGCTGCTAATGTTCTTGTTCAGTGGCAGAGGCTGTACCACTGAGACTAAGATCAAAATCTTCCAGCATCATTGCTGGAAGTTGGTGGTTATATAGACAAACAGCCCCTGTGTTGCATCAGCATCTGTGCAAACTCCCAAGTCACAGTTTGATCCCTCAATTATCAGATTACCCTCTCTAATTGGACAATATGGTTTCCCCCGGGATTGGGCCTTGCCTTATCACAAAAATTCTTTCTGCCCTGCACAATTTGGTGAGATAAATGTAATGGTATCAGTGTTCTAGTGTGTGCCTGGGTGGTCTCTGTTGCATTTCTAATGATGCTGCGCCTTTCCCAGAACAAGTGGAAATACCTCAGTGATGCACCGTGAAAAGAGAGATGAGGAAAGAAGCAAAGCTCCCATTGGGCCTCAGAATTCTCACACTAAGGACATCCAACACTTGAGAGGAGCATACAGGCTAATAATGCTGTTTTCTACGTATGGTTTTGACATCCATTTTAGCAAAAAACAGATGATTTATATATCAAACTGCTCATTAGATGTTACAACACATAAACATATGACATTGCTTCTTGAAATGGACCTGAAAGACCAATGTGTAGAATCAACAAACCACCAAAAGGACAGTATGATGTCAAAGGCTAATTTTTTTTTTAAAGTGGAGAAATTCAGCCAGATCATGGATTAGATTGTTCAGGTAGTTAATAATACTGTATACAGCAGGAGGTCTGCAAGCTTGCAGTGGTAGAGGAAGTATTCAGATCATTACCAATACCACTAGGTAAAACCACACTGTCAAAAATGAAAGTCCAACATTTAAAATTGAGATTACAAATACGAGCAGAAGGATTATCACACAGTGTCCTGTTATAATATATATCATACTGTTGGATTATTATTGCTATTACTGATATGTTAACAAATACACAGCTGTTTGAGGTCATGCTGTTTTTAACTGCTTTATAAAGTGTTGGATAGTTTAAAAAGATGATCATAGTTTTTTGTATGTAAAATCTTAAACTGTAAAGTAACTCCAACTCATCAAATAAATGTAGTGGAGTAAAAAGTACAATATTTACCACAGAAATGTGGTGGAGTAGATGTACAAACAATCTAAAAATGGAAATATTAATATAATATTACTAAACCTTTAGTTGAGTAAATGCATTTCAATACTTTGCAAAGCTGCACAGTAAAAGGTAGAATATGTCAGAAAAAAGGCAGTTTCTATATTTTACAATTTCTTCTGTTTGGATTTTATTTGAGGCCATAGAAATTTCCATTGGTCAAAGCGGGACATGGAATACACAAAAATTAGGAACGTGATACTACTGTAATACTGTCAGTGTTTTTCAGGAGGAGTACGATGTGTCTAAATAGATGACAATGCAATATATTGGCAAATTACATGGACATCAGGGCTTCAACCATGCAATTGATTAGTTACAATTAGCCACAAAGCAAATCAGCATCTCTAATCACTTGTGGTTATTTAATTTTATTGATTTTATTCTGAAAGAAACAAAAACGGAAGTAGTCACAGGATACAGGAAACGGTCGCTGCAGTCCAGCTGCTGTAATCTGTAAGTTACCATTTCTCTAATATATTTACTGTTAAATGTTTATAGTCGAGTCAAAGTAGTGGCGTCAGGACAGGCGATAATGTAAGCGGTTTGTAAGATTACGACGAACACAAATGACACCTTCTGCTCGCCCTTTCCGGCATAACGAAGGGCTTGCTAGCGAGCGCTAGTTAGCCTATGCTAACGTTAGATGTCAGTTTTGTCAACAAAGCTGGCATCCTTTTCTGGAAAATCACTGATGGGTTGTTTTGTGTGTTGTGTGCGACGTAGTAACGATAGCCAGTCGGAATAGAAACAGCTGACACATATAGCTAATGCCATCTTGCACCGTCATTACGGAAACACGATTAGCTGAACGAAATTCAACCTCAAAACATCTGTCACTTTAAAGGTGATGGTGCGCTGGTTTTGCAGAAGAACACATTTCAAGACTTGGTGATGGCTGTCAGTGTCTTCGGTGCGTTAATGCCACATCAGGCGGTACTCGTCTACATTTGTAGTCTCTGCTGTTAGTTGCCTCGTATAACGTTAACATGCGTATATCCATCTCCGTCTTTCCTCCTTTTTCTCCGCCTTTTGCTTGTCTCTACATAGCGAGTCCCAGGTTTCATTCATACTGTCAGTGTCATATTAATAACAAAGAGTATAAACCTCGACTGTGATGCTCATAGCACTGAAAAATGACAATTGACTTAGTAGCAATGTGTCTTGTTAAAAACTATGTCCCGATTACTCCGGATAATCCACAGACCTTTAACTGTAATTTAAAGGAAAGTGTTTATACCACATCTAATCAAAGCAAAGCCCCCACACTCCTCATGTCCTTTACCAAGCGCTGGATACATCTCTCCCATCAAGTGAAGCAACTACAAAAGTGTGATTGAGACAACTGGAAACAGAGTCTGCACTAGTTACTCATTGCCAGGTGGTATGATATCTCCCCCAGCCTCTATAAACACTGTGCAATCCATTCCAATGAAAATAGAGTAATTAACGGTCCTTTGACAGAAATAATGATGAAGGGCTTTATTAAAACAGAGAAAATGTATTGGACCTTGTTTATACTTGGGAAACATTTCCTGTGCTGTACACAGATGGGAATGAGCAAAAAATAATCCCACCAAATGATCTCATATGACTGAAGAAGGCATCCTTCCACTGACTGGAAAACACTCTGATGAATAAATATTAGACTACTGTGAGTTAGGTTTTCGAAACACACACTGTTTAAGAGTATTCACTGCCTGTAGATAACAAAGCATTGGTTCATATTCTAAGTTCAGTCATTCCATTAAGCAAATTGATTACAAGCTATTTGTTCAGTTGCCATCACTTTGTTGCCTTGTTTTGCTGACTCCATGACAGTCCTCTTCAGGAGTCATCTTGTCATTTTCGGGGATGATGTTCCCTCTTTGCTGTCCCACAGACAGTGTGCTCATCTCTCGTGAATGACTTAAAGAGGTATAAAGACATGTCAGTGTGAGGCTTCAGTGACGAAGCTTGGAAAAAGGTGTGGAGATGGACATTAATATCACTATAGTTCTTGTGTTTAAAGCTGCCTTTAAGTCTGATTTCAGCTAATTGCCACATCTGTAAAGTTTCCAACAGTTTTCTAAAGGATTTATTGCTTCTCTTCTGTTACTGAAATATGCAATAAGGCTGCAACTAATGATCATTTTCGCTGATTAATCTGTGGATTATTTTCTGGATTGCTTGATGGATCCTTTTGTCAGAAAAATGTGAAAAAATGTCTTTTATGATTTCCCACAACAAGGAGATGTATTCAGATAGTTGCTTTATTTGACAAGCAGTCCAAAAACCGAAGATATCCAGTTTTCTGTCACGTATGAGTGAAGCTAGAACCAATTCATGTTTGGCATTTTTGCGTAAATA
This sequence comes from Chaetodon auriga, assembly GCF_051107435.1. Taxonomy (NCBI): domain Eukaryota; kingdom Metazoa; phylum Chordata; class Actinopteri; order Chaetodontiformes; family Chaetodontidae; genus Chaetodon; species Chaetodon auriga. The sequence continues at coordinate 6,544,261 of NC_135076.1, read as the reverse complement.
ACTTCATTTTACTTTTTCCTTCCGTTGTATCATTAAAACTGTGGATGAGATTGTAACATAAACTGAAGTGAGGGGTTGCATTCATACATAGCAGAGGAGGAGACTCACTTTAAAGAGCGCCATCTTTGGATAATTGGGTATTTGGGTGGATGACAGACTGTCTTTCAGAGTGCATTGAAAACCTCGTGAAGCAACTGGAAATTAGGCCTGCTTTAATTTAGCACTTAGGAAAACACTTGTTCAGGCTACGTTCTTCAGTGATCTGGACCATGGGAACATCATTTATGAATGCCGCGTCCTCCTCTCTTCCTCCTCTCTTCCTCCTCTCTTCCTCATCCTCGCTGTCTAGACTCTGTGTATCTCAGTTCTCTTGGTTTTATATCCAACTCATTGTTCTGTACACAATCCATGACTGTGTACTTTATGATCTTGTTTCCTGGTTTCCATTAGACCTAAGGAGACAGCAGTATTAGTATATTTTTATTTACAAAGCCATACTGGGTAAAGTCCCTTCATATCGTAGTGATCTCCTATCACTCACTAACAGCTGTTACGGCTTTCGCTCCTCTGGACAGCTGCTCTGCCAGGTACCCAGAATTTGCTCAGAGCTTGGTAGAGCATCTGCATCCTGGTCATGGAATAACCTTGAGAACACACTACAGCTGAAGGATCTTGTCTCCTTGGGAGAGTTCAGATAAAAAAAAAAAACTATGTAACTGAATGCCATTTCCTAAAATGGATTTAGTTTTATGTATCTGCTATCTTTTTTTGACTGTCCTTATCTCATCTTAACAAATTGTATCTTAGAATTTTTGTAACTTTGTAATGGTCCGCTATCTTGGCCAGGTCTCCCTCGTAAAAGAGATTTTAATCTCAAAGGACTTCCTGCTTAAATAAGGATTAAATAAAAAATGACGTAAAGCAGGATTTCATTGACCGTCAGCCAGAGAACATATTGTGGCGTCATTCAGATGCAGCATGCTCCACCCAATTAGTAGTGAAAATTTCGAGTAGATCAAGTTGTTTGAAACACAAGGGCCAACATCAAACTGTGATGGAAGTGATAAGCTTCAAGTTTGGTGTTTGGTCCTAAAAGTTCTTTTTTATAAAACCACATGTAGTTGCAGTATCCAGTTGATACTGAGCTGATGTGATGTGAGCTGTGCTTCTTATGTTTTAGAAATATTCCATCAAGCCTATGTTACTCAGATATCAAGAAAGTGCTGTTTCAACTGTGGTAGGTCCAAAGGTGTGACTTAAAGACCCCTCGTGTCCTCCCTGATTGGATATAGACACTTCTCTGAGCTCAGCCTCATTAAGGCGAGTGTTTTCAAACAGAACAGAGTCTAAGCCTCTGTAATCCATACTCTGTGTACTTCTGACAAATATTGTTCTAACATACTTTCTTTAAATAGGATTTTCAGGGGGAACAGTACCTCTAGCACGTCTCCATGTGTGCTGGTTAAACTGAATGATTACATAAGAGAGCAAATGAGAGTGACTGATTGACAGGTCGATTGCAGGCATGCGCCATGTCACAGGAGTAAGTTGTCATCGAGATCCTCCATCATTTGTTTCGACGTCCACGCCAGCAAGTCCCCGGCCTTTCAGTGAGAGAGTCAGCCCGCAGAGCTCTGTGCATCTCCTTCTCTTCCCCAAAGTCAGCACTGCTCGGCTGGGGGATGGCGGGGGCAAGGCTACACTGATCCGTTTCCTGCCCCCCTCTCTGGGCTGTAATTGAAAAATTTGGGTGGCCCTGCTTGTTTGTTTTGGTGGAATGCGGTGGGTTGTGTTTTTTGAGGCTTTTCCTCAGTGCCGCTGCTCCGTAGACTTCGGGGTGACTGGAGCGGCGGGGGTCAGGCCGAGCCTTGTTTGTGAAGCGGCACTTCTCTCTCACCCCTGTCTGCTCTCTGCAGGCCGCCCCACCTGGTAGCCTCCTCCCCGCTGACAGGCGTGCTGGACCGCTGCTTTTCACAGTGTGGATTCTGTGACCCAGTCAGACCTGGACAGACAGACAGAGGGGCTTTGGGCTGGGAAAACAGGTCACAGCACAGCTCAGTGGACAAGCTCAGTCCAAATGTGCTCACCTCAGTGCAGATTATTGCGAGATCAGACTGATTGAAACAGATAGCTGATCATAGAGTGACACAGTTTAACACTAAATGAATCTATAATCAATTCACCTTTTCAGCACCTTTTTCCTCACTTTTCCTTGGTGTCAGTTTCTTCTTCAGTTGCAAGGACTTGCTGCTTTTTCTGTGTTGTGTGATAGTAAACTGAATATATAAGGTTCTCGACTGTTAGTCAGACCAAACAAACAAAAGCAGAGACATTTTTAAAACATTATGTTAGTCCCTGGAACAGGCGCTTTCACTGTGAGCGTTCGATGAGTAAAGAAAGTGTTGGTTGCAGCCCGAGTTGATTATTTAATGAGTTAATTTCCCAAACAATAATGAAAAACAATTTGGATAATTGATTATGCCTTGTAGTTGTAAGAGATGCCAAACATTTGCTGTTCCAGATTGTCAGATGTGAGGATTTGCTGCTTTGCTTTGTCTTGTAAATTAAATACCTTTAGGTTTTTTAACTGTTTGACTGACAAAACATCCAACAAAACGAACATTTTAACACATCACCTTTCTGCTATTATTACTTTTTACAATTTTTTTGAGATTTTATGACTCGAGTCAATTGTCAGAAAATTATTCTGTCATAATTTTCATATTCCATTAATCCTTCAGTGCAGAAAAATCTCTGGTTTCAGCCTCACAGATTTACATTTTTTTTTTATAGTTTTCTATGATCATAAGTTGAACATTTGTGGGTTCTGGACTGGTGTTCAGACAAAACAAGCAGTTTGAAGACTTCAGCTTAGTGTTCTTACATTTGTCAGTATTTTCTGACACTTCATTTATTGAACAGTCGATTCATGATTCATTGAGAAAATAATTGATTTGTAGTTACGTCCCTGTAAGGAAATAATGATGAGAAATAATGATCAGCAGATTGGTCGATAATTGAAATATTATTAATTAGTTGCAACCCTAAATGAAAGTGTTGATTTGTCTTGTCAGCAGCAGTGTTAGTTTAATTCTGGATGGTGACTGTGAGGGTGGTTCTCACGCTGCTGATGTGTTTTTATGTAAAGCAGCTGGGGCAGCAGTGCTTCAGCCTGGTTCATGAAGGTTCAGATCTCTCCGTTTCGCCATGTCACTGGGCAAAGCCGCCTGTCTCCAGTCTCTTAATCCTCTGAAAACATCTTCCTGCATTTGCAAGCCTATACTTCATATTTCTGTTTATTGTTCCAGGGTTTTTATATGGGAAATTGGGGACTTCACTTCGTTAGGCCTTACTCTGAAAAGCGCTTGAGACTGACAAACAAACAAACAGACAGGCCTAAAGATAACAGAGCCTGTGGGCAGACATCATGATGGTCGGATATTGAGCCAGAGGCACACATCTGATCGCTCTGTCCTCTTTCTCTGTCACGAAAGACTCTGAAGGCAGGAGAAGCTGACTCATTGCGGAAGAACTCAGCGACTGGACAGTGGCCGCGGCGTCTGTTTCCAAACAGAGCCTGCACACTGCACGTTATTTATGATCCGTTTATTTGAAATACGACGCAGCCGATAGGCTAAAATTGACCATAATCTATCAGCCCCGCCGCCCTCTCCGCACCGTAGAGGCATGTGGTGGCCGGGGTGTGAGCGAACACTGTGGAGGATTGTTCAAAGCTGCGCCCAGCCCGTGTGATCAGACCACTCATCTCAGGCTGGGTGATGTTTGGCTCGCTCTGTCCATTCACAGGAGTCGGGGGGATCTTTGATGGAATCTGGTGTTTGTGTAATGTTGGGGAGCACGGAGTGAAATGGTGTTAGTGGGGGGTGGGGGGGGGGGTGGGGGGGGGGGGGGCGTCTGAGCCGCTGCTCTGATGGAAGATGGAGGGGGTGAGGGTGATGAACTGTCTAAATGGGTCCCTTTGTGCCCCCTAAACCCATTACTCTCTCTTGCGCACACACATCCACACACACACTTGCCAATCACTGCCATATGGGAGTCACCTTTGAGCTGAGAGCAGCATATGATCAGAGGTATGAACGCCTTATTCACGATCCGGTGGGTCGGGTAGATAAGATTTTCATGTCCTCGGTGCCGCAGACCGTTGCAGAAGTTATTGTAATAACAAGCTCGCCAAATGTCAGAGTTTGGAAGACTTGTGTGTGATCTAAGTGGAGGTAATTGATTTTGTTGCATTGTTTGGAAGACTTTTAAATCCGGACCAGATTTTTGTCTTAGGTATACGTTCCTCCCTTTGTTTAATGGTTCACAATGGAGAAAGAGAGGCTGTGACATGCTGCAGCTATGTGGCCTGAGCCTCAGAGAAGGTTAGGTGATAACTGATACAGACAAGTATCATTGTTTCTAATTAATTATTTGAATTTATCAGTTGATCAGAAAGTTATGATAAATATCTTTTGCAGTTTCTCAGAGCCCAAAGTTTTACTTTGTCTGATCAACAGTTTAAAACCACAAATATTCAATTTATGATATACAACTGAGAAAAGTAGAAAGTCCTCTCATTGGAGGAGCTGAACCAGCAATTGTTTGGCATTTTTACCTTATAAATAACTTAGAAATTGGACATTTTCTGTGTATTTGATTATTCACCTTCTTATTCCACTTCTAGATAATTTGATGTTATTGTTGATCAACTTTTAGTGGAATCATATCTGTGAAATTCTGTTGTCCAAATAGTGATTCTAAGTAAATGTGTAATTAAAGCTCTTGCAAAATGAGTTAATGTGACTTTTGTCGGACGCACTGGGCAGCAGTGACACACAGTCAGAGGCATTCACTGTGACTTCTTTTATTTCCGATGTGACTTGTCCTGCTGTGATTTATTTTAATATTAGAAATGGTTTTTTAATTTTGTCATACTGATTTCAACCATTTAAATAAATCTTTATTTGTGGTGAGGTGTTTTTTTTTTAATTATTTAGCTGCAGCAACAACTGATCCATCACTTACAACCAATTAAAAATGATATAATCCTGTATGGAAAATGCAGATGTGTGTTTACTGTAAATGCTCCTCTGTGCAGTCCAGTTAATCACGGTGGGCTTAAAACAAACACCTGTTGTGCATCAGACAGGTCACCAGTGAATAGAAACACTTGATTTGATGCATCAGAGCTGGTACTCGAAATGCAAATCTTTATCTAATCTTATTTGATCTTAATCTGAATTTCACAAGGAAATATGAAATTAATTGTGATATTTGAAATAGTTTTTTCGTCAGTCGTCTTTTCTGATGTGTGCTGCCATCGAAACCCTAGCAGGAGAAAATCGCTCACATGTCCCAATCTGAAAAGCTGAGAGTCTACATGACGCTCAGGAGGACTGAGCGCAGTCCGTCTTTCTCATGAAAAAGAAATCGCCGCCTTTGGTCTGACCATTGAGCATTTTTGGGGTGTACTGCAGTGTTTGGAAACTGAATGGTTTCATGTGACAAAAAAGATTTGTTTAGAGCTGTAATGCAAAGTCTTTGTGTTTGCATACTCCTGCACCAAGCCAAGGAAGGCTTGTCACTTATTAGCAGCGCTGCAAGAAGATCCCCAAGCCTCAGACTTCCACAGCTACCACACAGATGAGAGCCAACCCTGCTGTTTGTTAGTCAGCCTCCAAGGAAAACAAACCTGCCTTTTTAGCCATATTACCAGAGAGAGAGGTCGGGGTTGGGGGCTGGGGACTAACAGCATCATGGTTGGAAGAGAATCGAGCGAGAGAAAAGGGGCTAAATCTGGTTCTGTGTTGTCACTGATTAAATTTAGCCTTCGCAGGACGGCATGGCTCGACACATGTGGGACGAAGGTGCTGTGATCTTGTGGGGATCCTCTGATGCCCCCTAGAGGTCAATGCTTTTCTCCGTCTCGTGAAAAATGCAGCCCACCTCGTAAGTTTCCAGTTGGAGCTCCTCTTTTGTTTTCTTCTTCATGCTACTTTAAGGAAAAAATCATTCATGTAGGGCTCAGCCTGTGTATAGTTATACTTTCTGTTAGTAAGTTTACAGGGTATTTGTGATGCTGTGTGACATGGAACTTGTGCAAGAGTCCCCTTAGTTTCTGTGTGAGTCGGTGTTTGTGTGTGTGTGTGCACGCTGGTGTTATAGAGAGGGGTCTGGGCAGTGTTCCCGTGTCCATGCACAGCCCCCAGAGTAAAGTAAACACAGCGGCTCTTTTCTCATCCCAGCCGTCAGCAGGCTCTCCCCAGGCCCGCGCCAGAGACCACACACCCAGACCACACACACACACACACACACACACACACACACACACACACACACACATACACTCATATACACACATATACACACACTGCCCAGACCTCTCCGCAGATCCTTCCACATACACACAGACCACACAACACCAGCTCGGGCCCCTCGCACGCAACCTAGCTGAGCTGTCATTCTGCCCAGCATGTATGTGTGTGTGTGTGTGTGTGTGTGTGTATGTGTGGGGGCAGGCTATCTGTGTGTTTGTGCACGTGTATTTCCAAGATGAGGGGGGGTGGGATAGGCTAGAAACACTCCTGGAAGCAGAATCAGAATTGTACAAAATAAAGATCCCAATCCTCTGCCCCTCGCCGCTCCCACTCTAAACATATGGGATTGATGAAGGATATACCGAGCTCTCGTTTTAGGCCTGTTAACCTCTTATCTTCGCCATGTCAGATACATAGCCCCTCCATTTCCTCTGACAAGCACGGGGCCGCAGCAACAACACGAGGTAAATCCCGTCGGAGTTTTCTTGTTAACTCTGGGATGTCAAGGCGACGGAGGGGGCCCCTGTGACAGAAAGGTTTCCCAGAAAGGTTCCTACTCTCGGAGGTTTCCAGGTCAATGCGTGCGCTGCCGTCCCGCTGCAGCTTTTCGTGCTTCTGTGTTGTTGTTGTGCCAAGTGCCATACGTTCAGCAACATACGTTCTCACAGTTTCCAGACTGTTCAAGGACATGAAGAAAAATCTGAGCTCTGAGACCCTGCGATATTTACAAAGTGCCATGAGACAAACAGTCGGCCGCTGGTCCGTGAACTGATGGTGCTTCAGTTCTAAGAAGGATATGTGGTTACTAACAAACCGCAGTTTGTCAGTTAGTCTGTCTCTAGAAAATGCATTAACGATAATTTGGGTAATTGATTAATCCAGAGACGTTCTCGATGTTGTATGACTGTAGCAATTTAAAAGTTTGTAATGGCTATCGGATACTTTTTAAACATGTGTTTTAATGAGGAGAACATTTTGCTCCACAGTCACCCTGTAACCACTTTATTAGGTACACCTGCATAATCTGTTGCAGCTATGCCGTAAATTCTACCTTAACAAAGTTCATAAAAGTTGTTCTTCTTCTTCTTCTTCTTCTTCTTCTTCTTCTAAAAAAATTAAATAAAATAAATAAATTCACTTGTTGGTGACATTGTCAAATGTGAAAATTCAATCATGTGTTTCTTACTGAGGCCATCGTTAGTGGTGTTATTGTACTGGACTTCCATTTACATGCATAAAGTGAGCAGAATATTAAAGCGTCTCTCAGTATATTGCAGTTCAGTACAACACCATCATTGGTCTGATGTGACGTTTACATATCAGAGGACCACATGGGGTTTTGACCCCAGGGTTAGCGAAAGACGGACTAATCCTTCAAGCAACTGATGAAACCAAAATGTCAAACACTGCTCGTCCCAGCGTCTCTAATGTGAGGATTAGCTGCTTTTCTCTGTTTTGTGTCATCGTAAACATGAATATGTTTAGGTTTTACACTGCGGTGCACACCAAACTAGCATTCTGCCTTTGCTCTCTGGGAAATTGTGTTTTACATTTTGCAATATTTTTTTAACATTTTATAGACTATATAATTAATTTCTTATAGCTATAAAATATATATAATGACAATGAAAATAATCAAATGTCTTCGCTCTGGTTTGTGGCTCTGGACTGGCTGCTGCAGGCCTTAAACCTCTGATTTAGTTTTTACAGGAAAGTCTCTCTAACAAGTAGACTAATCAATGTTGTGCTCATTCAGTTTTGATTTCCTTTGATACTGACACCCCCATTGGCTCTTGGACGTCTTCTTGCACCTCGGCTGCGCGCCTACCCATAATTACTGACCATGTAACTGTGCAAAGGGTGACCACCGTGAACTTGCTGCAGGTCCGGTCCGTGTGAACTCCTGCATTGTTTGTGGAGAACGTGTTTTGGCTGCGGAGCAAAAGGGCGGAAGCTTCGCTCAAGCTGCTTCATAGAGTCTAGATTGGTCAGCCTTTTTCAGACCTGGCAGTAATTTATTAGCAAACATCTGTGCTGCTGAAATACATCCTTTCATTTTTTTATTTGGAATGATTCCCTCTGTTCCTTTGCTCAGCCCCTACGTGAACTGATTTGCATGGGTGCTCCTTCGTTTGTACCATAATCTGTACTGTATTGTGTGGGCTTATGTGGAATGATTGGAGAGTCCAGGTTTATTTATCCTTCGCTGTGAGGTTTACATTCTTCCTTTCCTCCCTGCTCTCTGTCTGCTCCTTCATTCTTGGCTCCCTTCTCTATTTTTCCTATTATCTGAGAGATAACTGCTGCAATGCATACATTGTTTGGAGACCTACAGGGTGGGAAATTAACACTATCTGCCAGCCAAATGCTGCTCGTATTTTGCTGTCCGCAGTCAGCTCTAAAGCCTTAAATATCTGTTTGTCCTGTCGGTAATAGCGGCTGGTGAATTTAAAAAAATGTACACGTAGGAGCAGCTTTTTACTCATTGTTGATATTATTTTTTTTATTCCCTTTTTAAGACCCGTTGGGTATTGTTCACTACAGATGCTGCTCATACTGGTGTTTTGTGAAAATTCTTCATTCGTTCTTACAGCAGTGCTCAGCCTGTATTATATTATTTTCACTATTTTTTTTTTTGTCTACAACCAGCAACTGTTTTTAATAAGTCACTGAAACAGTTAGCTAATTATTAAACCCTTCGTTAATTATGTGTAAAGAGGCAGATTTATTGACACTCGGATCATTTCAGCACGGATTGATTTATTACTGGATGTTCATGTGTGTTAACCGAGCTGTCAGTGTGTGGAGTTTGCAGAGTGTTAGTCATGGTGTCCTCTAATATATGCCTCCCTCTGTCTCTCTTTTTCCATGTCCAGGTGCTGATCGCCCCGCTGCTCCCGTCTGCCTCAGGCCACCATGTCTCGTGCCCGTCAGCCCCCGCTGGTCACGGGCATCTCGCCCAAGGAGGGTGCGGCTTGGACCAAAGTTACCATCCGCGGAGAAAACCTGGGCACGGGCCCAGCCGACCTCATCGGTAATACATTTAGAACCACATGACTAACCACACTCACAGCTCTGTCTTGGTAAAATGTTGTCATTTCTATGTTTGTTTAATTTTTAAAAATAAATTCCCTGGTCAGCAATATTGATTTTGATGGGGAATGAAGACTTCCATGCTCGTCCTTTACAATGCTGCTCTTGATATTTTTTCTTTCTTCTTTCTTAATTGAATATGCATGTAGGAGTGTAAATGAATAATAAGTATACAGTGTATTGATGTTTTTATATCAGCAAAAAGATGTAAAAATACATGTATTAGATGCCAACACATTAGGGAATTAACACTTATTTGTTTTACCCTAAATAATAATTAATAATTCTCAAAAGATGTTTTTTATTGTCTCACTCAAGAGACGCTCATGTCGGGTAAATAGAACTCTTCTGTTGTCATGTAATTTCTGATCTAGAGTGTTTTGTAACTTGAGACGTATTAACTGATTTTATGAACTTATCCATCAACAAACCACAGCAAGCCCTTTTTAAACAGGCTGGTGTCAGGTTTGTTTTTGTTTATGTGATCCGTAAGTGAACAGGACGCCTGATTACTGATCAGCTGTTCCTGTCATGACAGTTTCATAAATTGAGTTAAAAAACAGTTTCAACTCAAACTAAAGCTTTTTGAAGAGGAAAGAATGTTATATTTTGAGGACGTATGAGCAGTGATTATTCATTTGAACAGGCTACTACATGAATGTTTAAAATGTTTAAAGTGTTAGAAGAAGTATTTTGATTCTGTAAAGTTACTAAAAATTGTGTTGGCACAAAGCACAAAAAAAAAAAATTCATTTAAAAATCTAAAATGTTTTTGACCATTTCATCATCCAATTTCAATTTAGATGCATCCACTGTGAAATTCTTGTACATGTAAATGTTATGTTTGAAGTGCTCTTTAAAGGTTACATAGAAAGAGCTCTTTAAAAGACAATGCAAATAGAATATTGAGATATTTTGCTGTTATGTAATTCAATTTGGTGTCTTTCTGCCAGCTCCCCCGCAACACACCGAACACACACATTTGGTGAATATTTAGATGACCAGTTTGAGAAACTCGAGAGCTTATCAACACGCATTAATGTGAAAATAGAGCTGTTGGTGGTGTGTCTTTTTTATGGTTCTCAAGAGCCACACAGATGGACTACCTCCATCTTGTTCTCATTATGGTTTGAACGTCACACTATTTCTATACTGATATTTTCCCTCATGTTCGCCAATTCCTCCTCCACTCCAGAGTCCAGAGGACTCACACACTGCTCCATGCTTGGCATGCTGTGCTCTGGCCTGTGATACTGGTCTATTTCTGACCATGAATGTCCCTGGGGACCGGAATTAGACAATTAGATATGCACAAATGTGTGTGAGTGCTTATGTATTCAAACAAAGTGGCCAGTAGAGAACAGAGGCAGGAAATGGGGCTCTAATGGGCATATTATTCACGGTTTTATGGGCTATTTGTTGATCAGCCTTCACAAGCTTTTATGATGTTTGATTATACACACATGAGGCTTGCTGAATCCCCTCAGCTGGAAATGTCAGAGTAATCCCTGTGCCTGTCTTCTAGTGTCCAAATAGTTTTCAAGAGGGTTTAAAGAGAAGACGACAGATGTAGGCGCAAAGTGCACATTGTTCCAGTAATGGGCCACTTAGCACTGAAGTGACACACGTTAGCTTAAAGGAGCTAAGTGAGAGAGGAAGGAAGGTCACGGCCACCCACACCCATCATGACTCCAACTTGAACTTTGACCCAGGGTGACAGTTTGACTAAACTTGCTGATAGACGCCAATTCTGTGTGAGCGAGCTCCTCTTGTTATAGATTGTCTGTGTGTGTCGGTGCTACATTCTGTTTATTTGTGCTGTCACTGTGTGGCTGCGTCTCACCCTTTTCACCTCTTCCCTCTGTCTTCTGTCTCAGGTCTGTCGATCTGCGGCCACAACTGCCTGCTGACAGCCGAGTGGATGTCAGCCAGCAAGATAGTGTGCCGCGTGGGTCCTGCCAAAGACGACAAGGGAGAGATCATTGTCACCACCAAGTCCGGAGGTCTCGGCACCTCCACGGTCTCATTCAAACTGCTCAGGCCGGAGAGGATTGGTAAGGCATGACTCAAAAAATCTGATTTGCTAGCCTGGGCAAGAGCAGATAGGTTGCAACCAGGGCTGCAGCTCATGATTATTTACATTCGTGGTCAAGCTCTTTTTTTAAATTAATTTCGTCAGTGTTTAGTCTATAAAACATCAGAAAATAGTGAAAAGTGCTCGTCCCAAGGTCCCAGAGCTCAAGGTGACGTCTTCGTATTTTTTGTTTTTTCCAACTAACAATTCAAAACCAAAAGATCCTCAATTGGCGGTGACAGAAAACAGAGACAAGCAGCAAATCCTCAAATGTAAGAGGCTGAAACCAGCACACAATAAAGACAAACAAGTGATGGATGATCAAAATATCTGGTGGATAATAATCATTGTTTGAGGACTAGTTGCAGCCAAGTCAAGTAAAGTTTATGCAGCCCAAAATTACAAGTTTGTCCCAGAGGGCTTTACAATCTGTTTGACACCCTCTATGCTTCCAAACACAATGCAGATAAGGAACCTTTTTCACAAAACAAACCTTATCAGGATGAAAAAAATGGGAGACTCCCTCTGAAAGAGCAACAGAGGGAGGAATCCCTACGGTGGGCGAGAGAGCTCCATTGTCTACAGTTTGAAAAAAAAAAAATTAAGTAAATAGACAAAACACAGGCACATAAAAAAAAAAAATCTACGTTTCCAATATTATAAGAGATATTGGCTCCACACTGCATCAGTGTGTGTCCCCAAGAAGCTTCTGTGTGTGTATAACACTTGAAGCATTTCTTTACCCTGGATATGCGTCGTCAAAGTGATTTGTCCATTTCCGTGTGTTTTCTGAAGCACATGCACTTTACCAGGACCTACAAACATGGAATAGATGCCGTATGTACAGAGTACGAGTTAAACTGCGATAACGAGAAATATACGGTCCAACCCAGATTCCAGAAGAATGGGACACTGTGTAAAACATGAATAAAACAGTATGTGATGATTTGCTGATCTCTTTTGACATATACTCAATTGAACAAAAACAATACATGTAATGTTTTACCGAGGGCCGCAGTCCTCGATTAGTTTCACCGTCAGCTAATCTGTCTATTTTTTCCCCCAATTAATTCATAAGTTGTTAGGTCTGTAAAATGTCAGAAAGTGGTGGAAAACATTGATTTCCCAAAGCTCAAGATGACGTGCTCACATGTGTTGTTTTGTCCAAAACCCAAAAATATTGAGTTCACTGACACAGAGGAGTGAATAAACCAGCAAATATTCACATTTAAGAAGCTGGAATCAGAGAATTTTGACTTTTTTTTTAGTTACTCGAACTGACACAATTATCAAAATATTTAGTGATTAATTAGATACTTGGCAACTCATCGATTAATCATTGTAGCTCTCATTTGACCTCATCAGCTTCATTCATTTTTGTAAATATCTGCTTATTCTGAATGTGATGAAGCAACACGTTTCAAACACGTTGGGACAGGAGCAGCTAAAGACTGGGAAAGATGTGGAATGCTCCAAAAACACCTGTTTGGAACATTCCACAGGTAAACAGGTTGAGTGGTGACAGGTGATAGTATCATGATTGGGTATGAAAGGAGCATCCTGGAAAGGCTCAGTCGATCACAAGCGAGGATGGAGAGAGGTTCACCACTCTGTGAACACATGATTGGATGAAGGATGTTACTGCATGGACTCAGGAACACTTCGTTCAAATTGCTATCAGTAAACACAGTTTGCTTGCAAATGATTGCATTCTGTTTCTATTTACATTTTACGCAACATACCAACTTTTTGGAATCGGGCTCGTAGTTAAAATATAAAGTAAATAAAAAGTAAAGCATAATATGTGGTGCTGCATGAAAGTGAGTGTTTGTTTGTGTGCAAAATGTGTTTGAGAGAGTGTACGTCTGTGCGTTTGTGTGTGAGTGCACATCTGGGACGTGTTGTTGAGCTCAGTGACGTGTGTCTCGCTTCTCCTGTCCTGCCCTGTCCCGCAGGTATCCTGGACCAAACTGCTGTGTGGGTGGATGAGATGAACTACTACGACATGAGGACTGACCGCAACAAAGGCATCTCCCCCCTCTCCCTGCGACCCAGCAATCCACTGGGCATCGAGTTAGACAAGTACGGCCTGAGAACACACGAGAACGCACACACAGAAATCGCTCAGCACAATCACGCCGCCATAAACACACGCGCTCTAGCCATTGAGTCATGGTTTACATCCATAAACAGAAACAAACTCTCCCCATATGCAGGCGTTTGAAATATTATGCCAACACAGCAATGGCTGAACTGCCTCTAACCGCTGCTCACAGGGAGTGGAAACAGAATAATTGTGTATAAAGCAGAGAGGACGACGATAGAAAGGGATTTGGAAAGAACTAAAGCAGCGACCCACACACATGTTTGTATACCGCCTCGGAGCAGGCAGCGTGGTGCTGCCTCCCACGCGCCTGGCAGGGAGTGCACAAGTTGTAATATATAGTTTGTGTTGTCAGGTTCTGGCATTTCTAGCTTAGTGTTTGTTTAGTTTGGGGGGCCGGGGGCAAGTGACCGCTTGCGGTCAGAGACGAGACCCCCATAAACAGGCTGTACCATTCACTCATCTCTCAGGTTTGCATGAAACATCAGCATGAAAAAGTCGACATAATTCCCTTCGGCAGTAATATATGGACACGCTGTCATCTGTGCTCCTGATCACTCTGTGTTGGTGTGATCAGGGAGAGCTTTAGGACAAAATGCTACTTTAAAGCATTTAAACAGAAGAACTGTTTGTTCGTATAGGAGCACCACTCTTGCGCTCTTTGTGCGGTGATGTCACTGGATGGCTTTTCAGCTGGAGCTGTTTGCCCCAGTGTGTGTAATGTCATAACTGGCCGAGATATCATGTAAGTGTTTAATAAGTGAAGACTGAAAAGTCACTCGATCAAACAGGTTGCACCACACAAACTAGTCGTGCAACCTGCTAGTCTATGTAGTTTCTACATTGAGCTCAGCTGTTTCTTAATATTTCCACAAGCTTAACTACAAGGTGTAACCATTCAGCAGCACACAAAACAAGCTTGTTACAAAACACAATGCATGACACGCTTAAAGTGAGTGGAGTTAACATGGTCAGCACGTATGACCTGAGCTGAAGTACTGCCTGAAAACAAATGTGTGAATTGGAGATATAACGTGCAGACTCTACTCATCACACTGTCAGTGAGTGATAACAGACACTAACCTTAACATATGTACTGTTCACATCCATCATATTTCACAAAACAACACTGCCTGCTCAGATGACTAAAGATAATGACAGTCAGCATAATGGGACATTTCATTCATTTGAAAAAGCATATATTTCTCTCTTTGCATATGTATGGAGAATAAAACAAATACAAAGAATATAACCAGGTGCTGCTGACCTTTGCGTCAAAGTTCAGTGTATTGGTTGTTACAGATCAAGCTGCTCCGTCCTCAGAGTTCATATTGTTGATTTCTGTGTGACTGCACAGTGCTGCTGCAGATGCTTCTGAGCAAGGACACGAGACAGAGGGCTTCACAGTGTCAGTGTAACAGTGTCGCCCACTTTAGTGAAACACAGTCAGAAGTAACTGTGAACATAGTTAAGGGTACCCTCAGCTACCTTCATTTACTTCCATTTTAATAGAGTGCTTGAAGGTATGGTAAAGGATTCAATTGATGGTTAAATGTAGATTAGAGAGCAGCTGTTGTGTGACACAACTGCTCCAAAATATTGCACGTCCTGATACAGTGAATGTGTGTTTCTACCTGTGTATATGTACATTCATGCATATATGTTCTTCATCACTGAGGAAACTTGTTCTTTCACTTCTGTATGTTTTGTTTGTTGTAGTCTTATTCGACCATTACAGCAACTCTGCAGAGATGATATTATGTCATATACATGAATGAGTGTGTACGTGTTTTACTTCATACTAAGTACTTCGTTTGTACGTGCATACGTCACCGCTGTGTTCTTGAAAATGGATTTTCTGTTTCACGGACCTTAGACCTTAATACTGTACCGTGCATGCGTCGTTTTTTCTGCATGTGTGTCTAACTGCAGAGTGGGTGGTTGGGGGGGTTGGTTTGTGTAGGCCACGGGTCATTAGTAGAGATCAAGCTTCCCTAATGAGTGCTGGGTCCTCAAGGGGCACCCAGGCGTCACACACTGCACTTCCCACGCCAAGCTCTCCCAGCCTGTGTGCTTTGTAACAGCACACTGCCCCCTGCTGGAAAAGCATCATATAAGAAATTAATTTCACAATGTACACAAATCTTTCTCAGGGCCTCCTCACTCACAATTTATCGTTTATATATTTCCGCATTTGTTTGTCTTTATTTTTGTGTCATTCCAGGCTGCACTACACAATCCTTAGTGTTTTTCGATTGTTAACATATCATCCATCTTTTACAGTCCAGCCTTTTTTCTGCGTTCATCTCTCTGTATCTGTCCTCTCCCAGAGGAAAAATCCCACAGAAGGACATGGAGCTGACATTTCCAGGAATGAGTGGAGACTTCACCAGTGAGAACTTCTCTGCCACCTGGTACCTCATAGAAAACCATTCAGGCTCCAGGTTGGTCCGTTGTTATCATTAACCTTAAGTTACCATCCCTCAAAACTACTAATAAGAAGCAGGGGAAATACAAAGCAAAAACATCATTCAAGCATCTGTCTGTGACCCAGGTTCTCCAGAAATCAAAGTTTTAATTTACCGCCACCTTTTTTTTGTTTGTTTTTTGGTCTTGGTCCTGTATCAGTTTTAAATTTGTGTAATATTTAGTCAAGCTCATCCTGTTTTTTCTAGTCAAGTTTGGGTTGATGAAAAGTAAAGAAAACTGTAGCTATTTCAGTTTTTACTTTAGTCAGCACATTATATTGAACGTTTCAGTCGGTCTAGTCTCACCAAAACCATTAACTTTTCGTCACTTTAGTCAAACTTACTTGTCATAAGGTTTTATCTTATTATCTGATGGAAAACACAGGTTGAATCATTCAAAATGCAGCTTTGCAGATAGTGTCTGTGGGTATCAGTTTAAGGAATACATCCATATTCATTTTGATGCCAAATCAGATTTATCTCGATGGTAATGTGATGGACAAGTAAAACAACTTTGTTATGTTACTAAAAACATGCTGAAGTACATCATCAGCAACTGAAGGTTGTTGTTTATGATTGCAAGTCATATCGCTTTTAGGCAGTTAGTTTGTTAGTTTTAGACTGAAGCGCCTACTGCTGCTTTAAATAAACTTGCAATCTAGCTGAAGCATCAGCGTTGCCCATGTTTCACCTTGGCAGCCCACTACACTGGATTTCATGACATTCATTTGGAGGTCCAGTTTTCTTGGCTGAATCTTCACGTGGTCGTTTAGCCCCTGAGCCCAGTTGACTGTCATGTCAGAGCAGAGGAGAGTTATTTTGGACTCTCCTGGCTTCCTCTCCCCATGCTTAGCCTTCCAGTAACCCAGACCCCAGGATCCAGCATGACCAGGGGCCTCTGTTTGGACCTCGCCGGGTGACTGTTTCTTCCTGCGGAGGAAACCTCACTCAGGACACTGACACAGACACATGAACTCACATTGGCCAAAAATATGTGCACGATTGTGTTCCAGGCTTGTGTGCGAGCTGCGCAGTAAAACAAGTGTCTATTGACAACGAAATGGCAAAATATTGTTAATGGATTGTTTTGCTGTAATAATTAGGTGACAGATTGATCAGAAAATGAAATGACACAATGTATCACCAACAATTTTGGACTGTTGGAGCAATTTGAAGACGTCACCTTGGACTCTTTTCTAACTTTTGTGACATGTTATAAACTAAACAGTTAATCAGTTAAGTAGACAAACAGTCAAATCGATGAAAGTAATCACATGTTGCAGGCCTAATATGACACGGCGTGATCATCTTGTTTTTCCTTTCCTCAGTTTTGAGCAGTTGAAGATTGCAGCCAGTAATCTGAAGAAGCAGGCTACTAAGAAGAATGAGGGGAGCCTGGCCTACGTGAAGGGAGGTCTCAGCACGTTCTTTGAGGCCCAGGACGCTCTGGCAGGTGAGAGGGATTAACACATTTTTGTGTGCTGTGGAACTGCACCAAATGGTCCACAATTAATACACACACTTCCAAATCATCACTCTTCATCTCTGCTCAAAAAAAATGCGCTCTTGATTTTGGAAAGTGGGCAAGTGTTCGTGTCTCGGGACTGTTCCCCCCCACCCGCGTGCGGTTTAGCAGCGGTTGATTAAAGAGGCTCATTTGGAGGCTCTGTGAAAACCCTCCACTTTCTGCTACAGTAACACCAGCCAACCACAACACGGCTAATTCACCTTCATCAAAATGAGATCACCTCTCACCTGTCATACACAGTCTCACTTGAGTCTCCCTAGAGCCTGGAAGTGGACACACACACACACACACACACACACACACACACACACACACACACACACATACACATGCAGACTTGGCCACGCTGACTTTCAGATGCCAAAAAGATTTCAAGGTAGCAGAGACTGACTTCTGTCGCTCTGCCAGGTACCTCGAATCAATTGTTTGCTTCATCATTCATACTTTTGTCTGTTTACGCTCTCCTCCCGCCATAGCCGCTCAGTTACTTCCCCTTACTATTTATACGTACACTTTTCTGCCTCCATCATTATTATTATTGCTTTCCGTGTGTTTGTGCCCCGGTTGGGAGAGAGGCGATGTTTTCATTGTTAGTGGCTGAATCTAAATAAACGGAGCAGACCAACACAATGCAGGCCAGAGTATTAGGACTGATAGTGCTGATAACAGACCCAATATGACCAATGGGAACAATGCACAGTCATTCTCACGTTCAGACTGAGCGTGCCTACTGTGTGCCCACTGCCCCAAAGGGAAATGTACAGATGGAGGAAGTAGTACACCATAGATGCACTCAAGTGACCTGTGAACCAGGAGGGCATAATGATGCTTTATGAGCTGTGGAACAGGATGGGATTTACTGTATTGGCCTGAATGTAAAATGACTCTGATTATGAGACACCCCACTTGGAGAAAGTCTTTTAGAAGGGAAGGAACACAGTGAATTAAACAAGGTAGGCACATATAACATGTTGAACACATTTTAAATGTATTAGTGAATTTATTTGAGTAAAAATAATAACCAACAAGCATGAAATGATAGTCAAGCGGTCTTTCATTCTGCTCTGTCATTTGAAGGAGAGTCCACATTAACCAGTGATGAAACGTTTGTAGTGATTTTCACTAGTTTTACTTTAATAACAGCTCTTGTAATTAGCAAAGTTTGCACATTGTACATTTGCCAAACTCATCAGTTAGTCCACATCCTCAAAGCATTTTCTCCTTTAAAAGTGTAGCATGAATTACTTCATTAAAGCTACACTCATCAATATTTTTCATTTTTAAAACAGAGCTAAAAGGAGAAATAATATGTGGCCTGAGACACTAAACATGACTGTCTGCTGGATAAACAGTTACACAGGTACAAGTACAAGTACAATAAATATATATATAAAAAGGCAACTGTTCTTAGTAACTTCTTAGGAGATAGTATGTCACTGCACAGCAACCAAACTTGAGCTTGACATTTTCTGTGCTTTCCACTTGTTTTCACTTGTCCTGAGTTCATTTCCTTCATGGCAACAACACGTGATGTGTGAGAGCTCTGGTAGGTCACTTTTAGGGCCGACTGACTATAACAGAAACGCTCTAAACGATCATCAACAAACCTGCTAGTTTGTCAACAAAAAGATGAGTAACATGCGAAAATGCAACATTATCATAAAGGAACAGACTCACTTTACAACACAAGAGCAGGGACTCACCTTATTCAGACAAGTCCCACTTTTCAAATGTCATATTCAAAAAAAAAAAACAAAAAAAAACCACTGTCTCATATTTGGACCAGCGACTTGACTCAAAAGTTCACTTTTAAACTTCCTGTCTTCTCATCGTGACTCATTACAGCACTGCAACATCCTTTCTCGGCCAAAACTTGGCTTTCAGTCATAAAAAATGAAGTGGTAGACCAGAATGGATAGCTCAAGTGGAGATATTCTGTATACCAGCTATGGTCAGCCAAACCGACATACCAGCCGGCGTGCTGCTCGCAGCCAGCCAGCTCCAGGCAGCTCTGCAGCAGCTCACTGCCAGGCCTAGTTAGCACAGCTGTCTGAGCCACTGTGAATCCTTTCTTTGTCCCTCAGCAGCGTTTGGCAGGTCTCTGTTGTTCTGAGTCGTTCCAAATGAACCTCACCTGAGATGTAGCTGTGAAACTGTAAAAGAAATGAGCTGTGAAAAAAAAAAAAAGAAGAAATTAACAGGGGGGCTTGTGTGTTCTCCTCGTTCTGAAGCTGCTGTAGTCCTTCCAGCCCTCTCAGTCACCATCAGGTCATTTTTGTCTCCTCTCCTGTTTATTTTCTGTTCTGCTTGCATGTGAGATTTTTATTGATGACTTTAATAGAAGTCTGGAGTTATTTTTTAATGCAAGCGCACTGCTGCCGGCAAGGTGGAAACAAGGAAGAGGAGCCAAATCTGGGGAAAGAAATGAGGCGGATCGAAAATATTTAGAAAGAACATCAGGAGTCTGACTTCACCATCCGTGGGGTTTCTCTCCCTCCCTCTCTTTTTCTTGTCCCCAATAATTGCCTCTTAATTGCTCTCGGGTATAGCAAACCATGTCAGAAATAGCAAAATACAATCCCATGTCTCTTTCTAATGAACTATGAACTCTGTGCTCAAGCACACAGTTTAGACATTTGCATCTGCAAACCACAAATCTTGTTAATCACAGCGCTGTTTGGATTAGTTAACTAATGTCGGTTGTTGGCATGTGGAGAGACGAGACCGGGGACTCCAGCCAGCTTTTTATGCCAGCGCTGTATTCTTAGAGCTTCCAAAGGGCAAATTAGAAGTGCACCATCAAGTCGCATGGCCTCATAGGATTTGCATGGAATGAGCTGCACCCAGATCAGCCTCCAGTCTTTGAGCACCTTATTAGTGCATGTATTTTTTTATAGACCAATCCACATCAGTTTCTCTGCGAATGCCATTATAAAATTCAGTGTTTCTGCTGTATTAAGGCACAGTGAGGAGCCGGCTTGGTTTTTAGCAGCACAGTAAGTCCTGGCCTCATGTTACTTTAGATAAAAATGATATGTGGTATACAGATTTACATTTGGAGGAAAGAGTCAGTTGGTATCAGATTGAGAATCTCTATCAGCGGGTAACCCAAGTTGAGGAATCTGAATTGTTATCAGGAGTTTAAAAGTTGAATGAGTGCATCCTTTAATTACAGAGGCACAAAGTTCCAAATGTCAAGCACATATCTCACTGAATGACAGCTTACCAAACATTAAGATGTGCAAATCTAAGAGGAAAGAGAAGCAACTGTATAAAGGTGGTCGGACAACCTGGGACATATATGAAGACAGTGTTACCAATCAGACCTGCATGTATTTTTAACGTGGTTTGCACCAGTGGGAACTGAACCCTAGTATGGGCAGTGTGGGAGGCTTAGTACTGTATCTGAGGCTTTGACCCAGAGAAGTAATGCATCAGTCACATGGAGTCTCACGTTCAGACAGGATGCACCTGAAGTCTCAGGTTCGATCCTCTAGATATAAGCTCTTTTCACTTTTGTCAGGTGGTCTAGTCACTGGAGGTAGAAAGGTGGAGGTATGTTGTGAGGCCAAATGGGCATTTAATCAAATGATGTAGTTTCAAGCACCTAAAATGTCTAAAGTGTCGTGGGTTATATGTCAAGTCCTTCTCACTCGTTTTGAGGTCACATTAAGTTTTATTATGACCTGATTTTTAAACTAGTTTCAAGAAATCTCATTGTCATTTTTTCCCCATTGGCAATATTTGACTTGTTTGCAGAAGGGATTTTTTTCCAGGGAGGGAATAAGTGGTCTTGTAAACACTCCATGTGAACCACCACAGACTGGTGAAAGAGATGGAAGGTTAGGGGCCTGGAGACTGTTTAGTTGTGGAGCCTCAGTGGTGCTCAGACAGAGCTGCTCCAGCTGATTGACTGACTGACATGCTGTCCAGGGTTGTTTCTATTAAAATGTTGAAATTTGTGGTTTTTCATTGTTGTGTGAAAAGGAAGTCTCCCAGTGATGCAGGAAACGGAACGGCTACCGTGTTCCAAAAATGCCAGATTCCCAGGGCCTATTCCCTGAGCCCCCAGCCCCGGCAGGAGTCAAAACATCTCCAGCTTTAGAATCCAGGGACACTGTATTTTTATTCTTATTCATTTTTTTTTTCTCCTCGACGGTTCCAGGAAGTGAAGCGGGAGCTGCAGCTCTTCCTCAGGTCCTGGCTGCGCGTGTTATCCGGACTCTGACCTGATGTTTAGGTTAGCTGTTGCGTCATCAGCCCTTCAGTGTGTGACAGATGCAGAGGACACACAGCTGGCAGCAGGGCAGGGGGGAGTGTGGAGACGTGAAGCAGACCTGCTTTATGTGTGTGTGTGTGTGTGTGTGTGTGTGTGTGTGTGTCTTAGTCTCCCTGTGTGTTTAGCCCTATCAATCCTCCGCTCTCCCATATACACTCCCACGTCTACGTGCCTTTGTCTGAACCTGCATCTGGCCGCATTTTCTGCTGCTCTGCGAACAGCGAGAGGTCCGTGAAGGGGCCGGCGATGTCCGTACTGATGAGGCCGTGGCATGTTTGAACAGTGCGCTTTAGGAGTACCTCAGTCTCTGCCTTGAGGCTTCTGTCTGTCAGAATGGACCCACATATTTATTTACAGAACGCTCCCCCTTCACTTTGCCTCCTGCTCCCTCTGCTGTGTCCAGGCTCTGCTAACAACCAGTATTTGTGGTGGAACAACTGTGAGAGAAGACGGGCAGGGAAGTGGAGAGAAGGCGAGCGAGAGGATCGTTATTCCTTTTTTTTTGGTGTTTCTGTCTCTCGGCTTCATTCTTGAGATGTCTGCTCGTTGCATATTTGAATCGCTCCACAAGAATGTATGAGAATGTCTCCTAAGCCCTCTCCACCTCTCTTCCACTCTGTCAATAAACCCACACTGCAGCTCTCAGCACCCAGCTGCCCACTACTGCACACCATTTATTTATTCGCTGGGGTAGCCACACCACTCGCTCTGCCTCTCTTTCTCTCTCTGTGTTTTCTCCCCTCATTCCCTTTTTTCAGACTCCCTCTCCTGCGCAAAGCTCTTCACGCTAAGTGATGGATACAAGCCATCAGAGTTCCTCCCACTTCCCCTGAGCAACAGTCATTTTTGGCATCCAGACCTCCAGCTCTGCTCCCTCAACTGTTGGTTTTCAGAGAGTTGAAACATTTTAGATTCACATTACCTCAAGGTCAGAGGACTCCAAATGTCCCAAGACCACGAAACTGTGCTGCGAGTGTCTTTGCCTAGGTGAGCTGATCCAGTACAGTCACCACACTGGAACAAGGTCAGGTCCTCTGTTGCGTGGGAACAGGCACAAAGGGGGAGGGGGGTTCAATAGCAGCATCTGTGGGCGGGGATCGCCGAGGTTATCTCCCATCTACCACTGGGGTAGGGCCTGTTTATTGTTTTACCTTCGGTTCCTGAAATTGAAAATGTTCCTGTCTCAGGGGATTGCACGTTGGTCAGTCCACAGTTTGGAGACCCGTTTTCCGCTTTTTTTTTTTCTTTTTCCATATTTCTCAACACTCATGCAAACAATTGTTATTTCTCTGATTGTTTTTCAGTGGATTTCTCTGTATTTCGTCCATCACAGTGCTTCCCAGTACAAATTAATACTGACTTTTGTGTTGCAGCCATCCACCAGAAGCTGGAGTCTGATGGTACAGAGAGAGTGGAGGGATCGATGACCCAACGACTAGAAAACATCCTCAACAGTAAGCATCTCTTCACAGAGCCCAGCTCCAAGAGAAGCTGTAGGAGGTGTTTATTTATTGCACCTGTGACTGTACAGGTTCAGTGTTTGGGACATTTTTTTTCCCCAAAACGCAGCCTCTCAGCACATAAAGGCCCCATTTCATGAGTCATTTCAGGCCAATGACCGTGACATGTGACTCTATCCCAGGCTAGTTCAAGAGGTCAGGTTAACATTTAGACACAATGTTAACTACCACATTCTTAATAAAGAGAAATCAATTGTTTGCTTTTCTGCGTACAATGAAGAATGGGTATTTACAGCAACTCTTCAGAAAACTTTTCTCCTCCAAAAACATTTTAGAAAGATTCCAGCCCCTTCAAATTCCTGCACTCCTTTGGCTCCTTTATTTGACTAACTTCAGCTTCCTGTAACTGTACACTAATGTTTTCCAAAGATGTGTCCCGCAGGTCATTAATTCAGATGACTTCACAGATCCACTCACATCTAACCTTCAACTGGCAGAGCTCAGTTTCCAGTATGATACAGGACTCTCACATGTGACGCAATAATCTCAAGACTCACTGACCTTTTCAAAGCAATAAGCAATTGCATCCCACAGTCTTCCTCAGCGAATGCAGCCACGTGTCATCACGTGTGGAAAGTTTGGCGTATGACAACGAGAGGTTATACCATTTGCTGACGGTTGAATAAGCCAGTAAGTGGACCTTGAGTGGAGATTTGGTCACACTTACTGATCACAAGATCCCCTGCTCAAATCATACAATACATAAAAAAATAAACCTTTACATTTTTTTAATGAATTAATAAATCACTGTCTTTCTTTAATCGACATATACTGTATGTTTGACATTGACTTTATTTTAGATTTTTTAATCAGAGGTAATGAAAGAGCCGCTCTTGGTTTGTCTTCGTCTCCCTCTTGCTTTGAATTCTTATTTTTTACAGTATGTCCTTGCGCTGCTTTGAGCATGTTCAAAGAAAAAGAGCAAAAAGGTCAAAGTGATTATGAGAAGAGACCGTCTGATGCTGCCCAACTTCACCATCCAGCAGTCATCCCACACTGATACACCGTGCACAGACCAAACACGCTGTGCATGTTCAGTCGCCTTTGTTGATCTTTCCCTTTTTGACGAGCCGCTCCTTCAGCTGATCCTGTGTTCCCACCCTCTCATCTCATACATGATAATGTGACTTTTCTAATGGAGGGTCAATAAGCAGCTCCTTTTCCCGGAGTCTAGAGTAAACAAACCTCCCAGCCAGACGTAGCTTTCATCCCCACGTCCCCGGACTTGTGGCCACCAGTGACCCCCCCCAAAAAAGCCCATGCATCAAACACACAGCACCAATCAGCCAATCGCAAAACAGGAATGTTCCCTTCATGACAACTGAGATTTGCGAGTGAAAAATGTGAAATATTCCTCTGTTCGGTCCCATGCTGTTTTTCCTTCAGGGATTTTGTTTTGGGGGTGGGGTTTTGTTTTGATTAGAAGAACTTGTTTTTTTTTCCTTCCCCTATTTGAGGGCACATCCGAGGCCACACACGAAGCCTGTTAGCTGTGCAAAGGTTCCACTCAGCTGCCCGGCTCAGAGATAGCTGTCACTTTCTCCTTAGCAGCTCGGCCTCTACTGTGTCAGATAGCACACAGAGCAGGAAGAAAACCAGAGACTGACATTAAAAGGGAAATGTGGTATCAACATTTATTTGTACAGTATCCCAGTTTCTCATTTTCTCCTGCCTCTTTCACTCACTCCCTCTTTCTCTCTCCGTCTCTCTCGTAGGAGCGAGTGATACTGCAGATACTCTGTTCCAGGAGGTCTTGGGGCGGAAAGACAAAGCTGACTCCACACGCAATGCACTCAACGTCCTGCAGCGCTTCAAGTTTCTCTTCAACCTGCCACTCAACATTGAACGCAACATCCACAAGGTACTGTCAACAAATCACCACAGAGACACCAGCACACACGACCATCAAGTAGCTAATAGAAAACAAATAGGGCTTCAGTTGGCCTCCAAACCAGCACACGTTTAATGCTGTCATGTGAGTTGTGAGTTGTGTGTTGTGAGACATTGGATCATTCATCCAGAAGGGATGCCTTCACCTCTCTGACTGATGGAGGAAGTGAAAGTCTGTCTTACAGTCTGCACTCTCTGAGCTTCCCTCAGCAGAGACTGTGACGGTCTGGTTATTTGTAAGGTCATTGTTTTCATCTCGGTGTTCCTTCAGTTCATTTAGCTGTCATAACTGGACTTTGTCATCTCAAAGTATGGGAGCATAATCAGAGAACGGTGTTTGCGCTGTCAGGTGCACACAATCTGTGGGTTAATGTTCCTCACTTATTATAAAGCCCAGCAGGGCAATCATAAAACCTAATGGCTCCCGTGAGAGGCTTTGCATGCCATTCCAAGTCCACCAGCGTGTTGCCTCATCACCTCATTTCACTTTACTTAACTTTATTGTTTCTCTGCAAGCGGCACATAAATACTGTTTAAACATAACCCACGAGAGCCACTGCCATGAAAAAGGAATAATCCAAAACCTAGCTCCAACCACTTAACAATTTCAGAAACAAGCAGCAGTAAAACCAAAGTGCAGAGGTGTCAATTAAAGCCTCTGGTCACCGTCCAGGCAACAGTTTTCAGTCTTTGCATTACGTCCCTGAGTCCCGTTTAACTCATTATTACATGATATTCCTCTCAGCCTGAGCAGTTTTCCCCTTTTTATCAAATGTTATTGTTTTCATAACTGTAAGTGCAGGTTTGTGTCAGATGCATTTGTAATGTTTTTTTTAGCAATCTTCAGCTGCTTTAAGAACTCCCACAAGAGCATCATGGTATTCTTCTGATGCTGCCCTTTTATTTTCTTCCAAGTTAAAGTTCGTTTTCAGACAGTGTTTCCCAGTGTTTACAGTTTATTTGTTTTATGTCACAGACTGGATGGGTCATCCAGAGGGTGGAGCCAAAGAGGCTTAAATACACAGTGTGTGTCGCAATCGATCCGTTTAAAAAAACTGAACTGACTTTTCTCTCTCAGGGTGATTACGATGTGGTGATCAATGACTACGAGAAAGCCAAATCTCTCTTTGGCAACACCGAGGTCCCTGTTTTCAAAAAAGGTATATCGCTCTTAGTTCAACTAATCGATGAAGTTAAGCAAAATATCACTCTTTTTCAACGGCTGTCTCTATTTTGAATATTCATCTTGTATAAAAATGTGACTTTGCTCTAGTGTATGCCGAGGTGGAGACGAGGATTGACGCTCTGAGGAGTCTCTTATTGGATAAACTGCTGCAGACCCCGTCAACGCTGCATGACCAGAAGAGATACATCAGGTCTCTTTACACTTCCCTCATGTGTGAAGGTCATTTCTGCCTGCATTCCCGCCAGTCGTCATGTTGTGGGCTTTATACATTTCGCACTCTTTGTTTTCACATAAAGATTCGTCATCTGCATGTTGAGTGGTGTTTTTCACATTTCTCAGAATATGCCTCAGGATCCCGACACATCGCGAACCGTCTGTGTACATTAAATATACGGTCGTGACATTATCTCTCATACTCCTTCTCCTTTTGGTTTCTTTGATACTCGTCTGTGTCATCGTTTACCAGAACTTCATCCTCCATCCACTTTCCTCTGTCTGCCTCTCACATTTCTCTGAATGTTGACTAATCTTCTCAGCTTTCTGCTGTCCCGTTCTCTTCTTTCTGTCTCTATTTCCCCCTCTTCCTTGCCTGTCTTTCCTCCTTTTTTCCCCTCTATCCTTCTGTCCATTCATACTTGTGGTCTCTCCCGATTTATTATTGTTAAGACCGACCTGTCAGGATCACAGAGACCAGTTCTCAACCACACGGCAACATCTTTCATCCTGCTGCATTAGGCACGGCTCTGAACGCCCACTCAGCTCCTGTTTACTCTTGCCGTGGATGGTGAGAGCTGTGTGCATGTGTGCATGTGTTTTGTGCCTGTGAGTCTCGCTCAGACTTCTGAAAGATGCCACCTAATGAGAAACAAATGAGCAGTTGGTTCATAGGGGGACAGCAGAGGGAGCCAGGCCACAGCTCAGAGAGTGAGTCATCCGTCATCCCGCAGGTCACTGAGTGATGCCCAGGAAGTAACCTGGGAGAGGGACGGTTATCAGGAGAGAGACGGTGGATGAATAAGAGGGTGAAGTGTTTGTGAGGTTCAGGCAAGAGGATCGAGAAGTCCTTTTCTATTTCTGAGTTTGGATTCATCCATCACCTCTGCGTGCTTTTATGCAGAGAGCAGATCTGTTTCTTTTTGCATATTAAAGTTTGTATGCTCTTCAACTTGGATGCATTCATAGATTTTCTTATAATGTTTTTTTCTACTTTTTCTTTGTTTATCGTGCTTTGACTTTTTTCTGTAATTTATATTTGTGTTTACACATCAACTGAATTTTTTGAGATTATAACATCACACATGTACCCCAAATTCCTGGCTTATACAGGTATTTAAGATGGATAACATAAGCAGAGGTTTTGGTTAGGATGTCTGTGATAGATGTACTGAGCAGGACATGTGACAGCTGAAAAATAAGCTGAATACTACATGTTATGCCAAATTCAATTTCTTGTTATTTATTCACTAACTCTATGCATACCAGTAATACCTGTGATTAGCTAAAATCATCAGTGAATTGATGGATCCTGTCTTTTTTGTTGCTCCCTCTTGGGCAGGCTAAATTCAGAAATCTTAAAAGTCCCACTTTGTGGTTTTAAAGGATTCATACTGATCTGCAATTAGTCTCAGCTTTTTGTAAAGTAGTATGAAACAGGCATATTTACACTGTAGATAAACTTTATTTCTGGATTTGACTTCAAGCATCCAGATGTTTTTCCACTTTGTGATTTTAATTATTTTGATTTAGTGCATTTTTGTACCTTCTGTACCTGCAAACCAGCACCTCACCAGATAAGGTGTGAGTTTTCCTTTTTTTCCCTCTTGGAGTATAAGCTTTTCACACCTGTGTGTTGTTTGTTTGTTTGTTTTTTTTGTCCATGCAGGTACCTGTCCGACCTGCACGCTCCAGGTGACCCAGCATGGCTGTGCATCCACGCTCAGCACAAGTGGATCCTGCAGCTGATGCAAAACTGCAGAGACGAGTTCATCAGCGGCCAGAGAGGTGACTCACTCACATAAGCACACACATGTCTGAGCTGGCTTACTTTACACATGAAGTGAAAAGCCTCCATTTAGCATTTCCAATCAAACAGCGAGATGTCATGTGAGTGTGAAGGTAGCTGAGGGAAGAGAGAAAGCCAGCTGCCTCCCCGTCGTACCAGCTCTCTGCTTGCACTCCCCTCTCTGTCACCGCCCTCCCCTGCCTGAGGCTCGAGTGTTTATTTTTTCATGAATGTATGAATAAGATGAAAGCGAGGCAGCACTGGCTTTGGGTTTGGGTTTCAGGGCTTGACATGTTACTGCACACGCACACATACAAACTCTCTTTCTCATTCACACACAGCTTCACAGATGGATTGGAACAATTAACCCCAATTAAGCTGTTCCTCTGTTAAATCAGCGAGCAGGAAAAATGTGAACGTGAAACCGTCCGCTCAGGAACAACAGCGATCCGCCAACCATGCTTGCACACCCACACACACACACACACACTCCTGTACCCACACTTGCACAAAGGCACCCATACAAATACATTGCGAGTGGGTGGCTGCTTCACATAGTGCAGCTGGAACATAAATATGTCTAATGCTAAGGGTAACAGTGGTTTCCGGGGCTCAGGCTTGATGGATCTGGAGCTCGGTTTGCTCCCTGCCTCTCCACAGTTAAATATCATCTTGATTATCATGTCAGGGATGGCTCCTTTTCAGTCCGCACATGCATTCCACAGCAGAGCAACATGTGGCAGGGAGTGAATCTGAAATTGCATGCAAATCAAATGCAACCCAACTATTCTGAAAATTGCTGGTTTTCAAAAATGTACTGAAACACATACACAGAGATGCACATTTACAGTTAGTTATTTACTGCAGTGTAACAGTATAAGACATAAAATCTAACTTTGTGATTCAAGAGAAACATTAGATCCAAACAGCATTCTATATACAACGCTGACAATGTATGAATAAACAAAATAAACATATGTCAGTGTCTTCCAAAATGACCCATACGACTTTTCCAAACAAGACTCCCGATCTGCCACATCTGCGGTTAAGCTCTGTGTAAGTTTAGCTTTAGGTTAAGCTACTTGGTTCAGTCGAGGAAGATCACCCTCATATTTGAAAGAAACCAAACGACCGATTCCAGCAGGCGGGACATGAGCTGCGGTATCCACTGTCGAGCTCAGGTTTAGAAGTCCCCACCCCCCCCCCCCCCACCCCCTTTGCTAGGACTTTTATGCGGTGGTGTCAATAGCGTCACGCTGCCTCCACCTCTGCCACCGAGAGAGGACAGTCTTCATTCACACAACCACATGAGATCACTTGTAAGGAAAATGTAAATGTAGGTCGTTTTAAAGGTACCCTGTGAAGTTTTCGCATAAATAAACACAATTCTGTTTACATTTGGGGTTCCTCATCAAAACGCTTGTTAAACTGATTTTTTTGCTGCGTACGGCAAAAACGTTTTTCAAGCTTCCAACCTTTTGGCCACATAGAGCGTGTTCAGTAGACTTCTTCTCTGCTTGATATTTGTTACATAAATCTGACAAACAGTTTTTTATTGGACCGAGATATCAACATGCGATAACACAAAGAGTCACACTGAGTGTTGCTGATACTCCAAAATATGTATTCACAGCTGTTTATTGCAGCCAGTGGTCATCATGTGACCTTTAGCTCTGAGTGTAAGTGTGTGAGAACGCCTTAGAGCCCAGCGTTGCTCCTGTGGGTGACAAACACAACAGGGACCTGAAGTGTTTCAACAAATAACCAATGCTGTCATTTTTCTGTTGAGGACAGTCTTAGTATACATACACACACATGTACTGGTATTAAAGTGGATCTGCATCCAGATGTGTTATCTGGATAATAAATGATCTTTCCTTCGTGTTTAAGCCTGCTATTTATTTATTTTTTTTCTCATTCTCCTCATTGAGATCGGATCTCTGTCCTCCGGAGCAAAATCTGTACGTGAGTCATTTTATGGTGTGGCAAATCAGCCCCAGACTCCCTTCAAAAAAAAAAAACCAGAGTGTTGTGAGTTGTTGAGTAAGAGGAAGCTTTCGAAACTTTCTCAGATGCTGTCTATGAAGATTTTTTGAATCATTTGTCCCCTCTTGTTAAATTGGCACACAGTTATTTCTTTCTTTGCATAAAAAAGACATTGTGTCAGTTTGTCCTGGTGTGTTGCTGTACTGGTATGTCAGCTACACTGTGAAAAGATAAATTATATGCCTATGCAGACCAGCTGCACAGATGAGTGCAGCACCCACTGTTGCACACACAATTATTTCTTACTCTTAGTCATTTTCCACCCGTATTGCTTTCATTTTTCACGCTGTTGTCGCATCATTTGGAGCTTTCATGGCACGTACAATTAGTAATTAGAGACATGTTTCTTTCAGCCTTCCTGCCTGCTCACTCTCTAAATTTACCTATATTTTATTTTCTTATTACTATCATGTTGTGCGACTCCGACCACAATGCCAGCCAGACTGCCTCTAGATGTGGTCGGGCAGATCGCGTCACATTCTGATCACGATGCATTCGCACCTTCTATTAACATTAGTTTTTCCTCATCTGGATAGAGATTGCATGTTAATGCCAGGTGTGAATGGGATCGTAATAACAGGCGCACACACACTCATAGACACACGGACAGTAAAGTGCTCACGCCTTACTCTTATTGTTTGCCACAGCCAGCTGTCTCCTGTCCCCTCTGCTGTCACACTTTACAAAGAGCCTCTCTATCCCCACCTCTTCCCCTCTCTCTCTCTCTCTCTCACACACACACACACACACACACCCACACACCTGGTAGCTATTTACCATCCCCGGTCTTTGCTGTTCACCTCTCGCTCAAGTACGAAACCCGTGCCTCCTGAAACATCCCTCCACCCAGGCAGCCACCGTCCTAAAACCACATCCACTACATTCCCCCGACCCCAGTCCCCCCTCCTCCCACCGTCCCCCCCATCTCAAATAGCCAGAATCCCCCTTACTGGTACCTCACAGCCTCCCCATCTGCAGGCGGCCTCCTCTTCCTTCTCGTATCACATTTAGCAGCTCGGTGTATTTCTAAGCCATCTTTTACACTATTGTCAGCATCACACGTGGCAGGGATTACTCCTCTGTCATGGATCAGTCATGTTTGCAGTAACTGATGTCATTTTCTCCGTCTCCTGTGTTTCTCAGTCCAGAATATGAGGCCAAAGGCCGTTCTGGTGCAGTTATGATTCCATTAATTACCATATAAACTGCCTTAAACGTGAAACGGGCCCATCCGTCTCCGTTGCAACAAAAGCCTGAAGCCTGAGTTCTCTAGTGAGGAAGCATAGCAGTGCAAGTTGCTTCCGTATGTCCAAACACTCCCATCGTGCCCCGGTGCTGCAATCTGACTCTGCCCAATTCAATTATAAACAGCAGTAGTCTTACTTCCTGAACAGAGCTTCTTCTGCCAATATCAATACAATTAGCAGGAAATTTTGTTCTTAGGAAAATAGTTTTGTCAGTGAACAATTAGAGCAATTCCAGTGTTCTTAGGTTTGACTGGAAAACATGCGGTTGTGATTTTAGAACCAGTCAGTACCACTCTCAGAGAAACGTGTTAATTATTATTGCGCCTCAATTAGCATGTGTTTGCATGTGTATCAGTGTGTGGTACATTCAGAAGAGTGAGGGGTTTTGTTTTGTTTTTTTCGAGTTTTACATTTCTCCTCCAAGAAATCCAGGAGCTTTCTGTTTGTTCTCCGTTATCTGTTCATCTGTGTAATCTGACAAAGATGGTGAAACTTGGATTAAAAAAAGGAAGAATGAAGAAGTAAATAAAACAAAAATCCAATTTGAAAAATGCAGTTTGCAGGACAAAAAAACGGTGGTTCTACCATTTGCTGCTCTTTTAACAAAGTAACAGGAAGTACCACAGCTTTTGGGTCTGTGAGGACGTAACATATGTGTGACATATGAGTGAAAATCTAAAAAAAACATCTGTGAAAGGCGATGAGACTTTTTTTAATCTTTTGTGTCGGAAATTAACTAAATTTAAACAGGACTTAGCTTGGTGTGTGTGTGTGCGGCTGTGGTCAGGGTCAGTGACCCCTCGGGGAACAGGAACTCATCCGACCTGCAGAGAAGCATCAGACCTGATGAGGAAGTGAGCGGGTGACACACATTGTCTCAGTGTCTTCAACACACACACACACACACACACACACACACACACACACACACACACTGAGCTTCCTATATTTAAACCTTCAAACTTTAAGCAAGAAACAGCACAGCAGTGTAACAAATAGTTTTAACCACATTAGAGCAGCCCTGCACACACATGCACTCACACCTCGACTGTCTCACGCACACACATACTTCTTACATCTTGTGCATTCTGAGGACGCTGGGGGTTCAGCTGACACCTGGATCAACAGCAGCTCTCCTCCCTGTAAAAAGAGAGGAAAACATCACAGAGACAGACTGCACTGCTCCGTAAGGCCTGTGTGTCAGTGTATTGTGTGTGTGTGTGTGTGTGTGTGTGTGTGTGTGTGTGTAAGCGTAACGTGATAAAGCTCGGCTTGTTTACAGACTCAAATGACTCAAATGAAAATTTCCTTACATTTTCTAGAGCGTACGGCTGTGTTGTGAGCAGGGCCAGCTCAACCATGTTTGCGCCTTTGCTTGGGGATTTCTCATTACTTGCTTACACACGACACTTGGTCGGTGACTCACCTATGCACTTTTCTCTGAGTGTGTCAGACACATGTTTTGGAAATGTGGCCATCGTTTCTCCTCATTTAGACAAACTACATGTAGGCGTTTTGCAGCCTTGCACAAACTTGTCTTCTAAGTTTCATTTTCATTGTAGTAAGTTTGATCCCCTCTCAGCTCTGCAGTGTTTCACTTTCATTCTAGTTTTCAACCTTTGCCTTATCTTTAAAGTTATCTCATGGATTCACAGCACTAAAGTTATCTCACTAGCTGAGATAGGAGTGTGTGGTTGCTGCTCTCTCATTCGCCGCAGCTGCAAAGCTCCCTGTTGCCATCTAGTGGAGCTCTTGTACTTGCATAAGGATCAGACTAACTGAGCCCAGTGTGGTCGACGTAAACCCACTTCACCCCAGTTTTCACAAAGCCCACAGCTCTGTTTCCTCACCCTGGAAACAACGGGACATTCTCTCAGCTGTGGGCCACGGCAGAGACGGATCAGAAGACAAATAAAGAAAGGCCGAGAGGGGCGAGCTAGGATTGTTTGGTGTGAAAGCCTGCCGAGCTTATTGAGGAATGTGGAATTATGAAAATGGCTTATTTGATTATTTGATATCTGAAGTATGTGTTTCTTTTTCCTCTGAGTTCATTTCTCATCTCTTGGCCCCTTCCTCCTCCCTTCGTTATGTCTGTCAGTGGGTGCCGGAGCTCTCGACCCAGAGGGGGATACCCGTCCGTCAGCCCTCGGCAGGCTCAGCCACACTGCGTCTCTGAAAAGAGGGGGCAGCCTGCGAACACCGCGACCCAGCAGTGAGCACCACATTCATCTTACATCTCACCCACACTTTCGTTGCTCGGGAGGGGCTTCCCTGTCTGAGCCTCACTCTGACTGTGCTTTTGTTTGTTTGTGTGTGTGGCACTTTTTGCCATGTACAGTGCTTAGGGGAAATCACGGTGTATAAGAGTGATGCGTAAGGGAGCTGCAGCGTGTCCCTTTACTTCAGGCAGTGCAGTAAACATGCAAGCAAATAACAACTGCAGCCCGCTGTGCCTGGAAATGAGACGTATTCGTCTGTGATTCCTTGAATTACAGAAGCACTCAGATGTTTTAATGCCGTGTAACTTGCTAGGTCATCATTTACAGTGTACATTGATATTATTTGTGAGTGTAGCACAGCATGTGTGTGTTTTGTTGCAGCCTGGCGCTTTGAAACTCCGCAGCAGGTGCAGTTTGTGGAGAAGCTGTCAGATGTGGTGATCGGTCAGCTGCCCAACTTCTGGAAGCTTTGGATCTCTTATGTTAATGGAAGTCTTTTTAGTGAGGTAAATGCCTGAGAAGCTGTTACAGCCACCATAAACACAAATAGATAGAAATACACACTTCGGGGGGTTCACTCTAATCACAGCGTGTCCCATCCCTCATCCCTCTTGTGGTATCTTGCCTTTCAGATAGTTTGATCTCTGAGATTTCTCCCTCCACCCAAAAACAATGGAGGTGGTTGTAATTTCATTTGTGGTGCTCGGAGTATGGAAGAAAACAAATCCACTGTTACTCTGGATGATATATAGAACACACTGCAAAAATATTCCCTGTGAAAACTGGTAACACATAAAAAATAGGATTTTTTTTAGGTAGACTGGCCCTTTATGGTTTATAAGTACATTGTCTTGGCAAGCACAATGAGAATAAAATCTTTGTTTTAATTTGCAGATCGCGCTAAACAGCCGTGTTTCTTGTTCGTTCTTTGTTTTTCAGACTGGAGAGAAATCTGGGCAGGTGGAAAAATCCAAGAAGAATGCCAGACAGAGACAGAATGACTTTAAAGTATGCTTCATTGTGACTGTTTACACAGAAATGTTATTTTGACAGTATTACTCAGCTCCACAGTTGTTGTTGTTCTCATGAATACCGCCTAAACCCAAGTCATTTGTGCACATGCTGTGTGTTTTACAGAAAATGATCGAGGAGATGACCCATCGGCTGGTGAAGCTCGTTCGAGGGGCTCTCCTCCCCACCACCCTGCCACAGGCGGAGCTGAGTCTCTACGGAGGCTGGGAGAACAAGACAGAGCTGACTGGAGCCTGGCTGACACAAATCATCCACACCGTCAGGTTGTCACACGGATTGTTTGGAAATGTGTGTCACTGATTGTGTGCAGATCTGACGTGCTCATATGGATTTTCATCTTCATGCCTGTCGCTCTCTCTGTTGCCTCTGCTGTCTCTCATGCAGGGCTTGTCATGAGGCTCTGTCTGCTCTGGAGATCCCAAATGATTTGCTGCAGGTGATCCAGGATCTGCTGCTGGATTTGAGAGTTCACTGCCTCATGGTGACTCTGCTGCACACTACAGAAGGTGAGGGCGAGCAGGAGCAGTAATGGAGCGAAGAGGGTGTAGATGAGGCATTGGTTGAAAGTGAGCATGGAAAATTAACAAGATTTTCAAAAGAGGTTTCATAGAATTTCTGAACTTCCTGGATTTTTCCCCCAGACACACGTTATGTCATGTTATGTTATGAACTAAATACAAATAAGATGCTGATTGTGCACCAGAGGCATCTTAGTTGTTAATAAATGTTCATACACTACATGGAAACTCTTTTTGATATTTTGGTATATTCAAATTTTAAATGTGTATTTCATCCAATTTTAAGTTTTATAACAGGTGTCTTTGCACTGGAAAACTAAAGAATAAGTCTTAATTGAATCTTTACAAACACATGTAGCTTTCTCTTTAAGGTTAAGCTCAATTGGCTGTGTCCTTCCGAAGTCACAGTTTTATTGGCGTCCATTTGTGCACATATTCTGTCATTTGCTCATATCATCTACCAGTTACTGGGTGTAACTCCAGTTCTATGAGTACATGTGTTGCCCTCTACCTGCATGTTATTGCCGCCACAATAAAGAACATTATTTTTTATATGCTAAAACATTTGTAATGGGAATGACAGTGTTGCAAAATCATGGTGAACACGACACCGAAGAGGAAGCTGGTGTACCACTCACCCCTCATACATTGGTTTCTTCTGTACTAACCGCAAAAACAGTGTACTTTAAAAATTAGTATATAGCTTTCCTCCATTGAGTATTTGATGGTCAGTGTCCTCAACTGTCACCTTTTACCTCATACAACTTCCAGGTAGTAATGGCGAAAGTGCTATGAGACTAAAACCAGACACGCTCAGTTTCACTTGCGGTTAGTCGTGGTCATTTAGAGAAGAGTGACTGATTGTCACTGAACTTTCCACCCTGCACACATCAAATTGTGATTTTGACAGTTTGATTTTATATCATGTTTTACTTCCCCCTCAAAAACGTTTTAATTCTGTTTATATTCAGTTGTAATGACACTGTATGAAAGTGATCCCACTTCACGTGTAGAGAGGCTTTTTCTTTCGTCTGCGACTTCAATAAGAGGTTGAGGTCGAGCGGTTTGAAGTAATTGCCCCCACGATTCATATTTGTGCTTTTTCACTCTCAGATGTCAAGAGGCTTGCTGAGAAGGAGGACTGGGTTGTAGATAATGAGGGAATCACCAGCCTGGTAAGGATGTGTTATTGCATCAATCACGTCATGCCTAATGAGAGATGATAGATACTGCAGCAAACTGTAAGTCACATGTCAGACTCGCTTTGTCATCTACATGTTCTCTTCCCCGTGTTTCATGCAGCCTTCACAGTTTGAACAGTGCATGATCCAGATGCTGCAGTCCCTCAAAGAGCCAATGGAGATCAAAGCAGGAGAAATCAATGTGAGATAGTCACCTGTAATCATCCATGCAAATACACTAACTACAAGAAGTGTCCGTGTGATGATCCAAATCACAACTTGCCATTGACTCCGTGTGTTTGGAGTGCTTGCTCATGCAGTCCTATATTTAACAAGGAAACTGTACAGCAATCGTATGAGATTGTGCTTCACAAACGCAACGTATCATGGCAATAAAAGCACACAAAGGTATAGAATACTGCAACCTCTGAACTTGAAGAGGATAGTTGGACTTCTCTGATGTTGTCTCACTGTCTTTTCATCAGGTGCTGCAGTTGGACCAGGTCCAGGACCAGGCCACAGAGCTCAGTGTGGGCATAATGAAGGTAGGGTCTGTCAGCCTGCAGCCAGAATGACACATATGGCTTCATTATGTATGTTTTCACCAACACACAGAAAAGCATGGAAGACAGTGTTTAACTCACTGGATTTCTAAATGATCATTCAAATCTGTAAAATATAGATATCCCAAACCCATTTAACATGCAGTCGGCCCACAGTTTTAGATTTATGTATGTATGTATAAAGGACCCTTTTCACTATGATCTTGAGCCATCCAAGATGACAGTTGACAGCTGTGAGAGAAACATAGTGAAATCTTTGGTCACCAGTGAAAAGCAGTGGTCCTAGATCACACCGTGAACAAGGTCCACCACCTGCAGGTTTAGCTGTCACGCTCAAGGCTTCAGGTGAGGATATGATCTACTGCTCAAGACATCTGGATAAACTTTGGGTGAAAAGCAGCTGCACACAAAGGAGGAGAACTTTAGAGCTTTGACAACTGAAGGCAAAATTCTGATGGTGTCAGATATTTAGGACCAGAGTCCCAGTACACCTAAGAACATCGTGAAACGATACAGAATAGAGTCATGTGACTGCTAAAAAACACATTTACTTCAGTCCGTGCACAATTGTCATGTTATATTGTTGTCTTTTAAGGCTGGACCTTGTTTGCTTTGCTACTTTTTAAAAACATGACAGCAGCTAAAGCTGTTAGTTTTTTATGTCTCTGCACTGGCAAAGAGCTGTGGCCACACACACATTTTCAGGTCGTCCATCCATCTGTACCTCTCTACGTCCCATTGTCCTCAACACGATGTCTCAGGAACATCATGAGCAATTTTTTCAAGTGTTCACTTAGAGATGAACTGATTAGATTTTGGTAACAGCATTTCACACACGTCTCATAGGATAAAATGAAGTGATGGCACTTGCATGGACATCACAATGTTGTGCAAAAACACCTTTCTGGCCGTTACTCTGCATGTTTCTCTACAGCAGCATCCATATTTGAAGCATTGTAGTCACCACAAGCTCATTTGTTCCGCTGATATTGATCTTCATGTGATGTTGTCAGTGTAGTGAGATCTTCCATATTACCAAAAAATACACTTTATACTTTTTATTAAATTCCTTCAAAGTCTTCACTTCAGACATAAATGTAAAGTGCAACTTGAAACAACCACGAGTTAGTAATTCTAGTTTCTATTGACAGTGTAGTGTTAAACCGATATCTTTCGCTCTGACGTACTTTACCTCCGAGATTACCTTTGTGCATCTTTCACAGTGTGACATGCAGTGAACTTGTAAGACTCAGTTTCTAGTCACTGTTGGGATGACAACCTGCACAACTATTGCACCTTCTTGTGTGTACGCTGTGACCGAAGCACTGACTCGCCTCCTGTTAGCATCCCTAACATCTAAATCTGGGTATGATCATGGCAGTAGTCTGTTTTTCACATCATGCCTGAAGTGTGTTCATGTGCTCAACGCAGGTTTTCATCAACTGTTTGGAGCTGCTGAGCACTAAAACAGATGCAGACATTGATACATCCCAGTGAGTATTCAGATTACTTATTTATATCTTTGATAATAGTGTGCTCGACCCTGAAAACATGTTCAAATCTGTCCTGTGTGTGCAGCAGCATTTCCGTGGACCTGTCCTCTCCGGATCGGTTTCCTGGCATTCAGGAGGGCTTCAGCCCAACATCTGTAAGCGTGATGGGTTTTTTTTTTTTATTATTTCCTTGAAACTGTTGGGGGTTAATAGACCTGAAGTCCCACATTCATCACCAGAGTGTGGGCTCTCTCCTTCACACAACCAGACAAACACGTGTCTCACTCATTCAAAACCACGAAATGTTATCTGGCTGTTTCCTGGTTGTGGACAAGAAGCAGATACGTCCTCATTTCCTGTAACTTGTTTGAGATGTTGGTGAAGGGGGTTAAGCGCAGGGGAGGAGGACGAGGTGGACGAGGAGGAAGAGCAGGGCGTAGAGTGCTTCTGGTAAAGGGAAATGGAGCAAGATGCAGATGGGGTTTCCCCAGCCCAAATATGTATAGCAGGGGTTGCACAGCCAGACTCGACTGAGTGCAGCTGACCAGAGTTAAGACTGGCGTCACCCATGATATAAACAATTTGACAATTTGGCGAGTAACAGATCACCCATACATTCGAGGACGTTGGTGTCTGGCTGCCATCGCTACATCAGCCCTCTGAAGGCGCTCACCTTGTCTGTAGGTCTGCAGTCTTGGTTAGACCGAGTGTGAAAAACAATTGCTGCCAGTGACGACATCATTTGTGGTTGTCAAAATGTAGGCTAACCATTCTGTCATCACTCCTCTGTGTCTGTGTGCTTGTCTTTGTTCATTTGGAAGACTTATTGTGTTTGTGCTTGTGCTTATTTGTCAAGGAGCACCAATTTTACTTTTAGACCTTGAGAGCAAGGACATTTTGGAAAAAGAGGACATTTCAGCAATGTGCAGACTTGGAAAGCAAAGACATCACATTTTAGGAAAATTAGTCTAAGTTTGAAAAATTTGGATCGTTTTTGAAAGGTGGAACATTTTAGATTAGATTTAGAAATTTGTTTAGAGATTCTTTGCAAGATTAGACCATTTTGG
The DNA here is from genome assembly GCF_051107435.1 of Chaetodon auriga. Taxonomy (NCBI): domain Eukaryota; kingdom Metazoa; phylum Chordata; class Actinopteri; order Chaetodontiformes; family Chaetodontidae; genus Chaetodon; species Chaetodon auriga. Next base: position 6,504,431 of record NC_135076.1, on the reverse strand, counting down.
AAAGTGGGGCATGTTCTCAAAGGACATTTTAGGACATGGGGGAATGTGTTGGAATGTGGGGAGGTTTTTGCAAAGTGAGAGTATTTTTGGCATTTGGTGATGGCATTTTTGGAAATGAGGATGTGGGGACAGTTTAGAGATGTGAGGACATTTTGCAAAGGGAGGATGTTTCAGTTCGCTGAGGACTTTTATAAAGAGGGCATTTTTAGAAACTTAGTACAATTTCAGAAAGAAAGGCCTTTTTTAGAAAGTGAGAACATTTTTTGAATGAAGACATACTGCATTAAGAAAATGAGTTTGAAAAGAGAGCACTTCGAAAGAGAACTTTTTAGAAAGCGAGGCCTTTTTGGGACATTTTAAGAAAAAGAGAATGTTTTAAGAAAGTGAGGACAACAATTTTAGACAGTGAGGACTTAAGGGAGTGAAGACATTTTAGAAAAGGGAGGACAAGTTTGCAAATTGAAACCCCTTCAGAAAACGTGATGACACTTTAGTTAAGTGAGGTCATTTTTGTAAATTATGGATATTTTCCTGAACTAAGAAAGTGAGGATTTTTTTGGAAAGTGATGACATTTCATAACACTTTGGTTAAGGGGGGACATTTGGAAAAATGAAAACGTATTTGAAAAGGTAGGACATTTTAGGTAAATGAAGGGCCGTTAAAGGGTTAAGACTTTAAGGCTTGAGGTTAGACTTATCTTGGCGTGTACTGGTGATGGTTGAGGTCAGGGTCTAGAGAATGCATCCAGTCTAAGAGAGTCCAACACGTCTGAAAGTATGAACATGTGTTTGTGTGCACAGGAGCAGCGTCTGCTGATCATCCTCAGTAACTGCCACTACCTGGAGAAACACACCTTCCTGAACCTGGCCGACCACTTCGAGAAACACGGCTTCACAGGGATCGAGAAGATCACGCGGGTCAGTGGGGCACTCCATTAATGACGGCTGCACTGTGAGGTCGCTGTGAGGACTTCAGATAAAGGAAGGAGCCCTCAGCGCTGTCTCATGCTGCTGATGAGAAGCGTTCTGTGTTGAGATGATGAGAGGTGCTGAAGGTCCCTCGCTCTCTTCTGAGCACAGATATGACTATTGGCTTTAAAATAAAGTAAAGGTCATTGTCCTGGAAGCTCAGTTCCAATTCTTCACCCCTTTCTCTTCAACACACATACACATAGACACGCACACACACTCACACAGTTGCACACAATGACTAATGGCTGAATCACAAAGCAAAGAAGTCTTCAGTTGGTTTTCCTGTAAAAATGAGTGAATACCATTTTCTATGAAAGATTGATTTTGCCTTTAACTTATCTTGTGCCGTTAATATTTAGAGAGAAAGATATGGGTGGCAGTTTGTCTCGATTTTAATCTTCAAATCTTCATGGCTGTTGAGAAATGAGAATTCCCCTGTGATACACAGCTGCCCCACTGTCACAGCTGCACCATTAACACTGCGAGGAGCTGTAAAATATTTCTGAAAATAAAGCCAAACGCTCCACACTTTTCCTCTGAAGCAGCACCAAAGCAGCTACATATTACAAACAGGATATACAGTTAAAAGTTAAAGCATCTCCCATCACACACCCACAAACTCTACAGAGTGATAACTCAAACAAATTCTGCCATAAAATAACACACGTCCAGCAACGTAAATATGTTAATTTCACAAATGAAAACAGTCATCAAAGTTTTTGTTTTACAGCTTTGAGAATGTGCTGATGTAATTCATGAGAGTGGGAAATGGTTCATTCCAGTCAGGGAACATCACTTTTGCATGTGGCTTTGAATACATTTGTCATATCATTAAGTTGATTTGTCAACTAGCAGAAGATGAACCAACAGCGATAGTTTCTAACGGACAAATTCTAAAACACTTTCTGTCCAATGTGACAATATGATGCTTTCTACTGTTTCATATGACCGGAAATGATGATCTGTGGGGTTCTGAAGATGTCAACTTGGGCTCTGGGAACTGTTGATGGGAATTTTACACAATATTCTGACATTTGGCAGTGGCTCAAGATGCAGAGTGGGTCATCCATGAATCCTTTGAGCCTCCTCATGTCCACATGATGGCCAGGCCAGGGCCTTGCAGGGCAGCTCAGGCGCCGTGAGGGTGTGAGAGTGTGTGCTGAACGGGTGAATGAGAGCAAATCGTAAAGCTCTTTGTCTGCTAAGTGAGAAAAGTGCTGCACGGCCAAAATTATGATCAATATCATGACTGGAAAGATGCTCTTATTTCTGTCCTGATGTTGGTTTCACTCCCATCGCCCAGCCCTTCCATACACATGAACATTAGTGGATTTCAGAATCTCAGTATGTTGACACATTCCAGGATTTTGACTGTGCCAGAAGCTCTCATCATACAAATCCATGTAGACATGCAGCTTAAGAAGGACAACAAAGCCGAACAACAATAAGCCTTATGTATTTGCTGATGGACAGATTCATTCGGACAGTATTTCAGCCTGATTAGACTTAGCAGTAAAAAAGATAGTGTGTCCTCTGTTGTGCTAACATTATGTGTCTTTGACCTGCCAGGTAAGCGTGGACGCCGTGCGACAGCTGGACAGGAATCTCTTTGAGGCCTACATTGAGAGACGAGCTGACCCGATTGCAGGGTCTCTGGAGCCCGGCATCTACGCTGGATACTTTGACTGGAGGGACTGCCAGACACCGACAGGTACTGTGCGGCGCCGCCTCACTGGACGCACGCTCAGTCTGTACGCCCTCCTCGTGTGTCATGAGAAAACCTGGGATGTATGGGTGGCGGGAAATCACCCCCAGACCCTGGTAATATCAGAAATGAGCCCCTAACAGTCCATGAGAACTCAGCACGTCTGGTGTGATCTGTGTTGTTGTGGTTCCCATGTGTCATGTGTAAAGTACAGCTCTTTGTTGGCTTACTGTAAACACCACTGCTGTCATCCTATTGGACCCCCTAAGAGTCTCATGGCCTTTGTGTTCAGCTGTGGGTGTGTGAAGCGATGTGTGTGTGTGTGTGTGTGTGTGTGTGTGTGTACATGGGTTTAGTTTGACTTTTTGCTCACCAGATGCACTCCAACCCAGGTGAAACTTAAATGCGTGTATGTGGTTTACCTTAGCAAGCAGGATGTGAAGCAACCTGTCAGTGTGTGTGTGTGTGTTTGTGTGTGTGTGTGAGTGTTTGTGTGTGTGTGTGTGTGTGTGTGTGTGTTTGTGTGTGTGTGTGAGTGAGTGCTCGCAGTGAATTTTCAGATGGGCAGCAGCTCATTACACAGTTTGAAAAAGCAGTATTGATCGAAAGTCGGGCCTTGCTCTGCTTTGTTCCTGCGAGTGTGTGTTTGGGCTGCATGTGAAAGAGGAACATTTTGGACACTAAACCACAGATCTAGGATATGATACTTTCACTTGTTGCACTCTTTGTGCTGATGTGTGGGTGCTGCAAGGCATTGAAAGCAAGTTTCAGTACTTTCAGTCTGTAGCTGCCTCTGGTTGTTTCACTGTTAGATTTTTTGAGCTTCCACACGATGTATTACCTCTTTTTCTCCGTGCACGTAGCCACGCTTCCAGCTCCATCTGTTTGCATTATTTTGACCTTTGGGCGCAGCATCAATCCCAAAAGTGACACTTTCTTCGGCACCTTTCTCTTAAAGATATTGAACGTACAAAATCCTTTCACCAAAAGAAGCAAATGGCCACGTTTGACTTCGGCTGTAAACCCTAAAAGCACAGTAAGAATCCTTCCTCGAAGAGCAGAGCTCATTGACAGTTTATGATGCATGTCGAAACCCCTTCACCCACTGATTCCTGTACAAGCTGTGGCAGGCCACACCACTGTCCTATTTTACATTACATTCACTCAAGAGTGTTCTCTGGGCATCAATTGATACGTGTCAAATGACGCAGCGCTTTGCGATTCCGCTGGTGTGTGCTGTACTTCAGAGCTGCCTGTAGCACCACACACACACACACACACACACACACACACACACACACCACGTTATTTCAACTTTTCTGCCAACTACTGCTCCCAGCGACTGTTTGTATCTGCATGGTGAAAGAGTTTTTGAAATACAGTTGGTTTCCATTTAGCTCTCGTAGCATCCCATCATCCCGTCTCCCTGGATGTTTGCTCATCTTGTACCTCCCTCTCCCTCAGGTGTGAGGAACTACCTGAAGGAAGCTCTGGTCAACATCATCACAGTTCATGCTGAGGTACAAACAGCCTACACACCACTTAAACACCACGCCCCTCTTAACCAGCCCTGGATTCACCAACTGTTTTTCTTTGCTGTTGTTTGTTTGTTTGCTTTCTCCGGTCTCCTCTGTCTTTACCAACCTCGTCTGTCTCAGGTCTTCACGGTCTCTAAGGACCTGGTTCCACGGGTTTTGTCTAAAATTATTGAGGCGGTTGCAGACGAGATGTGTCGCCTTATGCAATGTGTGTCCTCCTTCAGCAAAAATGGAGCCCTGCAGGTACACGCTGACACACGCATGCAGTTACAGAGCAGTTTATCACTCATAGACAGACCCTGACTCATAAATCGACCCTCACACTTGTTGGGGATTTACCCATCGTTTCTGATAATGCCTTCATTCACTTCAAGCTCCCAACTGCTGACAGTTGATGTTCTTTCATTTATTAACCCCTCACTGCCCTCAGGCTCGACTTGAAGTCTGCTCCCTGAGAGATGCCATAGCCACGTACCTAAACGCTGAAAGCAAGTAAGTGCAGCACACACGCGTTCTCATAGCGGCACAGACGGGAACTCACATACTGCATGAGCCCAGTGATTTATGGCACAGAGTGTGACAAACATAAATCTTCACAGTCACACATCCCTCACTACAATCCCTATTTATGTTACTTGGTGGGTTATGGAAAGGAAGTGAAAGTAATCTGGTTCTGCTGTGTGCAAGCTCTGTGTGTGTGTGTGTGTGTGTGTGTGTGTGTGTGTGTGTGTGTGTGTGTCCGTATGTACACGCACTGTGTACATGTATGTGTTCATGTGGGGAGGTCAGTGTTCATGGTTGCAAACACACACAGACTTAAAACTTTGTTTTAAAAGTTGGGACAGTGGCAACAAAAAACTGGAAATGCTAAAATAATACAACTGGTGGAACATCTCACAGTGAACGAGGTAAACTGGCAACAGGTGAGTAACATGACCGAGTTTAAAGAAGAAGCTGAGTGTGTCTGCAGTAAAGATGGGGAGGGGTCACCACTCTGACAGACTGCGCTGCCAAATAATGCAGCAATTTAAGAAGAATGTTTCTCAACATAAAGCTGCAAAGAATTTGGGGATTTGGTTGTTTACAGCACATGATGTCATTAAAAGAGTCAGAGAATCTGAAGGAATCTGTACGCGAGGAACGAGGCCCAAAACCAATACTGGCTGAAGAGACCCTCAGGCCTCAGACGGCTCTGCATTGAAAACAGACACAATGCTGTGGCATGAGCTCAGGAACACTTCAAGAGACCCTCGTCTGTGAACACAGTTCATCACATCAGAGACAAACACAAGCTGAAACTCTACTGCGCAAAGAGGAAACGTATACAAAGCAGATCCAGAAACACACCGCCTACTCTGGTCCTGAGCTCATTTAAGATGAAAACTGAACTGAGGTCTGATGAGTCAAAATCTGAAATTCTTTGTGGAAATGATGGACGCCGCGTCCTCCTGGCTAAAGAGCAGAGGGACCGTCCGGCTTGTTATCAGCACACAGTTCAAAAGCCAGCATCAGTGATGGTTCGGGGGGCATTAGGGCACATGCTCACCTGCTCACCTGTGAAGGCTCCGTTAAAGCTGAGTGATATCTGCAGGTTTGGAGCAACATGTGAGCCAAGCAGACGGCTTTTCAGGGAAGGCCTTGTTTATTTCAGCAATACAACAGCAGACCACGTTCTGCACGTGTTCCAACAGCACGGCTGCAGAGTGAAGGAGTCTGGGTGCTGAACTGGCTGCCTGCAGTCCAGACTTGTCACCCATTGAAGATGTTTGGCTCATTATGAAACATAAAATACAACAAAGACGACCCTGAACTGTTGAGCAGCTGAAATCGTACATCGAGCAGGAATGAGAAAACATTCCACTCAGTTTCTAAACACTTACAGAGTGATGTTAAAAGAAGAGGTGATGTAACAAAGTGTGGAACATGACTCTGTCCCAAATTTGTTCAAACGTGTTGCTGCTGTCGAATTCAACATTTTTTTTAAGTAAAGTTTTAACTGAGCTTCTTGTTTCTAGTGCAAGCTTCAAACTGGCTTTGGACGCCCTTCCTCAGCTGCACAGCGGCGCTGATAAGAAGTGAGTCACATACTGTCCGTGTTACTAGTGAAAGTGACTGTGACCTTTCACTGTTGGCTTCATGATTTTAAGATTGGTTTTACAGGATTGATGTTTTTCGTATCTCTTCTGTCAGGTTATTGGAAGAGCTGCTGAACAAGTTTAAAAGCAGCATGCAGCTCCAGCTCACCTGCTTCCAGCCCCCCTGCATCCAGCCTGTAAAGCGATAAACTACCTGTCTGCCACTGTACTGCATGGTCTGAGTTTCTTATCTGTGTGCAATCAGCTAAGGAACTTGAACTCTGTGTTTTCAGTTATCATTTGATGTTTACTCATTACTTTTGCAGTGTGTCACTACTGTGTCACTTTCAATATCTGCTTCAGTAGATTGGACACAAAATGCCTTCTTATCTAATCTGAAAGACACTAGATGGGTTGATTTCATTATTAGTGTATATGAGAGTCCCAGTCATGCGAATCACATACGGCCACTCATGCAGCTGGCAGACAGTGTTGCCAGTGGTTGCTATAAGCTTGGGTCAGAGTGGGATGACGGCTGTAACCAAGCTGGAGGCTCTGCTGTCTCCGCTCTGCAGGCTGAAATAATCTGTCCGGAGATTGTGTTGCTGTTGATGCTTTGTACCGCACCCAATAAAATAGTCAATTAAAAAAAACCCTGTAATGATAAAGTAACGTGTTTTCATTTGGTTGTTTTGTTAAAACTGTTTCGACTCCACTTGCTTGTTTCAGGTGCTTCAGACTGTATGACACAGTCTTCAGGTTTGCTTCATTGTCATGAAACATTTCCATTATTCTGAGCTCTTTGAGGACTTGTCCGTCTGAAACGTTGAATTTGACAGTTCGTTTTTTTTGATTCTCAGCTATGGTGGTGACTGTCTGACACTTGCTGTACTGTACAGACATTGCTGAAGTTTCTTCAGGTGTCTAAATGATTGACAGTAACCACTGAGCGAGGGAAGTGTGGCAAGCAGAATACCATATATTTTCCTCATTCTCAAGGTGTAATATGGGCGATGCTACAATAAAAGGCCTTAAAAATGCAATGCAGTAAATTTCAAGTTATTTTTGGTCAATTTATTTCCAAGACTGGATGTATTTATTCAGGAGAATTATCCAGTAGCATCCATCAGTGAAAAGACTAAACTTTTTTCATTGATACTGTGCATGATGGGATATTATTGACTGCATCAAAAATTGTTCCATCGGTACAATAAGTGAGGATGATTGTAAACAGAACATTGCGTATGTACTAAGTAAACCAAATGTTTTGTCAGTTTTAGTTTGTTGTGTTTTTAATGGCTCTTTGTGTTCTTACCCTTTTAATAAGAACACACTACCTACACAACAGCCACACATGCCTCAGCATCATGCAGTTGTGGCAAACAATCATGCTGATTGGCTGATGACTGCTATGGTTTTTGGAGCAGAAATTACTTTGAAATTGCTTTTGTGTGTTACTATGCAAGAGTCAAAATATAAAGCTCTTCGAAGAAGGCTGCATGGTGCTTCCTCTTTGCCCTGTGGCCTAAATTTCTACCAAATTCGTTGAAAATCCTTTGATTGATTAGTCATTGACATCCTACTAACTGGCAAACACGTCAGATGGGAAACCTTAGTGGAGTTAAATAACAATGTTATCTCTTACTGGAGTGTCACCTTCTTCCAGAACAGTCTGTTGTCATTAGTTCTTATCAACACAAATTCTGTTGTATTAATGTGTTCTTTCTTGACTTCTTGATGCAACTACCGCCTCGCAGTCATATGCCTCCACCAACCAGTCAGGTTTCACTTTACATCGATGTCTGTCCAGACTCAAATAACATATGAGGTGAAGACTTTGAAGGAGTTTAATAAAATGTATGAAGTGTATTTTTGGCTGAAATGGAAGTTGTCACTATACTGACATGTATGATTCCAGTGAATGATTTCCAGTGAGAAACATGCTGTCCTCACTTAGAGACTATTTTTCTATAGGAGGACAGAGGACTGACAGAGAGCTTCATCACATATCAGCACAACCAATAAGCTTGTGGTGACCTCAGTGCTTCAAATATGGATGCTGCTGCAAAGAAGCTACAAACTGTAAAACGTGGACGCTTCACACACATCTTCAACCTGACAGCACAGAAGGTCTTTACAATCAGCACAGTTTGAAGAACACCCAAGATTAGTGTCACCAATTTAACATCTGACCAATAGTGAAATATGTCACAACCCCCCTTCTGTTCCTGAATTATTGTCAAAATTATCATTGAATTCTTGAATCATGGCCAAAAATATGTGTTGGGAAATCGCAGTGACTTCTGAACACCAAAATCTAATCAGTTCCTCCTGGAGTCCAAGAGGGCTCAAGGCATTACTGAGATATGGCCTTTACAAGAATTCGACAGGCAGACAGACAACCTGAAAATGTAACACCTCCAACCATGGGTGTCGCCAGCACAGAGGCATAAAGCAGAATTATATCACTGAAGACTGCGGGTGGTGTGGTATTGGAAATGATTATTGTTACAGTATATCTTTTAGTATAGTACATTAACCTGCCTGAAAATCATCAAATCCGATGTTGAATTGGCATTTATGTCAAAGAAGTGCAAAAAAAGTACGACCTATATGTTACAGCAATACAGACCTAAAGTAGACATAGCAGATTAACACGTCTTTGTACATACAGGGAGGTCCATCTCTGATACAGTCTCAAAAAACGAACATTGAAGGCTCTATAAGTGAAACACTCATTGCAGAGCTGTTGGAGATGAGATTGTTCTGGCTTTAATTATATTGTAGAAATATTTGCAAAATGATCACTTCTGAGTGTTTCCATCCAGTCTCTAAACTGGTCTACAGATCATCTGTCACACACTCGAGCAAACCGTTTTGCATCAGTGCGTGTTTGCAGACAGTTGGTCTATGGTTTAGCCATTCATCTCTGGAGCTCGAGCTCACCAGTTCAGTCACGCTGTCTGGCATGTCAGCGTCTGGGAGGAGAGTGAGTACAGGGCGTATGCAGGGTGGGGACGGTGTAGGCCGTTATTCAGGGCAGCAAGCCGAAGAGGCTGTCGCAGGATCCCAGAGGAAGATGGTTACAACAGAAAGTGTGATTATGGTGGTGGGTGTAGGGACTTAGAAAGCGAGCGGTACGGTTGTGGCAGGTCGAGTCACTCAGGCAGTGGAGACAGACTCGCCCACAGCTCATATGAGCAAGTCTGACAAGACGTGAGGGGTTATCTGAGGACGATGTGGACGTGCCGTTGTGTTGGAGAAGCATTCAGTCTCAACTGTTGAATGTACACCTGTACGTTTCTGTTATCCAGTCGCTAAAACTTTCTGTTATTGTCTACATTTGTGCACCTCAAACCTTTGCTTTGTCTGTCTCTGTTTCCCATCTACATTTAGGGGAAAGCCGTGCACGGCAGGCAGAAGTTGTTTTGATTGTCTGTGTTCTAAACTTAGCTCTCTGTCCTCCCACGGATTCATTCACAAACTAAGTTCAAAGCCTAAAGCCTTATCCGTTCTCCACCAGCTCTCTGTTTACAGTAACAGAGGTGAGAAAGGGGAGTTTTTTTTTTTTGTTTTGTTTTTTTTGTTATTTTTATTCGCCAGTACTCTGTTCCATTCAGGAGAGGAGATGACAAGACCTGCAAAACACTTTTAGACTTTGATCTCACTTCTGCCCACCATGAGTGAGTGAGTGAGTGAGTGGGTAATATAAAGGATGGAGAAAGTTGACACATTTGAGAAAGCGAGCAGTATTTCTAACAGTTGTATTCATGTAGCAGGAGAAGTTAAAAAGATGAGCAAGAAACACAGAATTCACACTGGAAACGTGTTGACAGCGTTGTCCCAGACTAACACTGTAATAACCCTTTGTATTTCTAAGCGAGGAGGAGTTGTAGTGGTTCTTAAATGTCAATATAGTTCCTCTAGATGTTAAAAAGTGGTTGGTGGAGTTAAATTTAAGTGTAATTTCAGCTAAGGGACATTAATTGTTATAATATCTTAAGTATTGTGACATCAAAATAATGACTAATATACATGGTGTAATATTTCAGTCTTAATGTTGATACACTACTGAGATTATTTTGATAATCCTACATGTTAAAATGTGACAGATATCGATCAATTCTGAATGGAAAAGGGTGTATCTGACCTTCTCTGCTTTGAGTAAACCTTAAGGGACGTCCAAAGCAAGCAGGTTTCCCCCTTTTTCAAACGTACAAAAACATGTTTTCACTTGAGGTAAAAAGTGACGTTCAAGGACCCACCTGCTGTAGAAAAACTGCAAAGCCTTTGATATTGTTCTGTCAAGAAATGTTACATGTTTCCTACATTAAAGTCATGAGTGGAGACTCTCTAAAGATCCGGACAGTATTTTTTCAGACACGTGCAAGCATCTCAGCAGCCAGTTGAAACTGTACACGTGTGCTTCAATGAATTAAAAGTGTAAAATATCTGCATCCATATCAGCTGAAATTTCCCACAGTGATTAATGACAACAATGTCAATGTCTTAAATCCATTGTATTTAAAGGAAAAGTTGGTGATACTCTATATTTTTCTTATTGTCAGCAGATCCAAGGACAAGACCCAAACCAACAATGAGTATTAAGTCGATTTCTAAATATTGTCTGACTTTCAGGCTGTCTGTGGCTCTCAGCTTCAAGCCCATTGGTTCCCACTGAAGACGTAAACCTTTCAAAATGGCTCACAAATGTATAGTTTCATTTTTTAAAAAAAGGCTCAATAAACAGTGGCTCACTGCAAATTTTATCAAATGTTACTCGGACAGGAGGAAGTGCATTAGTTTGGGTCTATTTTCAGTGGCGGATTAATCCGCATTTGGTTGTCTGAAGGGTTGAGCCAAAAAAACTACAGTGTTTGTGTTCATGGTGATGAAAGCACACCTATTGATCAATTCAGTGTTGGTTTGGGTCTTTAAATGGGATATATTGAATGAAAACAACAGATAATTAGTATGAGTATTATTATAGTGCTGAAACGATTAGATCATTGATTGATTATTGACGTAGGATTAATCCATAGCATCTTCAGTAATAATTGCTCAATAACGGCAACAGCATGCAACAAACATCCACTAATTCCAGCCTTTACAAAGTGAGAATTTGCTCTTTTTCAGTGGTTTATATTATAATAATTGAGAAATCTTTGAGTTTTAGGAAAAAAACAAGCATATTTTTTTACTATTTTCTTACATCTTATGCACTGAACAATACATGTGTTAATCAAAACCATATGAACACATTAATGGAAAATGAAAAGGATGGTTAGCTGCAGCTCTGATGTGCTGTTTCAAAGTCTGTGTTAGGGGTCATATTGAACTCTGCCTGTCAAAAGGCATCATTAGGAAGTGGCTTTCAAAGTAAAACGACTGAATTTTTTTTTACAAGCAACCTTATCAAGCAATGACATCTTCCTTGCTCTTCTTGTAAATAATTCTGCGGCAGTGACAAATGTATTCGTGGGTTTTTGTGACTGTTTTCCATGAAGTGGAAACAGACTCTAATCTGTGAGTAGAAGCCAGGAAGGCTGTCTCTCCAGCGCAGCGCGGAAAGCGTGGCCGACCTCTTCCTCTCTCTCCTCCCCTCGTGATGTCACCACATTGTTTGTGATAATGAAGTGTTTGATTAACCAGCCTCATCCTGCATCTGAACCACACTTCCTGTTCAGACACACACACACACACACACACACATATAGTACTGACATTATCCGAAGCGCTCACGCAGCTATGAACAGAGGCCGTCACTCTTTGCACTTCAGCCATTTATTGTTTTTTGGAACAGAAATGTGCTCATTCAAGGCAAAAAAAAAGCTCCAACCATTCCCTCCAAATCACTTCTCAGATGCGATATATGACACTTGAATTTAAAAATATATCACTTAACCAAAATGTTTGATAGAAAGTTGAGTTGAACAAGCTTATCTAAAATCAGCTCCCTGAGAGTTTTCTCACAAACACAGCCGGGCACAAAACGCCATTCATTTAACAGTCCATTCATTCATCAAACGGCGGTGATAGTGTCTCCCTGCAACAAAATCATTTAGAAAAGAGTTAAGTGAGAAAATGCACTCCACTCTCATGTCTGTACAGCAAATATGAAGTCACTGCCAAAGAAGTCACTTAGCTTAGCTTAGCAGTCTTTATGCTAAGCTAAGCTAACCTGTCTCATTCCAAAGCTAAAGAAAATTGCCTCCCAGCACCTTTAAAGCTCTTGTATAACATGTTATGTCTCATTAAGCTTTTGTATGGATGAAACAAAAGGCAAAATGACAATTTGCTCATTTCTGGCTTGTTATGTACTTGTTTACTTCCTTGGAGCAGTTGCCAAGCAAGCAGTAGAGTCTCCAGGAAATATCTGGTCATGGCGAAGAAATAGTGTCTCATAACCGTGAATGAAAGTTGAATTGTGGTAACACTGCAGTTTTTATCCAGATGAAACGAGTGAAATATAACACATTAAGCTGTGAGCTTTAGAGGCGCTGGGAGGTGGATTCTGTTACCTCTGGACACAGCCTGGCCAGCTGTTTCCCCTTGTTTCCAGTCTTTGTGCTAAGCTAAGCTAACTGCCTGCTGACTCCTGCTTCATACTTGAGAGTGTCACCTCACTCTCTGCAAGAATAAGCGCATTTCCCCAAAACATACCACTATCCCCTTAAGGCACTAAAATTCAAGGCACAGTTTTCTACAGTACAATCACCTAAGCTGTCAGTTTTCTTTACATAGTCAGTCCAGAAAATATTCATGATACCCTTACAATTTTGGTTCCCTGCACACACAATGACAACACACACAAAACAGAACCCTAAGGCAAACAATAACTGTCAGCAAATGTCCGTCATTTTACATATAACACCGTTGGAGTTTGTCCTCTTGTTCCTGGTCTCCTGTTTGAAAGCTCGGTGCTGCATCTTGAAGTTTTCAACAGTCACTTGAACCCACTGAGATCACTCCTGCAGGCTGCTGCTGTGGTGATGTGTGATGGCCCTCTGGTAGTCCTCAGGGGTGTTTATGTGGTCTGTGACTCCCGGGTGCTCGTAGCTGCGGTAGTAGTGGCTGCCCATCTGCTGGGCGTAGAACAGGAGCTGCCTGGCAAAGAGCGGCTCCACCTGAAACACAGGACGGTCACACAGGTCAGTGGAAAGGCTTTATATTGGCAAAATATGAAAACTAATATTTGAAAGCCTAAAAGTACATTTTTAGAGGTAAATAATGGTTTGAAAAGTGAAAACTAGGATTTGAAAATGTAAAAATAACAGCTGAAAGTCTGTAAGAGCTGCGTTGTTCTTGTTGTGTCATAACTTTAAATTCGAGTTTGACAAAAAATCTTCACTCAAAGGTTTTTCCAGAGCTTTCAGCTGCACTCATGGTCTTCCTCCAGGATGTCTATTCAGTTGTCATTGGAACAGTATGGACCTGCAGAACCTGGGCAGAGACTCTAACCAATGACGGCTGTTTTACAGGTTGGAAAAACAAGAAGTTCAATCTGAACTTTGTCGGTGGGATCAGAAATGGGGATGTTACTAAAAAACAGGCATCAGAAATTTTCCACACGTCGCCACCACGCTTGGCGACGTGCAGTTGGCCGTTGGTTGCTGACCAAAAAATATTTATTTTACTATCAACTATGACAAAGAAAAGGAGCAAATTCTCCCAGTGGAGAGGCCAGAACAAGTTTGGTATTTCACTGCTGATCGACTCTTTAAGCTCTAATCTGCATATTTCTTCGACTGACATGAGAAATAAATTCTCCTGGCAAAGCACTGAGAGTGCGGCATCACTCGCTACTGATTATTTAGGGTAAAAAGCAACCCCTCCCAAACAGAAACTAACTGCTAACATGAGTGCATTGCCAGACTGAGCAATGAAGTGAAACCTTCAGTCTGATTATCTACAGGCCAAGAGAGGCTGGAAAACAATTGGTTGAACCTCCGCTTTTTGGGTTGTTTCTGTTTTTTTCTGGGTTTCATATCTTCCCAGGTTGAAACGGAGTCAGAAATCCCATGATCTGAAGCTGAGGTAGAAGATCTGATCACTGAAAAGGATCACACCTGTGGGCGGTGACTCTGGTCTGGAAGCAGGCAAGTGCGCTTTCAGAAGCTGAATTTTAAGTTATGACACACAGCAAACATGATGGGAAGAAGTTCTTACTTTAAACTTTCAAGACTTAACTTTCAACCCAGCAAATACAATTTTTTCGTTGGGCTCAAGTGCAAAATGATACAAATGGAAGTACAATGAGGAGATAAGAGGCAGGGCTGATTATTAAACAGTGCTTTAATATGAGTGCTAGTACTGTACAAACAATCACCTGGACAGTGAGGGTCCGTCTTTGTCTCTGCGGGTCCAGACACTCGTCTCCAAAACTGAGCAGGACCTGGAAACGAGGCGGCGGCCGACCGTGGAGCCCGTAGCTCTGGATCTCTGATAGTCAGGAATGAGATAAGATCAAATCACTGTTCACACTGATATGAAAATATCCATCTACTGGTAAAATTCAAATGAATTCAGAAGAATTTCACTTGAGGTGACACGACCTTTGGGATGATTCGAATGGAAAGAAGTCGTCACAACATTTATGCAAATACAATAAGCTGTCTTACACAGCTGGAGCTGTTTCAGCATGTGGGTGGGGATAATGTGGCTACGAGGAAGTCATGTGACTGTTGCCTCATCATGAAACAATACTTTAAAAAGTTCATCAACCACAGTTATTAGGTGATACAGACATTTCTAATAAGTTTTGTTCTGAGCTGGTCTTTATTCAAAGTGACTTTCAGTAAATGAGCTGCACAAACTTACTGGAAGTTCAGAGCCACTTCATGTCTCTTATGTATTATCATTACATTCGAATCAAAGAGCTAAGCCTCCCATTTTCTGAAAAATAAACACACAGTAAACTTTGAAAAACCCAGGAGGTTGATTAACAGCACTTTCCACTTTTTGAAGGTATTTCCAGAATCCTCAAAGGCTCTTCATCAAAGAATATGTGTCAGTTACAGCCACCAGCTACAGCTGCAACTTGGGAAATATCTGAACAATCTTTAACTGTGCAACATGTGAGATATTGTTTCATCCAGTTGTTCAGAAGAGTCTGAAACTACTTTCAGACATTAAGTGTTATACGATGCTCAAATGATTAAACATTAGGGGCACAAACTGAGGCTAGTTTAGCTTTACCTGGAACGGGTTACATGTGTTCTTGATTAATGCTGAGACAACTGGTTGATTAATCAGGTGTAGCACTGGCACATTTTTTGGGTCCTGACCGTGATGTGTCTGAACCGAAAAGCTGCCATCAAATGTGTGGTCATATTCACAGATTTGTTAACCTAACTAAACTTAGCTGATCAAAGAGTTCCAGATTAAAAACTTTAGACTGTTCTAGTTCGGAACAGTTCATGTGTTTAAACAGCGTTAGACACTCCAGAGGTTTGGCCTCCTCTCTTAAATGAATATGATGTTTAAATTATTCAAAGTATCATTTTGCTATCAGGACCGCAACCCAGCTATTGTATCGGTACTAGTATTGAAAGATTTCAGACATTACCAAGCCCTGCATGAGTGACGGAAAACAAACTGATTGCAAACTTTTGTACAAGTTTCAGTGCAACTCTTCTCCGGTCCATCGTGCTTATCTACTGGAGAGGATTGTGCAACACGCTTTAATCAAGACTGATCCACAAACACATATGATAATCAATTGTTGATCATTAATAAAAGCAAAAAGTCTTTCAGCTTCTGAGAAATATGGATATTTGGTGTTTAATGTCATTGTAATATCTTTGGGACTGGACTGTTGAATTGAGGACGTCACTTTGGGCTTTAGGACACTGTGATGGCATTCTCAAAACTTTTTGACATGTCATAGACGTGATCATAACCAAAGACAACTCTTCAGATGAAATGATTATTAAATTCATGGCTAGATGCAGCTCTGTTTGTGCAGTCTCACCTGTAAGGTAGTCCTGCGTGTGGAGGAGTTTACAGTTGACCTCTCTCTCCAGTTTGTTGGGCTTGTCTCCGTACTGGGACAGTCCTCCCTGCCAGTACACTCTGCTCTGACACAGCCTCCGAGCATAGAGTCCGTCTGGGCCCATCCACAGTAACACTCCCCTCTCCAGGGTGGACGGGGGACTCGGGGGACACTCCTCTGCCCTCCTCTGGACTGAGAGACTGTCCACAGGCAGGGGGACCACCTCAGGACTTCCAGGCTGCGGGTAGGGCTTGTCCTCTGGGGAGCACGGAGTGATGTGGCACCCCTCTGGACTGGAGACGGTCATCTCCCTCACCAGACTGTCTCGGAAATATACAGACACGTGCAGGCGGAAGTCTGATTGGAGGAGAGGAGGACACAGGTGGAGGTCACTGAACATGTGTTCTGATGCATTTAGCTATTTTTCATTTTCTCGTCCTATCTGCCGTTGCATCCTAATCCTGGCCTCCAGCCTTTGGTGCTGGGCAGGTAGTGCAGTGTATTGAAACGCTGGCCTTCAGGGTTGATGCCAGTGGTCATTCTGAATGAGACAGTAAATATAAGAATGCAAAATATTCGCGATTTACTTTTTTTTTTTTTACTTTAATTACAGCGCCCTCTTCAGGCCAATCGGGGCATTTCTTAGGGATTGTTAAAACATCGTGCAGTTTTCCAAATATCAGAGTAGCGTTTTCAGTCTTCTGTGAAATTTTGCACTATTAGCCTCTTTAAGATGTCTGTTTGGGTGTAGGCAGCTCCATCTTCAGCTATGTCTTTGTATATGCCCATAAACAACGTACAATTTTGTACATACGGACTTACATATTGCATACTATGATATTTCCAGGGTGTGTATGTAAAGAATACATTCTCTGCTTGGTTTTGCTTGATGGTTTTATTCAAAAGCTTCCAGAGCTGAACACTGAGATTATCTAATGTTCAGTTAAGGAAGTCGCCTCGACCAACAGTACCGCCTTCTGATTCCATAGTATGCAGAGATAAAAAGTGAAATGAAAGTGTTTGTTTACCTGAAAGTGCCTCCGCTGATCTGATGCTGGCGTCCAGTGTAAACGGCGAGGGCTGGCTATCAGCAGGACCGTACGAGTAAATTGAGGCTCTGAGCTGATATCCTGCACGCACAGAGGAGCACACAAGAGCTCAACACAAGCACAGAAAAACACTGATATACACAATATTCAAAGTGCCAAGGATGGTAATGTGGTACCGTTCTCCATGGACGGGCCCTGCCACGGCAGGCTGCGGGGGGGACAGGGACACTGAGTGAAGGGCAGCTCAGGCAGGGAGGCCTGCTCCTGACAGTAATCTCTCCAGCCACATTCTGGTGTGGGCATGTACTGTGACATCTGCACACAGAGACACAAACAATCAATTCAGCTCAGCACCACATTTAGCATGGTTGCACTGTGCTGGTGGAATTCAGATCCCAGGCAGAAATATATGATCATGGCCCTGCACAAACATAAGTGAGACCGAGATGCAAAGTCATCTGGTGTATCCAAGGTCATTCATGAATGCACAGGATGACTTCTCATCCACTGTTTCTGTTTCACATTCAACCCCTCTCTCTCTCTCTCTCTCTCTCTCTCTCTCTCTCTCTCTTAAGCCCACCCTACTCATTTCCATGAGTATGAAAATCACCTGAGTCTGCAGGGCAGGGTAGGAGGGGTGCACCTGATAGCTCACAGGACTCAGGGGGCTGTCCTCCTGTCGGGGTCCTAAATGCAAGACAGAAAAGAACAAAATATGAACAAGTGAGGTCTCAACACTGCACAGAAAAAGTCCACATCTGTTGACATCATGCACATTGGTGCATGATATTCAAACACCATTGCATCAGTCACTGGTGTCTTTTACTGTAAGTCAGTGACCTTTATCAATCACCAAATGTGTCCTCAGAGAATTTCCAAAACCAGTTTACTGTAACAACTGATATCATGACTATATTAAAACACACATTTCAAAATAAAAATTCGCTTACTTTGGTTAATTTCCAGACTAACATCTGTGCTGCTGTGCCAAAAAATCAAGCGTTTCAAAGCTGTATTGTTTGAAATGTTAGGTATTTTTTGTGGGACTGACTTTTCTTGGCTCCCTCGGGGATGATGCGGTAGACTTTATACGGGTCTGAGATGTCCAGCTGGCTTCTCTCCACCAGTTCCTCAAAGTCATTGCTCTTATTGAGGGCGCAGCGGAGGCGAGTCTTCCACGTCGGCGGGTCCGGCTTGTCGATCCCCTCCCGAAACTTGCCTTTAAACAGCGCCCAGGCCTGCACACAGGTCACCGGCAAAACTTCAAAAACAGCCCTGATTAAAGCTTGAGAGCATGAGCAGTGAGCTCTGGCATGTGTCGCAGAGCCTGCAGAGTGTTCTCACAGGTAGTAAACGACCACAAGAAACGGTATGTTCATTACGGAGTTTGTCATCTGTGGTAGAGTTTCTGCGAAGAGCTAAAACTATTAGTCGATTAATTTAGTGTGCCATTAACGTGAAATTAATCACCAACATTTTTCAGCGTCTCAAATGTGAAGATGTCCTGCTTTTCCTCGTCTTTTATTTGGTTTAGCTTTTTTCTTTAAGGGAAAAAACAGAATTTTCTAAAGTCATCTGTGGCTCTGGGAACTTTTGTCGGATATTTTTAACTACTTTCTGACGTTTAATAAACAAAACATTCATCCACGATGCAATCGAATCGATGAAATGAAGAGTCGTTGCAGCCATGCTTGTATTGCACATTTCATAGACAAAGAGAACGCCAAGTGCTTTATTTAATACACCTGCATCAACATCATTTAATGCGAAATACAGCAGAAGACATTAAAAGCACGAACTGAGCTACTGCAAGTAAGTTACAGGCCAACTCTGTGAAAAGCACTTTTACTCTGACAGTCACATGTGTGAGTCTGGCTGGATGAGCCGCGGAGGATGCGGCTGTTTTACCTTGAAAAGCGCGGCATCCTCATCCCGGTTGTAGTCCTGTTTCCCGGCGTGTTTCCACGGTATCCTGAAGACGGTCTTCTCGTCGTTCTCCCACACCAGACCGGGATACTTGCCGCAGTCCACCTGCTCGATGAGCCACTGGCGCAGCTTTCCGTTGCCGTTGCTCCCGGAGCCGCCGTAATCCAACTCTGCGTTCATCTCTGTCCAAACAGACGCATGCAACAACTCCACTGTTAGGTCCTGTAATGCAGTGCAATGTGCTGCTATGTGTTTTGAAAGTAGTTTAAGTTTAGCAGAGAAGGGTGAGTCTACCTCAAGTTCAGTAAAACTCAAAGGTTAACCACCCTGATCTCCCACGCACACTAAAGACCTTAAAGTGCGCCTTGGGAGCGCACGGAACTCATCTTACCTGTGAAACTCGAAACCCGTCAAGTTTTGAAATCAATCAGTCTCAGAAAGCCCTCATCATTACGACGGGCCCGCTTAAATCCTCCAGCCTGTGGCGAGCAGCAGGAGGGCGGAGACAAAGCCGGGGATGCTGAGGAGGACGCACCTGCTGCCGCCCGCCTGCCTCTCCTGCGAAGCTTATCAGCGCACACACAGCGGCCGATCTCCAGTAAGACACCGGGGGAAACCCTGCCGGCGTCAGTCAGAAGTGTCACACACCCGCACACGTGGAAAATCATAGGACGGGGACAAAAACAATTCTTTGAAATGATAAAGCTTTACGAAAAGTAACTGTAGAGCGGTGCTGCAGTAGCTAGAAGTGATGCACAAAAACATCAGCGCAAGTTTGTTCCCAGTGGAAGATTATACTGAACAGCAGCTGTAATACCGACAAGAACAGCCTGCCAGATCAGATTGCTCTACACCGTGAGGCATATTTGTATAGAATACCTAGAAACGAGTAAAATGGGGCATTGGGTGAGCACAACATCTACAATTCCTCCACTTCTTATTTTAAAAATTCTATGTAAAATACAAATCAGTGATAATAATAAGCACTTTAAATCTCTAAATCAGTCATTTCCAACCTTTATGGCAGCGATGGAAGAATTCTGCATTCAAAACTTTACTTAAGTTAAAGCACAAAAAGCAAATTGTTAAAAAAGTTTGATAAAAGTTTTATTGTCAAAAGAAAAAGTATTCATCATCATGCTGCATTGTCTGCTGTCAGTGTTGTCCTAAAGGAGATATACATACACATTTTTTGATTATCATTACTGATGCATTAACCTATAAGAAACAGTGCAGCTGAAAGAGCATTTTCAACTACTTGATGCACTGTTGAACAGTTTAATCTACAACAAGGCACCATATTTTATGAAATGAGTATGTCTTAAGTGCAAAATTTCCCTCTTAAAAGTAATGAAGCAGAAGAAATAGCATAAAATGCAGACACCCATGCAAAGTGAAGTAATTGGATCATTACTGTAATGTAGTTGGTTGAGGTGGGGCTCATTTTAACTGCTTCATATTCTGCTGTAGTTCAGTGTAGTTTAACTACATCATATTTCATAAATCCATCATGTGTTTTGTGCCTAAAATCAAATCAGATTATTGTTGTGGAGTAAGACGTACAATATTAAACCTTTGAAAAGAGGTGGAGTTAAAGTAGAAAGTAGCATAAATTAGAAATACGTAATTGACATACTTACTGTAAGTACAGTACTCGAGTAAATGTATTAGTTACCATTCTTCAGTGTTCTTCAAAGAAACAAGTCCACTTCTGATCTCTGTCACCAGTTGCAGTGTTGGGATGTAGCTATAAGTACATTTACTGAAGATTTGTATAAGAACAGTTTTGAGGTAGTTCTAACTTTATTTGTATGGCCCTTTAATGCAGAGATCCAAAAAACAAGATGAAACCAATACTAAGCATGAGAACTTGATGACACAAAAATGAATAAATGTTGAGCAACAATGAACCTAACATCAAGAAGAATCACTCAAAATATTAAAAGGAGTATGAACATTTTACAAAAAGGCTACGAAATACTTCTGTATCTGCACTACATTTGTGTGACAGCTCAGCAACTATAGTGATCATCTTATAAAATATAACAGATTGTTACAGGTTAAACTATCCAGCAGTATAGAAAGAAGTTAAAATTCCACCTCAACCAACTACAACATTAAAGTATTTTTACATTCTACTATTGCTACTTTTAGTTAAGTAAAGGAACTAAATACTTCTTCCATCACTGACTTGTGACCAGCTCAACCAAAGACTGTTGTTTATCCTTGTTTGAATACTTTGTTAAAGGCTTGAAATACCTAAAATTATCCAGTGACTCAAAAGAAAGTCATATTCACATTAAGTGCAGCATAAATATATTTTTTCCACCTTAGTTTTGCTTTCCAATCCTTTTTAGGATCCCAGCCCCCGCTGTTCTAAATCGCTAAAAAAAAAAAAAAAAAAAAAAAAAAAAAACTTCACCTGACGAATTCAATTTCATGTTATTTAATAAATAAAATGATAAAATGCAAATTCACAAACGTATGTAAGATGGAGCAGAAATGTATGTGCTAATCATTATTTAATTTAATCATTAACATTAACATTAACTAGCTCTTGCCGTTAAAACAAGCATATGGACAGAAATAAATATTCATTAAGGAATAAAACTGTTAGAAATAAACAGTTTCAGCTGCTGTGTTACTGGAAGATACAGCGTTCAGCTTCCACACTGTCTATAGAAAGTAATACTCATATTTCAAGTAGAAGACACAGCATAACGTAACTGACGGGGAGTGCACACAGCTAAATGTGTGTTCACACTGTGGACTCTATGTACATATTTCCTTGGTGTCATGCTTGACTGGCCTTGCATGTTGTTTTGACAGTTAGAGGCAAGGACATGACATGACGAGGGGGACTGCGACAATGACATAAAAACCCCCTCCCATCACATGACTGCTTAGCCATTCTGCAAACATGAGACGCAACAGATCATATCAGCGTCCCTGCTGACGCTTTTCCCTGCAGGACTGATGATGAAGGCAGAAGCTGGTCTGGTCTGCGTGGGTTTAATGATCCGCGCAGAAACCCACAGTCCTCGGCTGCTTGAGTTCAGGACAGACGAGACTGTCGGAAGACCTTTTTTCAGGTGCTACTTGTGCCCAGTGCAGAGGTGATGCTGGTCCTTATGGCATCGCCGCTGCTGCTGTTAGATTTCTGACTTAAAAGGGTCTCCACCACCTTGCCATCATTGAAAGAGTTCTTCCCATATCGCTCCTTCCACCAGGCCTGATACTGGAAGGGGGAGAGCAGAGGGAGTGTACAAGTGAGTCAGATGAATAAATGACAGCTGAGGCAGAATCAGAGAGATGGAGGGTGTTTCCAATAAAGAGGGGGAAAAAAGACAGAGGAGGGAAGTTAAAGTAGGACTTCATGCTTCAAGTGCTTGCCAGATCATCAAACAGGGCCTGAAAGCCCCTGCCGACACACTTTTCAGAAGTCCGAACCGTAACTTTGTGAAACTGACGATCAGATTAAGCACGCCTACTTCACACAGAGATTGACCAGGTGAGCTGAAGTGGTTTGAACTTTTCTCTCAACTCTTTTCTTCTTCTAACGAATTCATCACACAACTGCCTTTGTTGTTTCTCTTGTGTGCAAACAGGTGGAACACTGTGGATGGCTTTGAGGAGATGCTGTCCAAAAGTGTGTACTTATGTGGACACATTCAGGACAGGTGGGTTTCAAGCATATCCTGGCTTTTTGTAATATAGGTGCCAATTTCCGGTCAAAATGAGGTGTTTCTCATCCACTGGGGGCAGGAGACATGCCATGGTTAGATTTAATAATCAGGTGCTGTCTGTCTCATGCACTGACTTCTGTATCAAGCCCATTACATGTCTCCATCATGTCCTGTGAATCTCTTGTGCATGGATATGCAATCTGAGTCCCACATGGGATGGTGGACTCTGCCAGTAAGAATGAAAGTTGATATGCAGAGATGCAATTGCAGACAATGAATGGAATGGCTCCTGCTGAAACCTTGACTCACTTCAGTCAGTTCTGTGTTTTCAAACTCCTCCAGTTGCCGCAGGAAGCCCAGGTTCGGCCCCGCACACGGCCGAGCCGCCCTCACCGCCGCCAGAGAGTCCACCCAGCCGCGGCCCGTCACCGTCATGATGTAAGCCACCACCAGAGTCACACTGCGGGACACTCCTGCAACACTGAGAGCACAGGGCTTCACGGCATGATGCTAGCTGCAGTAGTCAGCACATATTCAGATTCTCTTGTTTAGTGTACAAAGAAGTGAAACCCCTTTTTTCCTAAAGCTGTGGTTAAATGCTTGATTTTGCATGTTTGATATGTGAAAAGATGAAAGCATTAATCAAAATTGTGTTCTGTTTAGTGACAGTGATGTGGTTGAAAATGAAAATTGGGTTAATAAAATGGTAGGACTTCCAGATCATCTTGAGCCAAATATTCATCATTCTAAACAAAAATCAACTCAGCCAGAATATTTATGCCTCTTCCTCTCAGTGTTCTCATCTGCAAATGACACCAGTTTCAGACCATGTACTCTGATGTACATGACTTGTTTTCAGTTTTAAATAATCACATGCAGGTAAAACAAGACATAGACAGCCTATATTATTTTCAAAAATAAGAATGAAAATACAATTTTAATCACTCAAATTGAAGTACTGATTTCAAGATTAAATACATTTGTACATAAATAAGGAACAAACCAACCAGCAGTAATTTTATTTTCACTCACCAGTGGACAAGGCAGCCCTCTCCTTTGAGCCGGGACTCGTGGATAAACATGATGCTGTCTCTGAAGTACTGAGTCCTGGTCAAATCAAACACATTGAAATAAATGGACTAATCTTAATATCCCGATAAAAGACTTGAACAAATAGTTTTATACAATGCATTTGAAATCTTTGTTTATTTTTCATAAAAATATAACAGTATTTCTTAAACCTCTATGAATGAAATATTTAATGTATATTTTTTTTTCAGTCCCACTTGATTCCACTTCAGTACTAATTATGTATTCTGCAATGTTTATTCCATCAATTAATTCATTGCTGAACCTGCCCTCCAGCCAGATAACATTTAAATTCTCTGATTTTAATCAATCAGTAATGGACTGTAGATGGGATTTATTTATTTATTTATTTATTTATTCTTTCAAATAAATGTTCTGATTGGGAATACTTTTACATAAAATATTTTCATAAAACTCCCTCTGCTCTCCCACCTCCAGTTTCATAAAACATGTTCATATGATATCGAAAAAGTTAATTTTAGACATATATTCTGCATCATTAAACTCTTTTTTTGCTATTGCACTTGCCACGGATCGTGAGATGGTAGGTAGGAAAGCCATAATGAAGACCTTTCAAACACGATATTTACATTCTGTGTGTGTTTGTATGTATATAATATGTAAAATGTATTATTTTATATATATATACACACACACACACACACACACACACACACATATAAAAGTACTCACAGGTTTTGCTTAGAGTGGTCAGCAGCAGATATACACAGGTACGTCATGTCCTAGAGGGTGATGGGGGGACTAGTTTAGACTCAAACAACACTATAAAGAGTATTTTATGCATATAAAGCTGTTGAATTAATTAATGTATAACAGTTAATGTGTAACAACAGTTTCGTCCTGTCACTGGCTCGCACACACTTCCTGTTTTTGACAGATGGGACGGCCCCTGAAACCTTGCCCCTCGGACCCTGTCAATGTGGCAGGTCATGACATAACGATGCGTGTGTGTGTGTGTGTGTGTGTGTGTGTGTTTTTGTACTGTGCACCTGGCAGCTGATGGTACATGCAGTGGACAGAAACTACCTTGTCCCGTTATGACTGCGCCGCTGCAAAAACCCCTGAGCCCTTTGGGACACCCTGAACTCTGGAAGTGCTCCAGACAGGTTAGCTCGCACACACCAACCACAAAGTACTCATGCACACACAGGCTGCAACATGAACAGACGTACACATATCGAAGGAGCATGTAACACACATAAGAGTGAAATCGTACTTATTGACAGTAAAAGACATGCATATGGAGAAGTCCTCATATCTTTGCACCATCGCTCTAATAACTCCTTGTGACCATTAGTCACTAAAATCAAATGCAGTCAAAAAGAAAGCACGAATACACTCCCAAACAGTCTGCATGCAAATTGTGGATAAGCGCAGAAACGTATATTCTTTACATGCAAAAAGGCATTTTGAGGCTCCAGTTTTGTTCTGTAAAACTGACCTCGTCATTTTATTTTGCAGTATGTTAATTAGAGCCACATACTGTACAGTAAACGGCACATCCGACCTCAGAGACTTGGTGGTTGCAAATTCGACCTTCCTCTCTCAGGACCCATCATGCTGTCTTCCAAGAAATCAATCAGTCAGCAGTTTGACTGTTAGGTATGCAAATAAACCATCCCATCTGGCTATTTGGGCTGCACTGGTAAAACAGACCTGAGTCATCATTATGCCACAGATCTCAAAAACCTGTGAGAATCATCCTGCGATCAAGATCAAAGATTTAAACAGCAGCTGGAATTCAGGAGCTGCTGAGTGATGGGCAGCGCAGTTCAGGGAGTCAGACATAATTTCAGGTCCAAAACCTTTTAAAAAGTTTTGGTGGTTGACCAGTTTTGGTAGTGATACTGTAATACAAGTTGCTGTTTCTCTTCAGTGTTCAATGAAACATACATGGATGGAGAAAGTGTACAGAAATGTCTGAGCACTTTTCATGCTCGCTTTCAACAAGAAAAGATGAAAGTTGTGAAAGCGGACACTGAAGATCAAGATTTTCAAAAACAAGCCAAACGGACTCGGAGACGGAAAGAGGAAAATTTCACTCAAATGCAACAACAGTTCATATTCAAATTGATCGTTAGTGATTATTCTGGAAGGATAACGTCTCAGCGAAATCAAAACTGCTAAATTTAAACTTTGGTTCTCCGCTCACAGATTTTGCTGTTGTCCAGATGTTATATTCTTACATCTGTTACCAAATGGAAATCAGTGACAGCAAATTTCTACTTTCAACCTACCACATTCTCACAGCTGAATCACCTCTTTCTGTCCTTCTCACACTCACTTGCTCACGTACAAGAAAAACATCTTTCCCGCTCTTTCATACTCAAATTGCCACGTCTAAATTCAGCATGAAAAGCAAGAAACCTTTTTTTTTATGTAGTTCCACTTTCAAGACTTGACGGACTTCAAGCCGCTGAGCTAAAATCATCTGCTGCTGTTATGGCTTGTGATGCATCACAACGGCATCACAGACTGAAAACAACAGTCAAATTTTCAGATATTCACTTGGACTCCGCAGAATATTGAAGCATCACAGTCAGTCAGAAGACTGCTTATTTGGTCAAATCTGGTGAATTCCAGGTCTTGAATGATTCAAGACAAAAGGACTTTCCAAGCAAAATTGAAAATAAGAACATCTGACTTTCACACCATTTGAAGTGGTCTATTTCAAAAGCCTTTGATACAAATCTATCTGACTTTTGGGTTAAGAATATTACTTGACGTCCTTTGTTCTTCTTATTAATCTTTGCAAAACACAAATATACTGAACATTTAATAAACAACATATCATAACTAGCTGAGGATGACACCTCAGGGAATAACAAGGGTGTAAAGCTGAAACGATTAGTTGATTAAACAATTAGTCGATCGATAGAAAGCGAATAGTTTTGATAAATGATCACTTAATTGAATTTTTTTTAGCATGCAATGCCGTAAAGTTGCTGGCTCCTATTTCTCAAATGTGCGAAGTCACCTTGGGTTTTGGGAAATTGTAGACTAAGCAAAGAATGGGTTAATTGGAAAATGAATTTACAGATTAATCAATAAGATATTTTGTCAGATGTAGAAGAAAGAAGACATTAAGTCAGAGAAACTTCAAGTCTGCTCCCAACATTTACCACTTTCAGAACGAGTACTAAGCAGCAGGGACACTGAGGGGAACAACAGCAGTGGTGAGCTGAGGGGAAGTTGTGTACTTTATGAGTGGATTAATGTTGGGCCAAGGGGGTCACACAGGCTGACAGAAGACACACAGAGGACAGCTCACGTCCAGGATGGGTGCAGCTGTGTCATGGATTGACAGGATGTGGGTGATGTTGTGCTGGGCCAGCAGCTCCTTGTCTTGTGCATCTGCAGGTCACAAAGAAAATCAAGAAATCTCAAATATTCCTTCCATCCAATCACAGACCACCCCATGTGAGGTCCGACCTAAATTAAGCATTTTTTACCCAACAACAACCCCCTCCTCTAATGTTTCCCAAGCAAATGTGGCCTTATGGCTTAAAAGTGTTGCTCTTGTTTTGAACTGAAAGAAAAACCGGAAAACCAGTGTTTCTAAAACAGTGCAGCAGCTTGGGCCAAAAGCAAGAAACAGTAATTCTTCTAATCAAATTTTGTTCTTTAAAAGGAAGCCAAATGTTTTCTACTTTGGACAGATGTGTCTTGAGCACTTTTTTCTCATGCTTTGCAAATTTGCAGGATGCTCATGTCACCTATGCAAGATAAAGAAAAGCCCTGCACTGAGCCCTCCAACCAGCCAAATCAACTAAACTAACCTCAAGTTAGACAGAAAAAAAGCTTGCAATATAAAATGGAACATACACAGCATATAAATCAAAGATACTTGCAGAGGAAACACAATCTGACTATGTTCCTGTGTACCTTACACTGTAAGCCAGTGACCTCAAGGTCATAAAATGAAATTAATCTCTAAGTGTGTCTGTCATGAAAAAGATATTTTTATGGGGTGTCAAGGTGCTGAGGTGACATTAAAGCTGGTAACAGAGAGCTGTCTTTCTGCAGAGGACAGACCAGTGACACGGCCCTATTAAGCCAAAACACAGTCACTATGTATTTGGTCATAACTGTGTCACCATCTGAAGATATTATGCCACAGAAATGTGTCATTTCTGTGAAACCTGCATGGGAAATTAGCAGTGAATACAAATAAAAAAACAAACAGACAGCCAGCCATCAACAAGCTAATGTTAGCTGGTGAGATAGCTTCGGCTAAAGCTAAAAGTGAAGTGAGGCCTACTTACTGATATTTCCCTCGCTGTTTTCTGTGAATTCCAACTTTGCTAAAAGGACATCTTAGAAATTTTGTTTCATTGCACGTAACAAATTGCAATAGAAGGCTACGAATTCATCTGTATTATGTTGAATAAAAACCCAGCCATCATAAAACTCCCGCTAAAGCTAACATAGCTAGGTAGTATGTAGTTTCTATGATTGTGATTTTACATTTTCCTGAAGTTTTTTTTTTTTGCCTAGCTTGGCATTAGATTAAGACATTACACAGTTTGCTGGCCAGCCTGAAAATCTTTCATTTAAATTTTTACTTGACTTCGCTCTTTACTTAACTCGTAGTTACTGTTCTGTCTTACCCTGTAAAAGTCTCACTGACTAAGTTTGACTCTTCCTCTTACCCGCTCACACTTGCTGTTGTACAAAGACAAAAAGTTTGAGATGTTGTAAAACATGTCAAGTTAAACAGACAAAATAAGATCAAAGGCCTGGCTTATATGAAAGATTACCTGTTCGACAGTGGCTACCCTGAACACGTCATGGTTACAAAAAGTGATGCATATTTATTAGGCGTTTCCTGTGCAGTCATCACTTCATGTAAGCACACAAAAAAGCAACCTAATGATTGCATTTACTGCTTTATGGAAAGATGTGGATTATAGTTTGCAGTGGGGACACCCCCACACCATGGGGCATCCCCTCCCACACCACCCCTCACGTGGCCTTCCTCCAGCTGCTGACTGAGCCACACACCAACGCCCACACACTCACATACAGGCAAAAAAACACAAGTTTTCTTTTTCTTTTTTTTTTTTTTAACATCAAAATGCATTACTTCAATCATTCTGCTGTACGCTGTGACCCCTCCACTCTATAGAAACTAAGCTCAGTGTAGCATCTCACCACATGCCCCTCCGTATGAGGAACTGAAACATATTCTACTACATTATCCTGAAAATAAATCAATTACTGAAATGACAAGAGGCAGGAAATCTTACCTTTGATATTTCCAAGATAAAGATCAGGCAGGACCTGAAGAAAGTCACAAATTGAGTTAAAAGAAGCGCACAGGGGAAGGTGCAACAAGGTAATTTAGGTTTATTTAAATGCAGAGTTTTCTGTACCTTGTTTATTCCATTACCCATGTCAGCCAAAAGTCTCAAGAAAACTTTAACACTCAATCTGGGTTTTTTTTTTTCAGATGGTTTTCAAAGCTGCTCAAGTTGTGTATCTATTGCTCCAGAGGTGTTTAGGTCCGGTCGAGCCCCCTGCCCAGGAAGTCACTAGCTGTTACTCCATCCCATCCTTTTCAAACCTCCCCAGACGTCTTTTTGTGTGACCCAGTAGATCATAAAGCCTTCGACGCGTCTCAGCTCATGCCCTGAGCCTACTTGATTGAGAATATGCAGCTTGGGGTGATGTAATGTGACCTTAACAGTGAAAGACCATGCTTGGATAGTTATATTTAGAACAGGAGTGGGTCATGGGACGGGGGACAGGCACATACCAGCCAGACAAAGATGGTTGAGGGGCAGAGGGCAGAGAACTGGCTATCTCTATCTGCTGAGGTATTATACCGTACAAGGAGATCTTCTGAATGAGGCTCAAAATACACTTGCAATAAATCTCAACTTAGATAATAGTCTCAAGGTATATAAGACAGGGGGATTGTCTGATTACAGTCTTATTACAGAATTAGGCTTCTTAGTTTGACTGATTGTGTCCGACATGAACACATGATTTTCTGACAGTTTTCATAAGTTGACAGGAAAGTTTTTCTGTATTTTTGTCGTCTGTGCTCTTCTCGCTGGCTTGTAGTGTGTGGAAAGAGGTTGGAAAAAGGTGACGTCACACATTTCTATGTACTAACCAGGATTTAGCAGTATTTGAAATTCAACATTTTAATATCAAAATGCAGTGGCAGCCGTGGGGATGTTTTCTCATGGTGCCAGGCCAAAGTCAATCTGATCAAACCACACATGATCAGATAAGCGGGGTTTTCGAGTACTACACTGACTGTTGCACATGTAATGACAAATATTTTACTTTATAGAGAAATACTATCATTTCAAGACCATGTTTTCAGGAGAATTAACTTATGTGTCATTTCTGAATAAAATTTAATGTTAATGAATAAGTGAAAACTGTGACCAGCTGGTGAATTTAGAGGAAAGGCCAGGAGATCACCAGAAGTCAGGAGGATCAAGCCTCCAGGCACCATGAAAATCTGTCCCAAACGTCATGGCCATCAACACCATAGTTGTAGTAGTATTTTTCTCCAAAACAAAAATGTCGGGGGATCGTCAAAGCCAGTACAATTCATCCTCTCAGAAGCACAAATGTCTGCACCACATTTCATGGCAGTCCATCTGACAGTTGCCCATTTATTTCAGTTTGCACTGAACACCAACATATGTAGAGCCACACAGCTAATGGGGCTCAAAACTTTTCAGTTCACTATTATTTAAAAAGGGAAATACAGCAACTTTTCACTTTTAACATTGTTTTATCGCCTTGTTGTTTCGTGACTTTTCCTAATTTTATGGGAACTGCTTATAAACTTAAACTTTCTGTCTTAGACTGAAGAATCCCCCCATTTATTTTAAAAGATGTGCTGATTCTCAGTGGACGTTTGCTTGAATCGACATCTGTCACTGCATTTCCAGTAAATTCTGCTACATCTTCAATATGCCGCTCTGAGGCGATCGAGGTATTTTTAGCCCAGCTTTGTTTTCTTGTGTTCCTGTGTGCGGTTCAGTGTGTGTGTGCCACAGCTCAGACGCTCTGACAGGCAGCGGAGAGTGGAGGCGTTTACAAAAAGCTGCCTGCCTGCCTCAGAGAATTAGGTCTGAACAGCTCATCGAGCTGTGGGTCATTGATGAACACACACAGCACACATTAGACACAAGGGCATTTCTGAATAGATGGTGCAGAAAAAACACCTTTGTCAGAGCATCACTGTGTGTGTGTGTGTGTGTGTGTGTGTGTGTGTGTGTGTGGGAGGAGGAGGAGGTGGGGGCTCACTAAAGGATGTGAGGTGTTGATGATTAAATCGGTCCTGCAAAAGAGAAAGAGGAGACATTAAGTCAGGAGTTACTTTCAAGTTTGATGCTAGCTTGTTTGTTACAGCTGCTAGGTCTGCTCCGGCTGTACAATACCGAACAGTAACGTCTTGATAGTTATTTTAAGACTGTAACTAACGTTCGTTTTCATTGTAGATGACTGCATTTTTTTTTTTTTTGCTTTATCAATGAATTGGTTATTCTATTAAATGCCAGTGAATCCAGAATCTAAGGTGATGTCTTTGAATTGCGTGTTGACCACCAGTCAAAAACCCAAAACTATTGAATTTACGGTGATATAAAAGAAAGAAAAGCAGTACTTCCTCGTATTTAAGAAGCTGGAACCAGAGAGTGTTTGGTGCTTTGGAAATGTCTGTTTGTCTACCACTTTGATCCAGATGGAATATCTCAACAACTATTGGATTGCTATGAAATTTTGCATTGATTTTCATGGTTTCCAGAGGATGATGCCTGCTGTTGGTTTGTTTGCCATGACAAGAGCCAGGATTGGTATGACCTTTGGTTCATCACTCATGTTCCCGTCAGGATAAACTGCAGTAACTTTAGTGATCTCTAGCATGGTCATTGTGAACACGATAGCATGCTGACATTAATCAGATATTGTTCTAACTGACCCCAAACCATGCAGGATAACAGACTGTACATTTCCTTGTCTGTGACATTTTTGAAAACAAAGGGATTACATATTTATTTATGCAAAGCTCATTTAAAGAAAATCATCTGAAAGGTCCCATAGTTTACTATAATTTACGAGAAAAGATACTCTGACTGCACTGTGGCTGTACCCATGCTTCCTGGAAAGAAGTAGTTTGGTGTATTAACAATGTGTAAAATGGAAACAGTTCTGTTGGTATTTTCAATAAATCACGTTCAGTTGTTTGCCAGTGTAACCTAGAAGTCTTCTAGTCAGTGCACTGCAGATCAGCTGAACATGTCAACAACTGATAATATATAAGGTATTACATTTCCAATATAATGGATAAATATGTTGTTGGGTTAATATGGAACTTAACCTACAGGGAAACTCTTCTGGAAAGCAACCACTGTTTAGGAATGTTTGCTGTGTCACGCTGTCCGTACTTGCCCTGTTCCAAATAACTTGTTTTTGAAGGAAAGTTCCTCAGAAATTATTCGGAAATCAAGGGACCTGAAAAATAATGTGTTCCTGAAAATGCCTTTTTATCTGGTTCCACCACATCTCAAAGGTGCTCTGTTGATTGAGTGGTGACTGTGGAGCAGGGCCATAATTAAAATGTATACAGAGGTTGAACCATCTAACCCAGTATACAGATATTCTCACAATCCCCATTCCAATATATTCCAATATATATATATATATTCCAATATGCAGTGTCTCTCTATTTTATTACTTCGTACTGAAAAATTTTGTGGCTGGCTGGTGTGGGCGGGGCTTATCAACTAACACGGTGGCCCAGGTGTAATCAGGCTTCTGGGTAGCAGCATCCACAGGTGATTTTGGCACTGAACAGCAATGAGAGTGAAGGACCTGACACTGGACCCCGTCTTTGTTTAGAGGGGTGTATTCATAGTGTGGACTTGCCACACTGTATTGACTAACACAGATGTCTGTGTGCCTCCAGCTACAGTCTGTGTGACTTGTCTCCAGCCAGGCTTATAATACTAGTTGTGTGCATATATTCTTATATCTTTTGTGTGTCTGTGCACAGTATTTAAATCGACATGTTTGTGTGTTGCCTCACATTGCTGTCCAGATGTTGCATATTTATTATTGCTAACTTGACTGCAGAGCCCTGGACATTGAAAAATGATGCTAAAGGGGTACTCACTGCCTTGAAAAGTGACACAAAGGGGGTCCTGAAACAAGTGGCCATAAGTGACGACTTGGGAGTGAAAATGTGTTGTTAAATAAACAAACATTTAAAAAACTGGAAAATGCAATAAAGGTGAAAACAGGACTTTTTTTTCTGAGTTTATGAAAAGTGAGTTTTTAGAGATATGTGGTAATGTGACAGTGATGCTACAATCATTATTATTATATTATATATTAAAGGATATGACACATTGCTGTAGCTTAAACTACAGTATATAAAGTCGATAAATTAGCTGGACCATAAACACCTACAGCAGTAAAATATATACACATTAATCCAGCAGTAATATTGATCTAAAAACACCAATAAATACATCATAAAGTTGTGTCAAGCTACTCCTATGAGTAAAGCTATGCTTACGCTGGTGATAAATGCAAACATTTAAACTGTGTTTATGTTTGCAAGTTGACTAGCTGATGTTTAAGAGAGGAGGTGTGAATAAAATTTGCACGCAGCATCAAGTTAGCTAGCAAACTGCTAAAGTCACCAGAATGAACATTAAGTGAGCACGCTCTGGTCCACGGGGTACTGTCGTGACAGGTGACGTTACCCCTGTCTCACAGCTGTGAGTTGGTGATGTGAACAGTCTGGTCTCCCTCATGTTTCCATGTTGGGACAAAACGTGTAATTATCCTAAACTTTTTGCCACAGAGCTTATTTTCTGCAGTAATCCAAAATACAAAGGAACATGTTTGGTTGAGGGAACCAGAGCAACGCTAACTTCCAAGCACCGAATAACACAAGTAGATTGCGCTTTTTTGCAAGCTATGTTTCACTATTTTCAAAATGATGCCAATAGTTTTCAGTTGTGAAGCTGCTAAAGAAGAAATGGTGAGCTTTCATGTGTTACCAAAGGATACTGATACTTTACAGAAGTCATTTTCCAGTGCACCATTTTAAAATTTTGACACAAAAGTTATGTTGAAGGCTGACCCCGTGTCATCCATCTATCCTGGGAGACACAGAGAGTCAGAACCAACAAGTTTATAAGTTTATTTTTCTTGCTCGGTGGCATGACACTTGGAAATTTTATGGACGGTGAACACAGGATTGGCAGTGACACAACCGGCAGTGAATGGACAGAAGATGGCAGAAGGAAGTGATGGATCAGAAAGAGCTGAGTCCAGGTGTAAGTTCAAGAGGGTCATTTTAAACACCAGGGAAAGATGACAATTGTTACAATTGTTACAGTATGTTAGTCCATATGGAAGACAGCGCACTCATTGCAATGAAAAGGTTGTTTAATAAAGTTTGGAGCACAGGAAAAATTCCAGTTGCATGGAAACTGTCAATCATTGTGCCAGTTTTGAAACCCTGTAGAGACCCTTTAGACCCCTCAAACTATATACCAGTAGCACTTACATCACAATTAGGGAGAAAGGAGAGACCATTTTTCCCCTTTTCAAAGCAGGTATTGTAAAGTAAGAATTACAACGGACTCTATCTTACTCTGTCTATCTATTCTTATGAGTCAGAAATAAGCCCAAACCAATAAGGAGAGAGTGGTAGCTTTTTTTGCAGTAGAAAAAGCACTTGATAGTTTGTGGAAGGAAGGCCTGCTAATCAAAAAAAAAATACCTTGAAATGGTAACAAGAAAACAACAAAAATGACGCACCCACAAGCATTAAATCATGTGGACAAGACCTTCTTTTTGAAATTCACCATCTATTATACAGACTGCACGATGACCATTTGCTTTGTTTAGGTTCTTGTCCATGCAGGAGTACACATTAATGAGGATGTTGATATACTGGCCAAAGAACAACTCAAATTACAGACAGTAACTGTGAAATCTTCCCTGAATAAAGCTGAGGGCAAAACATCACAAAGAGATAAATGCAAAAAGTATGGCAAGAATACAGGGACATAAATGACACAGGAATATATCTTTATATCCAGAAACATGGGTTCAGGAAGGATGCTGGACAGGAATCAAAAGGAAGAGGCAGCAATTACTCACCTCAGAATGGGACATACTGGACATAATCATAAAAATGTAAACACCCAGCTGGGAGATGAACCTGTTCAGCATAGTGCTGCTGGAATGTATGAATGAGTCTATGAGGAGGAAAGGAGGAACATCAGCATTAAGAAGACGCTAAATGTCACTATAGGGAACTTCCCGGGAGATGTGTCATGGGGAATATTTATAGTCACCTGATTAAGAACCTGGAAAAAACAGCGCTGATACTGAGAACGTTTGTCTGTCAGAATACTGTTCCCCACTCCGGCCCGGTAGGTGGCGGTAATGCGCCGGCAACTGCCAATCGCCAGTCAAACACCAAAAGAAGAGTAGAGTCATCATTTATCAACTTTTAGCAACATATGGACCTGCCTGCTGCAACTTCCCATGACACTTAGATGGCAACAACGGCTGATCACGCGTCGTAAGTTTACTAGAACATCGTTTATTGGAAAAAAAACGTTGACGGCTAATGAGCCACTACATGCAGTAAACTGCAAGCTAACGTTAGCTAGCTAGGTTTGGCTAACTTCAATGGGAAATGATAGTAGTAAGCTAATAGCCTAGCAACCGGATCTGTAAATAAACTATACAGCGTCTATTCTGAATACAAATATGAATACATTGCCAGCGTTATTGTAATATTTTATGCCATAAAATACCAACGTCAGCTTTGGGGCTTTGCTTCTTCGCTTCGGTCTCCCCCACATGGTTGAGACACGTACAAGAAAGCAGTTTCGATTTATCGTTTAGCCGTGTTAAGCTAAGTGGTGACTTCTAGCTGAGTGATTGCTCGTAGTGACGGAAGCTTAAGACAGTAGAAACTAACTTTTGCATTAGGCCTCTGACATTGAATTTTAGTGAAGATCTAGCAACTGGATTGTTTGTATCTCGCCTGACTGTTTTTCAGAAACAGATATTCGTGGACCGCTCAGGTGAAAGTTTACGTAGCTTAATCTTACTTGATATAAGTTAAGGAGCAGCGGAACGCCCTGCTCCCTCATTGGCTCACAGAACTCGGGGCAGGACCACAGCTGGACCCTTTCTCTGAGGAATGGCGTTGTTTTTACTCGGAGGACGTTTCTTTAAATGCAGAACTGACATTAAGAGGGCGATGTCAGCCATCCAGCCATACTGGTAACTGTTTACTGTGTGTTGACTGTGTTTGCATGCTTATGTGCACATTTCTTCAAATGTAGACTTTAACCAGGAAGCGCTGCAGGCAGAAAACAGGAAATGACTGCCCTGCTTCTAATCACGTGCTTGTCTATTGTGCAAAAAAAAAAAAAAAAAAATCGATAAGGCTTGTTTTAGTTCCACTAGATGACGTAGTATGTCCAGGCAGCATGCGCTAAGTAATGTTGTTGAAATATTTGTTTATGGTTAAATTCGCTTTTGGAAAGAATTGTGATTCAGTCTCCTGCTGTGTATCAGGTGAGAGGCCTTCCTCACAGCATGGGAAATTTTTAAGAGCAGGTCAAAATGACCTGGAGGTGCAAACTGTGAAACCGCTGCACGCTGCATGTGCAGAACTAAAAGACAGAATATCGTTATGATTAATGTGGATCCAGGCAAAATAGCTGTAACAATGCACAACCTAGAGCAGAGAACAAGAACACAATAACGCCATACATTAGGATTTGATCAAAATTACAAGAATGTTTGTGTGTTTGTTGGTGTTCATCAAAACTATATATTTTGATTTTTTTTTTTTTTCCATGAAAAAAATCCCTTCATGCCTTAAAATGGCTGAGATGTTACTCTAGACTAGGTTCTCAAGCATATTACTCAAAGGTCTGCATCTGATTTTTATGTCAGAGCTCCAGGACGTTTGGTGTTAGTAAAATAATGTTTCATCAGTCAGTTAATGTCACATCTCTTCTGACTGGGCCAACATTTTTCTGTGGGGACCAGACTTAAAAAAAGCCTAATTTACCTTACCTTATTGTTTAATCATTTCACTTTCTTACCGAATTAATGTTACTTTTATGAGTCTTTACCAATGTGAACAGAAACATAGAAAAATCCATAATGATAACAAGATACTGGACTAGAAAAGACCAGGCAGTCAGTGCTCAGTACAGAACCCACAGTTCAACTACCAGTGACTCATCTCAGTCCTCATCTCAACTAAAAACAAACAGAAAAAACTCCTCTTCAGGATCCCAGGAAGCACACAAAACTGCTCAGTTTGAGACTCAATACAACAGTTGGCCAACAAAAATAAACCCAAATGACGCCTCTTGTATCTAATAGACAAGCTTTGTGATTGTCCATGACTATCCGTAGGACAGATGAAAACTGAACTTTGTGGCTCGTTGCCAGAGGTTGGTAGGCTGATCGACAATCACTCTCAGCACGGACTGCATCTTTTCTACCAGAGATTAACACTAGATACATGGATTTTCTGAATTTATTAATACTCTGCTGGCCACATAGGAGTGTGGTGGGCTGGATGGGACCCACGGCCTGGATGCTGACACTTTGGCCTGGGTCCGGATTAACTTGCCGTTCGGTCTGGATGCAGGCTAAGGTCCAGACTTTGAGAAGTCCTGCTTTAGACTTTTGTCATCATTTAGTAAGCGTGGATCTTTGAGTAGGCAAGTCGTCTCCACCTCTGTGTCCTCTCTGCACAGATATGTATAGTATAAGGTGGGCGTAACTGTTAGAAATAGTCATTTTGTCATATTTTGTTTTACTGCGACTGTCAAATGAAAGCCAGTGTTTTTCATGAGACACAGCTATTCTAGTCTTTTGCATCACCATGACCATTACTCACACACTCTCACTTTGTTTCCCTGCAGCTCGTCAGTGTCCTCAGGCAGGCAGCATGTTAATGGAGTGGATCTGTACTATGAGCAGACAGGCAGGGGGAAACACGCCTTGCTGTTGCTTCCTGGTGCTTTAGGTAAGTTCAACAACACACCTCTTAGTGGCAGAGAAGTCTCTCTGTCACATGTCCTAGAAGCGTATGTCCTCTTAGCTTGTGAGAACCATTTTGGTCTCTTCCACTACAGGAAGCACTCGGACAGATTTTGGACCTCAGCTGAAGTCTTTGAATAAGGAACGCTTCACTATAGTTGGCTGGGATCCCCGTGGTTACGGACAGTCCCGACCCCCAGACAGAGACTTCCCCCTCGACTTCTTTGAGAGGGATGCAAAGGATGCAGTAGATCTGATGAAGGTCTAATCTGCATGTTGATCAGCCAGTTATTACTAATCTGAATAACATAGTTTACTAAGAAGAACGTAGGTGTGTAAATCTGAGATCATGGATTGATAAATTGTCTGCTCAGTTAACTGCTTTCATAACAATAGTGAAAACATTATAATATCTTTTATGATGCACTTAAAAGACTGAAAATAAGCAAGCACAGTGTTTCTCTTCAAATGTCAAAGAACAAAACCACAAATACCACATACCAGCTTTTATTTTTGGACACTGATAATTAACCCTATTGCTGAATTGACTGCACAGTTTATTATTCAGTACTCTTGGTTTAGCAATCCATGCACACAGTTTTTCACATCTGTGTTTTTTGACCCTTGGGCCTCCATTGTTCACTGTAATTTGACACAGGATGTGATTCACCTTCACCAAATATGTGCTTTGATCACCTGATTTTACGATTAGAAGAGTGGAAGCTGATTCATCTCCATATGGTCACTATTTTGTGCATTTGAGACAATAGACACTGTTAGTGATGTACAGTGTTGTCCATTTTATTGGCAGGCTTTGGGCTTTAGCAAGTTCTCTCTGCTGGGGTGGAGTGATGGAGGAATCACAGCTCTCATTGCAGCAGCGAAGAACCCCGACCTGATCAGAAAGCTGGTCGTATGGGGAGCCAACGCCTTTATCTCTCAGCATGACCTCGAGCTTTACAATGGTACTCCTGCTCCTGTTATTAATTCTTGTCCTGGGTAGCTGCCAGTGTAGTCCCAAATGTTGTGAACTGCGCATGGTGTATTGTGCATGTCATTGTGTTTTCATGGGTTTCTGTAGTGGTCCGTGACGTTTCCAATTGGAGTGTGAAGATGAGAAAGCCCATGGAGGAGTTGTACGGAGCACAAGTCTTTCCTAAAATCTGGGAGGCCTGGGTAGATGGAGTGGCACAATTTGCAAAAAGACCAGAAGGTACTGCATT
The DNA here is from genome assembly GCF_051107435.1 of Chaetodon auriga. NCBI lineage: Eukaryota > Metazoa > Chordata > Actinopteri > Chaetodontiformes > Chaetodontidae > Chaetodon > Chaetodon auriga. The sequence continues at coordinate 6,465,080 of NC_135076.1, read as the reverse complement.
CATGTTGTTACAGACTCATTGCACAAGTGAAGTTGAGCAAGATAAAACTGAAACACTAGAAACAAGGACATCGAGAGATGGAAGAGAAATGTTTGGGAATTGTGATGCAATCATAAAGGAAGTAGTTACATTCATGATGGTGGAAAAGTATTGGTAATATGCTGTATGTATAAATACTGTGAGTTTGCAGTTTTTTACCCAGGTGATGTGTATTAAGACACACAAGACTGATGGAATTTAAGATGGAAGATATTTATTTCTGCCACAAGATATCTACTAGTTACATAGAGAAGGAGCCTATGGGAATGAAATCCTGTCTGTGCAGTTCTAATTCCTTGTGTGTGTACACATACTTGGACAATGAAGCCGATTCTGATTCTGAAAAGAGTGAAGTCAAATTGTTTAATGTCCTCTGATCAGGGAGTATCTGCGTGGAGTTTCTACCCCTAATCAGCAGTCCAACCCTCATCATCCATGGAGAGAGAGACCCCATGGTGCCCAACTTCCACGCACAGTACCTCCTTAAATACATAAAGGGATCACGGTGAGACCGCACACTCATACACACACATTTAAACAATATTACAGTTACCTCAGAATGAGGAAGTGGCACGTGACATGTTTATATCCCCTTTTTGTCCCAAATCTAGATTACACCTGATACCAGAGGGTAAACACAATCTCCACCTGAAGTATGCTGATGAATTCAACAAATTGGTCGAAGACTTTTTGGAAAAATGATCCATTAACACACTGAAATAACATGAAGAAGAATGAGGGGACTAATAGTTCATTACAAATATTTACACTAAGACTTTTTTTCATTTCAACTTTTTGAATAGAACCAGTAATGTAGCCATTTATTAAAGTCCTTTATACAGTCATGTGTTCACAAAGTGTTGAACCTCTCTCCATCCTCGCTTGTGATCAGCTGAGGGTGTTAAGCGTTCAGAAGTCTGATTGCCCATGGATAGAAGGTGCTTCTAAGCCGGTTTGTCCTGCTCCTCATTAGCCTGTATCACATTCCGGAGGGCAGGAGGTTGAAGAGCCTATGGCCTGGGTGAGATGAGTCAGACAGGATCTTCTTGGCCCTGTTCAGCCCTCGCATGTTTGTCAGCTCTTCCAAGGAGGTCAGAGGGCAGCTGATGACTCTCTGTGCTGTTTTAATGACCCCTTGCAGGGCTTTCCTGTCCTTGGCTGTGCAACGTGGATATCATATAGTGAGGCAGTATGTCAACACACTCTCTATAGTGATACGATAGCAGGTGCGCAGCAGGTGCACATCCAGGTCACATTTTTTAGCAGCCTTAAGAAGTGCAGCCTCTGCTGGGCCTTTCCAACCGCCGCTGATGTGTTGGTGGACCACGTTAGGTTGTCAGTCACATGCACCCCAAGAAACTTGAAAGAGGAGACTCTGTCCACACAGACGCCCTCTATCTGTAGTGGACCAGGGTCATCTCTCTTCTTCCTCCAGTCCATCACCATTTCCTTAGTTTTGCTGGCGTTCAGCAGGAGGTTACTTGCTGAGCACCAGGCTGCGAGCCTCTGGATCTCCTCCCTGTATGTCTCATCGCCCCCGGAAATGAGGCCCACCCTGTTGTGTCATCCGCAAATTTCAGTATGACATTGGAGTGGTGGGGTGAGATTGTCTATGTGCTGTTTTTAATTAAGTGTATATCAAAAAGACTAGCAAATTATCACATTCTGTTTTATTTGTTTCTCACAGCGTCCCGACTTGTTTGGAACCAATGTTGTATTTAACTTATGTTAAGTTTTCACTAGGTGCCTAATTGTTGGAACTGTTACTTCATATAAATGTAAAGAAGTTTTGAAATAAATGTTTTCATAAAGCAAACGGATGGCTTCTTCCCTGTTTTATGTTACTCTGTAGCAGTTGCTGTTATTGTGGCTAATACATGGCTAGTGTAATAGTGAAAGACTTAACATTAGCTGCTAATTACTACATGCTATATATTGATGATTTATTGGCATTGAGAAGTCCATTACTTATAACTTGTCAGCCCTTTATTAAGGGACCAGGTCCCTTATCAGAAGTGGTACCTGAGTTGCATTACATCTTGACATGTATGTAAAGCTGTAATGCAAGCCCTTGCCATAAGAGTACACAGACAATGCTGATTCAGGCTATCCCTGCCAGGCACATCACTCTGTATTGGGGGTGGCTTTGATGCAAAACAACCAAGATCATCAACAATGCAGGCCAACAGGGATACAGTGGGGACAAATAGCTGCAGATCCAGAATATTTTCACATCTGATTTGGTGAATTAAAGGTTTATTATGAAAGGTTTATTTCAACCAAACCAAAGTTGGTGATTGTTGGAACAAGACTAACCAAGATGGCTTTGGTGAGTTTTGTGTTGGTGAGTTTGGAGGCTTTGAGGAGAGCAATATTGTTTGTATCTGGTTAAACAAAGCAGATGTTATTCAATAAGGTGTGCCTCTGTAGGGATCCTTTCCATAGTGTTGTCAGACCCTTAGAATAACAATCTTATCCTGTCAGCGGCAAGAACAAGCACTTTTAGTGGACATGCTTTGATGGGCACAGTTGCCAGATGATCTACTGGACCAAGTCCAAAACGTTTTCTACCTGTTTGTCATTCAGACACCAAAATCTGAAAGTATGCCTGTTTGTTCTCTCACCTGTCGATGCTAACTCATCACAGCTCATCTCTGCAAGTTGTACTCTAGACATTTTTCCATTGCTCAGTGCTACATCACTTCTCCTTATTCTGATTGGTTCTAGGTCTATCCAATTGCATCCAGAGGCATGTTGGTCTGAAGACTCCCTTAAAACTAGTGCAGCCTTCCAGTACTAATACTAACATGCACTGTAGTTGGTTTACCAACAGTGTTGGTGTTGTCATAATTAATGTTGCTCCAGGACGATCATTGCAGCTCACGAAAAACCAACCAAGTCCGCATGAGAAACAGGTCATGGTGGGTGAATGGGTTCAGCACAGGACTTCACCCAGACTGGTTGTGGAACTTAACAGTGCATTACTGACAAAACTACCTGGTAAGGTTGAGGAAAAGATCACGGTTTGGGTTAAAATAGACCCTTTCACAACATTAAGCACATCAGAAAGGATAACTTGGATGTGAGTCTTTTTTCCGTTCAGTTGCAGTGATGGTCCTGGAGCAACATAATGATGATGTTGTAGGAGCAATGCCATCTGTGGGTCAAAGTTCAAGCTACAGTATTATGATAATGTCCCAATTACCAGGGGCTGCTGCACTATGAAGCCATGCTTTGCTGGACAAACTGTAGCAGTGCATGCTTCAGCAAGCTCCATGAACATCTGTGTGGTCTGAGTGCACACATGAGTTTTCAACGAAGGAGCATGAGTTACTTTAGTTTTGTACAAATAATGTAAGTTACCAGACTACTTTTACTTTGCACTATCCAGTCATACTAACATTAGAATATCATCGCTTGTCCTCTGTATAATGTGCCATGAAAATATTGAATGAAGTAGATGAGTGAGGAAGGTAAAGTGTATTTGGTCTGTGACTTGCAAGATGATGAAATTAAATTGTTCTTAGTTTTATTGTAGGTCGCTTTATATGATAACCTGAGGACAGCTTTTAAAGAAGCCGGAGCAAAAAATCTCAATTGTTTTAGTTTGATGAAAACTCAAAGGTAAGGGCTTGTTTTGTTTTGAAAGCTTGGAAAATTAGACTGAATAATACACACATACAATATGAGATCACTTTATTTAGTGTAAATGCATACAGAATATGATTTCCTTTATTTTGTACATTTGGTTTTACATCTATGTCCATGGAAACTGGACAAGATAGTAGATTTTAAATGTCGGACATAATTTAGTCCAGGTGAATGACGATGTATTCTAGCAGGATTTAGTTGTGCATATTTTCCAGTGTAGTGTTACGATGGTCAATTTGAGTATGTATCACAGTCCGCTAAAAATCGCATTCATCCTTCATTAAGATCAGTTGTGCCAGTGCCGCACGCCTGAGCACCACTGATCGATTGCTTTGGGCTGCCATTTTTCTCTAACCAGGAAGTAGCCGCGTCTGTTTATAGCCAGCAAGTGCGGGTGCAGATGGTCGCTAGTAACAGCTAGCTGGAGTTCAACAAAATGAACGACACAGGACTCAACGGAGCGGCGCTGGACGTCATTACGATGCACAATTTTTCGGAGAAGATTTTGGAGCAGGTCGTACACTTTCACGTTATGAAGCTCAGCGGCGGGTTTTTCCTGTGGGTAGGCTCGACTCCGGTCTTGTCCAACCTGGCGGTCTCCATGAGCAGCAAGTATGTAAGTAAAGACAAAACAACAGAATGAGTGAACAAGCAGCTGGACCAAGTTCACACGTGGACTCTGTAGACTGTCACATAGTGACGCACGGCCGCGTAAAACGAGACCCGCCGGGTAACTACGGTGGTTTCCTTTACATGGAAATGTGACATCACTGTAGGATAGAAAATCACAGAGCTGTCATATGAAACAGGTGTTTTGATGATATACAGAATGCAGTTATTTATTTGTAGCAGGGGATGATTGGATGTATGAAGGCCTAAAGGGTTAGTTCGCCCAAATCACAATAATAAACTTTATTTGTAAAGAAACTTTCATACATAAGATACAGCTCCAAGATGTAATGAAAATGCTTAAAACTGATTCAAAGGTTGCAAGTAAACTGAGTAACATTCAATAAAATCGACAAGGCAACAAAATGAAACTTCTACTGAACAGTACGATTAAGATCATTCTTGTGTTGATTCTTGGAGGATTTTGCTGTTAAACTGTTTTTTAGTAGCAGTAATTTTGTAGAATATCTCCAATTGAAAGTTTTTGAGTGGGCATCAATTTTCGTTTTGTGAATTGTTGTAAAAAATGTTTTCAAGGTATCAAAATATTAAATTAATTTTCCCCAAAGGGACATATTGTGTATGGGACAGCAGTAAGGCTGTAAAATAAAATATTAAATCATTTATTATTGATTTGGACAGCCATTTCTTCACCTTGTAATGGGTGCACAAACCCGAAAGCAGCTGATTGAAAATCTAAATATATACAATAATGTCTGGAGAGTAATACAGGAAAGTCAACCGAGCCTTCAGTGCATCTTTAGGAAAGGGAGAGAGATTCACTAAAGTGTCGATATATTAATTGAAAAAAAGGAAACAATTTGCAGTTAAAGAATACGTACACAGAAGAGAAGGTTTGACTCGTTCTCCAGAGACTCTTATGGGAAATTTTCTTCATCTAAGATTAACCACATTGTCTCACCTCAAGCAGCCAAATGTGGGAAAACAGTTTATTGGGTGAGTTGACCCTTTGAGGGGAAAGCACTGTCATGTACCAGCTCTGTGGTACATCTAGGACCACCTGACAAACAGATATTACCTCAGTGAAACATCATCTTTAATGTTAGAGCTAATGATTTATGTACGCAGAGGGGCTAACCGCTGTTCAACCTATTGTCTGTCTGCAGGACTCAATGCCTTTATCTTCATTAGTGATGGGGGACCCATCCGATACTGCTCCAAATTCCTTGGCCCAGAGATTAGGTAATGATGTAAGACACTGCATGAATTTATGTGTCTCACTGTTGCTGCTATACCATTTTGTGTATTGAATATTGTATTGTGTATTAAATAAACTAAACATGAAACAACTGCCTGTTTTCCAGCAAAGAAGACCAAAAAGCAGGTTTTTGTGAGTTGCAGTCTTCCCATGACAGATTCCAACCTCAGTCTTCTGGTGGAGAACAGGATCAGAAAGGAGCTGGAGCTTCACCCTGAACACTTTTGAACTCATCTGATGGTTAACTGAGCTCTGAGGACATGCAGGGCGACATAAAACATCAGGTGCTTCTCCTGTGCTTTGAACTTTCATACTCCTTCCGATACTGAAACTGTACTCCAACACAATAACCACCAGAGTCACATCAAGTGTTCTTTTATTGACATAATAAATTAAGTGATTTATTATCAAAACATGTAGGCCTATGGCTTTTTGTACAAATGCATCATATTAAAAAATAACACTTAGAAAACAGCATTAGTGGTTGAGTTTCTTTTTTTTTTTCTCTCTCTCGCTCTCTGAGTGTTTAACTGTTGAAAACATACAAACTAGCAAACCATACAGGGTGTCCGAAATCTGTGCTGTGTACTAAATATGATGTAAAAAATGAGTGATGTTGGAATCTGGATTCAGGTACATTTGGACAAAAATGGTTTATGGGATGGTTTATCTATTCAGTGTGCTTATATCCTATAAAAGTAAGGTTGACAGTCCATACATTATGAATGAATGGCACATGTAGAAATACCTTACATTTTAATGCACTCCTAAGGGATACTTACATATAGTAGTAAAGTGTATAAAGGTACACTAATCACAACTATGCCAGGTCTATGCAGACAACTCTGTTCTATTCTAATCTTCACAAACGTTTATTTCAAAAAACTGTAAAATATTGTGCTTTCTGGCTAGAGTTACACATCCTAGGAGCAGGATTACAACATTACCACAGTACAGAGAACAAGGAGTGAGAGTTGGAGTGGAGATATTTGCTAATTAAGGAGGTATTTCAAGCAACAAATTGCCCTTGGCAGCATGACAAAATAAATACTTGTTTTCTTAAATTACATTCTCTGTTTTGTTAAAGGAACAGAGCCATCATGATAAAGCCATTTAAATGCTGAGACGTGTCATAAGACACACAGAAGTACGCTCTGATGTCCTTTCAACTCTCAGATTTGTTTAGCATCACCCACAGTCTCTATAGGCTACACATACAGTCTGCCAAGGTCTCCGGCTGTTCATCACATCAGACAACCATCATACAACCGCAACAACAGCAGTAATGCTTTCTTTAAAAATCAGTGTCTACACTGACCTCACCTCTGAGGATAAAGTGCCACATTGGACTTCTAGTAGAGGGACCACAAATAAGAAGAAATAACATGTAAAACTATTTGTGCCCTTTCATGCAAAGAGTGGTAGTGGTTTAGCCAATCCCTGGATCTCCAATGTGTTGGCTGAAAATCACAAACACTTGATTGTGTCTGACATTTAGTGCAAAATAACTTATAAAGAATTATAAGATGCAGTGAAATCCTCTCTCAACGAGTCAAAACTACAAACAGAAAACTCACAGAGCACATATTATTGAAAGCTAGTCTGCTCTACTTTGTCTCTTCACTTGCCTGCGTCTACATCTTTCAACCTGTAAATCATCCCCCACAGAGCAGACGGCAGTGCAAGAAAATCACCAACGCCACTGAAGACTTTCATATTATTTAACACACACTGACTTCAGATAAACTTGTTCCAGTACAATATTTTTTGGCAACTCTTGAATGAATCATAGTCACTACAAACTACACAAATTTACTATCGTCACCATCTCAAACCTCATCATCGCACGAGTTCATCTGGTTCATCCGAACGATTCTTTTTTCCCTTAAAAGTTTTTTCACAAGTTCAGTGACCATTCAGTCTGGTTAATGCTCGAGCAATTAATAGCACAGTAGGAAACTATTGCTATGATGCTCACACCCCATTGGCTATGGCACGATTTCCAATTACCTCCCCACCAGTCGCCAGGGCGTATGTGGCGGGTACCGCTGCCAGAGCGGTTGCTACTGCCACTGTAGCGCCCCCAGTGGCTGAGAGGTGTAACGGAGTGTCATGGACCCGGGAATAGTCCCCGTCACTCTTGGCAAGAAGGAGGTGCTGCTCTCCTGGGTGGAGCAGAGTCTGACGGGTGAAGGTCTCTCCATCAGCCAGGCTCTCCGGCAGGGGCTGGCCCCGCGGCTCAGGCAGCAGCAACAGGCAGATGATGCACAACAAGGTGCAGCAGGCGAAGATCACATGATGTAGGAAGTAGCCCTTTTGGTTGTGGAGCTCCATGATGGGTGCGGTGAGCATGCCAAAGCCGGCGCTTGCCAGGACCAGGCCCAGCCCTCCACCCCTGCACAGAGAGATGAAATATAGTAGATCCATGATCAAGTTAGTCTGGCATTAATCAAACTAACTACAGGAGCTCTTAAGGCTCAGTGTGCTTCAAATGAAGTGCAAACTGACCCCCACGTCCACTCAGTGACTGGCCAAGTTTTCTTTTTTCATTCTTCATACAATTACTTCTGCTACTTTTTGTATGTAAAAATGAGTGCAGCTCCATGATAAAGGTATAAGGTATAAACACCTTTGCTATGAGACCCCTTTGGACAACATTTCATTTGTTCTACTGGTTCATTTGAAGCATAGTGAACCCTTGATGGGCCCCAAGTCCAAACTCAACTGTCAGTCAAAACCACAAGATGGAGCCAATAAGCAACATAAGAACAAGAGCTGAGCCCAAAGATTCCACTCATTGTAATAATATACAGTGTGGACTATACAGTAATTGTAAAAGTACGCTGTTTTTGCAGTTACAGCACAGGAAATCAATGTATCACAGTTTTTCACAGCACACACATTTTCCACTTAGATTTTGGTAACTCAAATGAAATTGCAGTAAAGAGAGTTCACAATAGGCAGCAAATAGGAAGTGATTTCAGACACCGCCTGAAGCTCGCTTCATCAGCTTCTGTATTTATGGATGTAATGAAAAGGTTGAAGACGTGTTGACCATTCAGGCTCACCTGATGACAGTCGGAGTGATTTCAGCACAAAAGAATATGCTGAGTGTGCTGACTGCATGAGAGGAGAACATGCCGATGATGGAGAAGGCCACCGAGAACTTCCTGTTCAGAGTGTCTCGCAAAACTGCAAAGCAGGACATGAAAATGTAACCAGGAGCACACAGTGCAATGCTTATATATCCTCAAATCAACAGAATATTTCACTATTTCAATGAATCATCACAAACAGGTGTACCTGTGTCATGGCGAAGGCTATACTTCCCAATCACTGGATTCCACGAGCGAGCATTGGAGAGTCAAAGAGAGGAGAACATGTCATTAATAAGCAGAAAGGGAGGCACAGTGCTGTCTCAAATCAAGCAGAATAAAAAAGCTTATGCGAAAACATGTAACTAGTTTACCACCAAAGCTTGACATAATGACTTCTGTGCTGTATATGTAGGTCAAAAAAGAAAGAATGAGGGGACACTCCAATTAGACTGAGAGTTTAACTGCAGTCTCCTCTATTTTAATGACACAGGGATGTCATGCAAAATGCTTAGGTACAACTCGGTTTACTGTAGAATTTTCTATGTCTGTCCTAGATAGTTTTTCATAACTTTCTGGACTGATTTTTGAACTTTTAATAAACCTATCCCTGGACAGCAATTGTCCAGTCATAGCTTAGAAAGCACAATTATACACAGCAGGGTCTGTCAAAGCTTTGGAGTAATCTCAACATGCTGGGAGGGCAACACGCACAGGGCGCTAGTAAGAATGAGACTTAAAAACTCCACCATACAAACAGTTTGGAGCTTTTTTTCTTGCCTTTCCAATATAAAAAGAGCAAACGTGTAAGGGATGAATAAGTGCATTTTTCAACTGTATAGTAAATGTAAATGTTTGCATGCCTCCCTTCTGGCATTACTCTCGAGGCCAAGAGAAAGTATAGCATGAGGTTAGTGTATTATTTTGTGGGCTAACAGGTTATATTAGACAAAGCCTTGTTCAGGACTGACAAATCCACTGAACTCGCTGAATTCGCTGAACTCCTTTTTTTCTAGTAATCACATCATATTAGTCATCTTACATACTTTTTCCTTGTAATGCCTTAAAATTACAGTGATAAATGGAATTTCCTATGGCATAAGGACAGCATCAGTGCACATCTCGCAATACTTTGAGGTGCATGATGTGAACCAAGGGCCAGGAAGGACTGATGTCTTTGGTATGTTGACATACAAAATAGCAGTTCATTAAACAGTGCAGGGTGTTCAAAGTTATCTGAGTCTTGATTCTTCTTGATCTGATGTCAAGCAGACATTACATGGAGTCAGGAGTGGTGCAAGTACCGATCATCACCTTGCTTCATCACTGCTGCTTATGCCTTCACTAAAGAAGGAGCTGCACCTTTTGGAAGAGGAGGGCATCACTGAGAAAGTTGCACAACCCACATAGTGGTGTGCCACCATGGTCCCAGTCTTAATGCCTAACAGAAAAGAGGTCCAGTGCTGTGGAGACCTAAGGAAACTGTATCGTGTAGTGCAGTGGGAGGAAAACATGCCGCAGCTCGAAGGGTCTAAAACGTTCATGTCATTAGACGCCATCAGTGGATTTTACCAGATTCCTCTGCACGAGGATATCCCCAAATTAACCACTTTCATCCCTCTCTTTCTGAGATATGTCTTCCGCTGACTCCCATCTGGTATGACAAATAAGAAGCGCGCCAGAAATCTTCCAGCAGAAAATGACAGAAACCTTACAGGGGCTGAAACAAAAAGATGTCTATGGATGACATCCTACTTGATATAGAAACCAATCCAATCCATGATAGATGTCTGGAGCAGGTACCGAAAGTAGGCAGCTGGCCTCAAATTGAACAGAGCTAAACGTAAGTAAGTTCAAACAGCGACAGATTTGATTCCTGGGGCACATCTTTGATGAGAGTGGTGTGAGACCTGACCCAGAGAAAGTGGCGGGAATAGAAAATTAATCACAACCTCAAAATGAATCAGAGCTCAAGCAACTCCTTGGAATGGTCAACTACATGGCCAAATTCATCCTAGAACTCTCTACATCACGACAACCATTCTACGAACTGCTGAAGGTGAAGGTGGAATGGCTGTGGGCTCCTGCACAGCAGGCTGCCTTTCGGAGACTGAAGTCTGCCATAGTATCTGCACCTGTACTCTCCCTCTATGATGCTACCAGGCTTGGTGGGGTTCTGCTGCAGCAGGTGGTGAGGACTGGAAACCTGTGGCGTATTGCTCCAAAATACTCCAGGATGCAAAGACCAGGTATGGTCAAATAGAGATAGAATGCTTGGCTAGTGTTTGGACATGTGAGATATTTGAAAAATACCTGTTTGGACTTCACAGCTTTTAGGTGATCTCTGACCAAAAGCTGCTGCACCCTTAATGAACAGTAAAAACCCCAATATGTCCTGATAAGGTGCCAGAGGCTGCTGATGAGACTGTGTGCACCAGGAAAGACATTAGCAGTAGTCGATGCTCTCTCCAGGGGCCCAGGGCAAATTTCCATCAATGAAGTGGATAGATATATAGACTCAATCCTGAGTCATGTCCCAGCTACACCACAGAGAACACAAGAGATCAGAGACCACACAAACCCCCAACTCCAGGTAGTGATGCAGCTCATCCAGTCAGGGTGGACAGTTTATGAAAGGAAAATATCTGAGACAGCCAGAGTTGTCAAAGGTAGAACGTTTAGTGGTCAGGTGATTCCCACCTCTATTAAAACAGAAATTACAGGAAGGATTCACAAAGCTCACTAAAGGTAAGTGAAATGCAGAAGGAGCCAACATAGTCAGTGTGGTGGCCAAGACATTCACAGGACATAGCAACTGAAGAAACTCAGTAAAAGGTCTGCAGCGAGAACAGAAGCACATAAAGGAAAGAGCCACTAGTGCCAACTGTATTACGTTCCAGTCCCTGGCAAAAAGTTGGTGGATATCTGTGTTAGTACAACAAGCAGTCCTACCTGGTAGCGTCTGACTACTACTACAGATTCTACACCTACCCGTACCAACCAGTGGCCAGATCATAGAGAAGCTAACAGACACCTTTGCACAGAAAGGTATTCCACAAGTACTAGTAAGTAATAAGAAGTAAGAAGTAAGATTTTATTCGTGTAACATCTAGTCCAACTGAGAGGGCTCCTGGCTTTGATGACATACAGAACCATGCCTTCTTTCCTTGCCGGAGTCAGTCTTGCAGAGGTGCTGATGGATTGGGAAATTCAGACCACTTTACCAACCTTGTCTAAGAACTTAGATCCAAACTGGCCAAAAAAGAAAGAAATCAGGCTAGCAAATGCATCTGTCAAGCAGAGACAAGCATATCATTTCTTGTGTTTTCACACCATACCAACTCAGAGTGTTCTGAGTTTTCTGAGTATGTTATAATCTTATAGTGACGCCAAGCAGACATTGCAATAATCTTAAGGCTCACTGGCTCAACCTTGCAAAACAACAATGCTACTCTATTATTTCCAAGTCCTTGAAATGGATCAATGGTCAAAATGCTAATATTTTAGTGAACTTGTACAGTACATTTTAGCCTTAGTCTTTTTAGCATCCTTACAGTGTCAAGTTAGCATGGTTTCATCAATATAAACATCAAGTCTACAATTAAGATTCTTATGTAGAGTTTTCCAGCATCTCACATAATTAATGTTATTTAACTAGCTAGCTACAGCTGACATAATATGTCATTCAGTCTTTTACGTATCAAAATCAATGATTTTTTATCTCCTTCTGTCTGAAATCAAAGACCCAACTCTAGAATGCAAAGCTTGACAGGTGCAGCATTGGAAACAAAGAGTTGCAGGATTTTGCCAGTAAACTATTCTTCTCATGTATTTCTCTGTATAAATACTCACAGTTGAGTAAACCCAGCTGTAGTAGGGATGCCAGGGCTGTTATGATCATGAAAGTGAGTAGCCCTCCACGTCGACCCATCAACCCCACGGCAGGGCAAAGGGCCAGGCAGGTTGCCACAGCGATGCCAGCCATGGTGTAATAGTCCGCATGGCACAGAGCAGTGGGCTGGGCTTCCGGGTCCATCATACTGCGGGCGAAGCAGTGGTGGATTCCATAACCTGTCAGCCTGCACAAACAACACACGAACAAACAGTAAGAAAGTGGAAGGGGAGGTAGTACCTGAGACATGTGTCTGCCACGGGGCAAGTGAGCTTTACACTCACAGACATGTCTTCAGTTCTCTCTGGGGGGCGAGCTCATGTGCAATTCATGCTTTCTCAACATTACGGATGTTGGCTTTGATCAGACAAGGAAATTCACAAGCCCAGCCACAAATAAAATGCACTTACGAGTTGACACACAGCACCACAATGTTTTTCCACAGGTTCCTGGTGCTCATCATCTTGACAATGCAGGTCCTCTGGGGTTTCTTGTGCAGCTCTTGCTCCAGTTCTGGTAGGAAACATGAAACGCACACCTTGAGACCCTTCCTTTCAAGAGGTAATGAGAGACCGACCGCTACAGGACCTTTAGCACGGACAAGGTAATGTGCTGTAGGGACTTTAGATAGACATAGTACATCCCTTTGCTCACTCTTATCATCTATCTGTCTGCTTAGCCACTGGGAGAGGCAGAAACAATGAATCAATCACCAAGGCAGAGGAGGAAGAGGTGACGGTGGCACAGAGAGGAGGGATCTAATAGAAGGAAATCACCAACACATCACTTCTTTAAGGACTGCACAGTTGCAAGGCAAATAATTATTAACTTCTTTGATCACCTATTAATTGTTTTAAGTAATTTTCAAAGAATTTGCCAAAAATTTACATTTAACAGACACATTAAACTGTAATGAAAATAATTGTTTGATACTTTGTTGATCTTACATCCAGAAGTCATCTGAAGGAACATGTGCTGTATGTGTTTGTCTGATTGCAACTGCATTTCATCATATACAGTAAGGAGCTGAGAAATGTTGTTGCTTCAACATGTTTGCCACATGAAAAGGAGACCGCTGAGTCTTTGTATGTGAGTCAGTGTCTTTGTGTTCGTTGCATGTTCATTTCATCACACACCAAGAAGCAGTTGCAACATAACATGATGATGATTTAAAATAATTTGCATAATGAAATGAATAAAGCAGAAGAAAGTATAAATTGATAGGCAGATGGATTTTGGCTTATTCATCTTGTTTAATGTCCCTCCTGAAATCTTCCTCACCTGTAAGAACTCCGCTCGGCTCAGTTGTCATGTCAACCTGGTTCTTCCTGGCAATGCGCAGCATCATGGCTTTGGACCGCCTGTAGTGCTGGGTGGCCAGCAACCAGCGCAACGACTCGGGAAAAATCCTACAGAGAGAAAAGGAGGGATGGAAGGACATGGAGAGAGCAGACAAAGAAGGATGAGAACAGAATATGTTGTGAAGGCAAGAAGAAGAAACAGAAGGAGGGAAGATGACAAATGATTAGAGAAAGAGAGGATTGTTTGTTAGTAGAAGCAGAGTGTGTTCAGTACTGTGTGTGCAGTGTGTACTGTACAAGCCATTGCCTGGCTCAGCGTGAGAAGAATCCACTCCCCCCACCCTCCCACCCCGCCACTGTGGAATTCCTCAGAGGGTGGGACTCACCAGACGTACGGCAGCATCAGAACGAAAGGGCTGATTATGACAATTTGCAGGACCTGCCAGTCATCCCGGTCTGGCCAATTGCGGCAGAGAGCAGCCACCCCTGGCATCAGTAGCTGCCCACCCACCATCACAAAACTGGCCACCATGGTCATGGAGAAACGCCAGCCTGGCAAACAAAGCTCGATCCCTAAAATAACAGAGACAGACAGAGGAGACAAAGAGGAACATTTAGTTTCACGTAAAATGTAGATTCTTGTATTGTTGGTGCAACATCATTTACTGTGAAGACAAGTAAATGATGCTGTATGTGTGTGGAAGAGATTACCATCATAAGTAAACTAACAGCAGCCTGGGTTGGAAGAGTGTGATGTGTTTGTTTGTTTAGTGATGGGGCCAGCATTGAATATCCTCTCTGAATTATTAAGGACTCCTATTACTGATCCTTCCCCGGAGAACACACAAGTTTAACACCAGACCTCTTTCTGAACTCAGGATGAACTACATGTCAAAGCTGTTGAGAGGGTTCAGCTGCTTGGTGAGAATTTTTCCTTAATTTTCCTCAGACTGGGCTTCCACTCCCTCCCTTACTGCCTGTAACATGGTACAGTCCAGATGGCCTGGTCCATATGGCAAGGTCTTTTTGAAGGTGACCATTGTGGGAGGGAAGGAGGGAGGGAGGGAGGGGGGAGGGAAGACTCACAAACCTGGCCTCCTGTACCATCACTTCTTTATGTGGTGAAAAACCGAAAGAGGGGGAGGAGGAAAGGGACCAGGAGGGAGACGAGAAAGTACGAAGAGAGGGGAAGAATACAAATTACTTTTTCCCCCATAGGACAAGAAAAAACCCTCTATTCACTAGTGGAATCACCAGAAGAATGACAATAAAGACTAGCAAGAGGGAGGCTTAGGGATAGATAAATAACACATGGAGAAAGGTGGAGGGGAGGAAAGCAAAACAAAGAATAAGACAGAAAGATGACAAAGATTTTCAGATAAGAGAGAGAAGTGATTCAGTTAGAACATAAGGCAGGAAGACAGAGAAAGAAAAAATAAAGGTATTACTGGAAATCCCTTCATCTCTGTCCTCCTCAGCCCCAGACAGACTGTTTTAGAGTTAATGTCTCCAAAAGCCTTCCCTGCAGGAACCAAAACAGATGAAGGAAATTACACTGACCCATAATCCTTCACCTGCCTGTCTGCCTCTCTCTCTTCAACCTTGTTGTGCATCAGAGGAGAAAGACAGATTCTGTCTGTCTGTTAGCCACTGGTGTAAGAAGCATTTAGACCTTTTCTAAGAGTAAAAGTAGCAATACAACAATGGAAACAAGTCTCACTTAAATCTTTACTCTAAAAGGGAATCCTGATTTGTTACAATGATTAGATGGGTTGTGACCATGTACCTCAATTACCTAAATCACTTTATTGGGATATAAATCTGAAAGTGAATGCACCTGAATGATTGGTTAAGCTTCCTTGCACATGAAAAGCAAAAGTATGGTCGGTCATAGCTGACCCAGGAAGTTCATCTGTGAGTAATCATTTCACAGTTAAGCTTTGCTTTACATTGAAAGTCCCAGTTGTAATAAACCAGAATTATTTTATTTATTTCTAATTTATTTATTTATCTACAATTATTTTTCTCACCAGCTGGTGGAGACCAAAACAGAGCTCAAAGGAGAGTGAGCATTGGCCTTAAAGCTATCAGGTGACTACAAACAATCCATTGGGATGATAATGTTGCCTTGTGTTTGGTGGATGTGGAAATAATCGTCTGTTTGCTAACACATTAACCATCCCAACGTTAAAAAAATGAATGTCAATGTTGTGCTTTGAACTTGTTCTACTGCCCCCAAGTGGCCAAAGAACAATGAATGCAGCTTTACACAGAATTATATTACACACAGTAGTATTCTATGTACAAATAGGTAGTTTGATACATAAAAAATCTTCATCATGATTGATGTTTGCGTGTGAAACCTTCATCTGCAAAGTAACAAGTACGTAAAGCAGTAAGATAATCTAGTGGCAAGACGTGTAATAGTCCCTGAAATTAAGTGAAGTTGAAGAAAATATGAGTAGCTTGCAAATTGTAGTAGTATAAGTAGCTACCATACTTAGAGTACGTACAGTTCTTGTTTACAAGTACTGTTGGTTCCCTGTCTGCCCTGTCTGATACCCCTGTTCACAGCAGAGCCACACACACACACACACACACACACACACACACACACACACTTGAGAAATCAACTGTAGCTTGGCAAAGGTAATGCTTTCCTAAACCTACCTCACAAACAAAAACCACTCCCCAACTCTCTGGGGAGGTTTGTGATCCCGCCGACTATACAAGGATAATAACACAGATACACACACACACACGCACACACACACACACACACATGCACACGCACACACAAATACACATATGCACTGGCAAGGACCTTTTGTTCCAGCTGAGTGGGAGAATGGTTCTCCTTGTGCTGATTGTCTCACTGCCCCCCCTGTGGGCTGATCCTCCCTCACCCCCCTTCTGCCCATTCTCCCCTCTTGCTCATCAGAGCTGAAGTGGCTCCCTCACCCTTTGTAAAGCCACCATCCCCCACCCTCCTTACCCCTTCCTCTCCCTCCTCCCTCCTCTTCCTCCTTTCACCAACCAGCTTTTGCACTGTCTTTACATCTGAAAGTGAACAGTTGCTGAGGGTGCGGAAAACAAAAACTAGAATGGAAGAAAGGGAGGCTAAAGACAAAGAGAAGGCAACAAAAGCAGCTGATCTAATGGCCAAAGTAATCTTTGATGACAAATGGCTGACAGCACCACCACACACACTTTGTGTTGTCTGCTGCTCCCTTGCTAACCTTGCCTGGGGCATGAGAACAGCGTGGAGAGACAATTGGCTTTGTAACAGCATGAGTTCAGAGTGAGAACCATGGTCTGTGCTAGTGTGTGTGATGTGGATGCACAGAGAGGGAGAAATGTTCGATCCCAAGTCAACAGCAGTTTTGATGCTGTCTAAAATATAAATAGAACAGAATGAAGTCATTGCAAAACTGACAAGTTTTACGAAGTGTTCCTGCGGCCATGTAGCAATATCCTTATCCTACAGTCATGTGTTCACAAAGTGGTGAACCTCTCTCCATCCTCACTTGTGAACAACTGAGTCTTTCCAGGATGCTCCTTTCATACCCAGTCATGATACTATCACCTGTTACCAATGAACCTGTTTACCTGTGGAATGTTCCAAACAGGAACAGACATAATTCAGGATGAAGTGATCAATTGCTGCATCCAACACCCTTTTTTGTGGCAATCCATATGTTGAACAATCAGTTGACAGGCTGAAAATTGTTTGGCAACTGTTTTGTTAATTAATTATTCAACTAATTTTTCAAGCAAAAATGACAAATGGCTTCTCGAGTGTGAGGATTTGCAGCTTTTTTTAACCTAATGAAACAGTTAACTGGCTGTCTATTGGTTTGGGACTGTCTGGGACAAAACGAACACTTTCAAATCATCACATGTGGCTTTACACAGAAAATAGTGACAACTTTGATCTGCTGGTGGTGGCACATTCATCCTGATGGGGACATGATTATCTGTACTTAATTCCTCACTAATTCATCCCATAATTGAGATATTTCTGTCTTGCAGACCAAAGTGGGAGACATCTCTAGATTCATGCTGCAAGCATGGAGAAATGTGCCAAATGGTAGCTAGTCTGAGTTTCTCAGAAGTGGGGATTTGCAGCAAGTCTCTGTTTTATATCGCTCGTAAAGTGAATACCACTGAGATCTGGACCAAAGGTCAGATAAAACAAAGAATTTTGAAGTGGTCACCACCATTTTTCACTATTTCATTGCATTTTATAGACTAAACAAAATGAGTTACTGAGGAAAATATTATTTTGCTGCTGCCTTATGTAAATAACTACATAGAGAGGCAGGGACGGGAAAAAGAAGGCTTGACAAGGGCACAGCGTGACAGGACAGTCCCTCTCCCCAGCTGAGTCAGCAGTAGTCATCCCCCCAGCTCATAACCTCTCTCTCACACACACACACACACACACACACACACACACACACACACACACACACACACACACACACACACGCACATACTTCCATACAGTATACTGCATGTTTTTGTCATTACCTGCAATCTCTAAGGAGCAGAGACAGAGAGGAGAAGGCGAAGATATTAACCTTGTCTCACTGGTGTAAAAGCAACTGCTGCCTAATTCCTTTGGGTCCATGCAAACCTCATTTGCAGAAATCTATCTTTTGACTATCAAATGCTGACTCCCTGTAGGCCTTGAAAAGTCGCTTTGAAAATTTTGTAGCTTGCCACAGCAGCTCTAGTCAGCTGGGATGTACAGTGAATGCAAATGTTGACACAATTTTGTGGGAAGAGCATACGAAAACATCTACAGAAACTTTTTAAATGACTCCTGCAACATAATCTACTCATCTGCTATTGCTTCTTCCAACGCAAAACTGTTCTCAAGTCTGTCGTTTGCAGCAAGTTCAAGTCAAATATGTGTCTGAACAAGTCTGAAGTTCTTGAGGCCAATTCCAAGTCAACTGAGCTGTCAACAATTTGAAGTCAACAGCCCTTATGAGAAAATTGCATGTCTGTCAGGTCTCTGAGTGATGACAATTATGATCCAGAACTGTCCCAGAATTTTACCAGGTCACAACTTGAGACTACTTTTGCTTTAAAGTTTAAAGTCTAGTCTAGCAGTCAAGTCAGAAGCAAGGTCGCATTCAGACCAAGGACACCACAGTGCCCTTATTAATTCCAGTGTTGACCTGAGCTCAGCTGTCACCAGGAACGCAATGCACCAAGGTGCTGCATTTACCAATTAAATATTCAGGAGTGCATAATCCTGCTAGATTACTTTGTGATTCTAAATGCCATATTTATCTTGTGTACCTGACGATCATCAATATGAAAGATAAAAAGCCAGCTGCTTTTAAAGACACAAAATCCTTCCTCGTAATGTTATAAACCATTGCAGTGTTTTGGCATCCAATAAGCCTTCAAACGCATGCACCTAAGACTTAAACTGGACTTCCTCCATCACATTTCATTGTCTCACTCGCACCTTAAACAACACTATCCCACCAATGCGGGGCTGAACATTCACTATGTCAGTCCAAGTCAAGTCTCAAGTCTATAGCTCTGCTCCAAACACTCATAGTTCCTCCACAGGAGAGCTAAACACAATATATCTGTGACGGACCATCTCCTCCTCAGAGCTCTGAAGCTCCACAGGAAGTAGCATAATTTAATTTAATGGAGAAGCCATGATTCTTGGGAACATATGGAGCTTATGGATCAGTGGGAGAGAAGTGGATCATGCTGCAGCAGTGGTTCGAGAAGTTTCTCTGGATGTTTGATGCTTTTGTTTTTGGCATTGAGTTGCCCTTACACCCACTGTAAATCTACACTAACTACATCGGCTGTCTGCTGTGAAGGAACAGCCTTTAGAGAGAATTCCTGAAAGGTTTGCGATTAAATACTTTCTCGCCTGAACAGCACTTGTGTTGACATAATATTGTCCAGATGAGCTTGGATAATGGGGAGCCATGGTAGCAGGATGGAATTACATGTAATGTGTGTGCTAAAATATAGAGGAAAAATAAGCAAAAGGAATGAAGAGACAGAAGCTCCATCCTTCCAGCTCCCGCAGGACGGCCCCGAGGTAGGTGCTAAATTACAGACTAATAAACCCCATGCAGAATTGGTGCAACAACCAAATATGCACAAAACATACACACACATCAACACACTCACATTAGCAGAGCAAACTAAAGCTTCTGCTGGCAGCTCCAGTGGAGTTTATTATGCGCTGCGTGGTGCAGAGAGATAACCGAACGATGAGAGATTTCAAATGAGCCTCGAGAAAATGAGAGAGTGAGGGTGAGAGCGCTGCTAGTAATAAAATGGTAGCGAGAGAGAGAGCGGGAGGAGGAGGATGGGATGAATGGGGCAGAGAAGAGTCAAGGGAAGCATGGAATGAAAATGGAAAGGGCAAGAGTGCTGCTGGATTTAGAAACAGAAATTCAGCTGCTTTTACAGTGACAGAGGGTGAAAGAAAAGGCAGGCTGAAAGAGTCTTTCTGTGAGGAGACAGACACGACAATACAGATGGAACAGTGCAACCACAGCGTTTACCATGCATACTTACTGTACACTCATCCACAGGGCAGCATATGTGTGTGCTACATGTGTGTTTTTGTGTTCTTCTTTCTGATCTGCTTCTCGCTGCAGCCTAAACATTACAGAACAGTTTTAAGTCGTTCTTTCTGCATGCTCAGTCTGAACTGAAACAACGTCTCTGATGTTAAAGTGCTGCTTTCAGCTTTAGATTAGCCCTTTTTATACAAAGTGCCCCAATTTCAGCACAGCGCAACAGGATAATTAACATACAGACAAAGCAAGTAAGATTTTTTTTTTATGGCCTAACAGTAACATGCCAAGTCGGTCACATGACCTCACATCATCGTGTTTCACCTGCTGATGACCAGATGGGAGGCAAAAAACCCCTGAAACACGATGTGAAGCTGGCTGAAGTTAAGGCCTGGAAAATCCCTCAAGAAAAGTGTGTGCACACAACTACAGTAAGTACAGTAGGTCAAGCGTGGCGGTCCATTTGTTAATTGTGATGGATGGTGTGACACGTACCATTCACCTTTGTTTTCTCCTCCAAGTAACAACTTAACAGCTGGCTTGTTTACAACCTGTGTCACCGTCTGACTGCTCATGTTTCTTGCCTTGCAGGACTTCTTTTAAGCCATGTCACCATATTCCCAGATCTAAGCCAACATCTCAAGCTACATCGAAGCTACCACGTGTTTGTTTTAGAGCACATAACCTTTGTTATGTTTACGTCTACCATCCACACAACTCCAGCATTTTGGAACCCCTAAAACAGAGACTTCTGGAAACAATGATGGACACATCCATGTCCGCTTCCTGATTGGCTCTCTTAGTCACGATATGTTCTTCCCTAATTAGTCATGCCCCTGTCACATGACCTTTTTCCAGAAGAGCAAAAAGACATCAGTCTTAACTACCAGCAGTTAATTTAACATGAAGAGCAAATTGCAGGCATTGACCTTGCTGTCTATGCTAGCAGCTGTTGTGCAGTTAAACTCTGCATTTTATAATGCTACTACCGCCTACCTGCGCAGGAGGCAAGCTATTATTCTATTCTAATTTGCGCCAATGCACCTGTCCACAGACGCTGGTTTTGAGGCCAGGAAGAACCAGAGCTTTATCAACGAGGCTGTGGTTCCTGAGGAAACTTTCCAACGTATTTTTAGACTTAGTGTGTGTGGAGGTAGCCTTACAGCCACTTGTCCAATTACTTTTGGCACCTTAAAACTAAGAGACATTTTCTAAAAAGGGTGTCACTGTTCATCTGATGAGGATACATGATCCATGGTCGCCTTGTTTGTATGTTTAGGATCACTGATCTGCTTAACTGTTTCATCCAGTATGTATATGAACACCTTCAAATTACAATTGGAGGTCAACACTTCAGCCTCATGGCTGTTTATTCATTTCAAATCCAATGTACTGATCTACAGAGCCAACACAACAAAACAGTGCGTCACTGCCAAAGAACTGATCAACTGCACTGGTTCTGTCCCGCAGGGTTGATTGTTGCACCTCTCGTGGCAAAGTCTAAAAGCAGAAATGAGGTATAGTAATGACAAATTTCATATATATTCAGTCCACTCTGAATCTGTACAAAGTAGGCTACATTCTCTCACAGCTCATGTGTTAGCACAGCACATATTCAGCCTTTGGGGATGTGTTTATTGGAAACTTCAAGCATCTACATGATATAAGTGTGCTGTTATTCTGCCTCTTTTTTACTGTTAATGGGATGGCAGTGTCTATTATCTGCTGTCATAATGTAAGTTAGCTTCAAAGGGAGTCATTCTGTGGCAGCGAGACGACGGTTCCTCCTACTGGATTCATCTACACCTCACACAAACACCCCTTTTTTTTGCACTTCAAAGTGCATGCATACAATCTGTTCTCTCTCACACACACAGTAAAACACACACACACACGCACACACACACACACACACACACACACACGTATCCCATCATTGTCAACAAGGAGCACACAAACAAGTGGAGTATAGAAAAATTGCCTCCCATTACAGGTATTTTTGTTTGGCAAACAGACGTTAATAACAGGACAGGGATGAGCGCAGTCTGTCTGTGTGTGACATGAATGAGCAAACTGTAGAGATTTACAGTAAAGTCAAGTACGTAAAAGCTGGAGTTTTTTGCATTGAACTGAAATGTAAAATAAGAAGTGCTATATTGACCATAGATAGCATTTTTAACTGCAGTCATTCATTGTTCAAATTACATTAGTAGCCATTAATATGTTTTGTTAGCAAATCATTTGTTAGCCATGTACCATTACACTTTTGAGATTCTTTTAAGAATTCTAGCTAATGTTTGTGTTTCTATTTCTATTTCTATTTTGGTGGTCTTAATTGATGCTAATGTTTTGGGATTGAAACAGAAAAGCTGAAAGTAAGACCACCACTAATGAGTGAAAGTGGAAACACAAAACTGGCAGCCAGCATCTTGACTTGCTTGATGAATGGGAGCGCTTGCTTGCTGTGAATATCTACCATTGCTCCCTTCCATCCCATGATGTGAATGAGCAATTTTTAGACTAAATGTACTGAAATTTGACTACTTTTGGGCCAACATATAAAGACGTTTAAAGAAATTCAGCATCTCCCCGCAAAGCATTATTGGCAGTGTGGAAACAGCCTTGAAATTGAATGAGCTTCACATAAAATGTCATTGGACAGTTAACTGACTAAACAGATTACAAATGAATGATTGATGGATGTTGGACATATGCTCTGCCCTGGCTGTAACAGTATCTACCGTACATTTTATTCTTTGTAATCACCACATGTGATCAACAACATTGACCACAATATCCCTTCATGACTCCAGCTATACTCCTGTGGCAGCGTTGTCTTCATCTTACATTAATCATATATAATGAACATGAATCCCATTCCACTTGGACTTCACAAAAGATTATTTGTGTTTGTTTGGAAACATCACAGATTAGACTCAACCCTCTGGAGTCTCTCGGCAGACGGCTCGGAGGCGTCCATTTTGTTTGTTTGTTTTTAGAAGCAGTTCAGCAGAGATTTATCAGGAACCCCTGCTGAGAGGGACAAAACCCGCCCCAGCGCCGAGCTCAGAGTCTGCCCTCGCCTCACGCATAATGTATGACTAATCTCCTACTGGCCTGAAAGACAGGAGGCCTGCAGAGGGTGAGAAAGAGGTGACGGCAGCAGGGAGAGGGGACAGGGGGGAATGCAGTGTGGGGTGAGAGCAATCTCTGGAAAAATGAAAATGCTGTCAGCCAGCTTGGTGTCATTAAGAACACCTTGGCCGCTATTGTGCAGAGCTACAGAAGGGACCCAGACCTTCTGTGTTCTCTCACAAAAAAAGCAAAGAGCACCAAAATGCACCATGAACCTTTAGAATTAAAGCAAGTGAAAGTAAAAAGTGAAAGTGAAAGTAATTAAAAACACCTAAAGATAGCTGAGGTCCATGTTAGCTGCTGTTCTGCAATCACTGCAATACATAACCATAAGCATTGGTTTTCTCCCATTTCATATATCCACCATCAGTTTACTCCTGTGTCATCTTTCCAATTGTTTAGCTGTAATATCTGCTGACATGATACTGGTCCAACCTGCTTTGGTTACAACCGACACTAAACTATCCCAGGAAAGTCCTCAATCTGTGTAGTTTTTCACGTTAACCCCCAAAAGATATTAGACTGTCTCTCAGAAAATTGAATCATATGACACCCTGTTCACTAAGACAAGTTCCAACCCTGGATTTTTAGTAATTTTTCTAATTACAAATGTAAGTGTGAACTTTAGCTTTCACTACGACTTTTTAATAACTGGTGTCCCAAAAAGAATGAAAATACTACAATTTGCATTACTACAAACTGTATACGCTGAGGGACTGACCAGATAGCAGACTACTAGTCAGGGGAGGATCAATAATCAGAGCAACTGGACGATGAACATGTCAGTCTCCGAATGTTAAAGGTGCACTATGATGGAATTGTTGGTCACTGTTTGTAAACATTCAAACATGGCCTGACGCCACCATAACAACACTGCTTCTACATACACTGCAAGCTGCTGTTGAAGGAATGCTACATGTGCTGTGATGAAAAAGCTGATACTTTAGCAAGCTAACCAAGCTAACCTGTTGGTAAAACTCCTGCATAGTATACCTTTAAAGTCAAGGATAATTCTGTTTTGGTTTGATTTATTGACGACCTTGTGATATATCATCAAATATAAGCTATCAGACTATGTCACTGATAGTATGATAAAGCCTTTGACTTATTTCTATGATTGTCCCTGATTCATTTATTTCATTTTATTGACGGCGCACAATACAGTCCATGCACCAGATACAGCCACCAGTTCCTCTCTATCTGTAAAACTGGAATCATGAATTATAACAAACAAACATGTAGAGGGAGAAGAACGTAAAGGGCATCCTAGACACCCACAGAAATCACATGAAAAAGACAACAGTTAAAGGACAGTATTCAAAAACAGTAAATATCCTAATGCGAGGATAGTTTAGGTCATTTAGATGTCTGGTCAGTTTGTGGGACACAAGCAAAATATTTCTCTTCTGCAAGAGAATGCAACAGTAGGGTTTTTTCCCTATAAAATCTTCTCCTCTACGTCCCATCCAGGGATCCACACTACTCATGCATCAATTAAAAAAGCACAAAAAAGGACAGAGGACAGATGAGGCAATACAGGAGCTGGGAAGCAGAAATAAAAAGACAGACAAGGATGAGGGAGTGGAAGCATGTACTTACTGAGCACATAGAGGGAGAGAGCGAGGCCCGCCAAGCAGAAACCCTCAAAGAAGCGCAAGGTGCTGAACATGGTGACGTTTACAGAGAAGGCAACACTCAGACCAAACACCAGCATGAAAAGCACCGAGAGAATCAACACTGGGTGTCGACCAAACCTTCGAAACAGAGAGAAGCAGAAAAAGAAAGACGTTGAAAAGTGTTTAAAAATGTCACAATCTGAGAAATGAAGCTTCTGGTGTGCAGGCGGGTGAAGGTGCCATTCCAGCCATCACTTCCTTCAGATTCTGTGGACTTCCTGGTTTAAGGGGTGTCATTAGGTCAGTGGGTCGGGTCAGAGCTGAGGCCTCCTCAGCCTGCACATTTCTTTACATTGTTTCCATGGTTACTGATCCCAAACACAATGCAGAGACTTTTTTCCCACGAGGCGAATCAGGTGGCTCACAGGCTGCAGACGTGACCACAATGCAGCCTTAAAGGGTCAGTTCACCCGATCAAAAATAAGCATATTGTCTCACTAAGCCGGGCAGATTTGGTTTTACATGTCAATGTTTTAAGATATCGTTTGTGGAGCTCACAGCTTTAAAAAGCATCATTTAAATATTGTAAAAGCAACATTGTCTGTCAGAAAACAACAATATCCTGGAAACTACCAGACAGTTTATACTGACGGCACTTTCCACCAAAGAAACTGTCTCAGTTGACAGTACAGTCTGTGGACTAATCAGGACACCAGGCCTCAAGCAAGAGCCACTCACACAGACAGGTTTGGTCTTGAGTGGCACATACGAGTGATTTCAGAGAATTTGTGGCATTCACCAATTTTTTCATACTTGAAATGTTCCTCATGTTCATGCATGAGACCCGTTGTCTCTGGAAGGTTTTTAGCCACACTAGTTGGGTGGCTGTATGGATGGAAATGTCTGCCAGTACAGACTGAAATATGTCAACAAATATCAGATGGATTGAAATTTGGTACAGATATTCATGGTTCCCAGAGGAACATTTCCCCTCATGCCATCAGAAGGTCAACGTTTTTACTTGTCCAGTTAAATATGTCCGTCTATGAGATGGACTGGCACATCTTGTGTAAAAGTGAAACATTTCAGCAACTGGTAGATTTCACAGGATGAATTGAAATAACTTGGATGACTGACTGTTTTTAACCTAAAGCTATGATCATGTGAAAATTACTGATTTGTGCAAAGCTTTGGGTGATAATCAAATACCTCCAAACTGATTAGATTAATTAACAAACCTTAGCATACCAACACACTAATCTAAGACGATGAACGTGTAAACATACTTGCTGAAGCCTGTAAGCATTGTTTTTGTGAGTATGTTCACATGCTGATGTTAGCATTTAGCTCTATGTACCACTGTGCCAAAGTACAGCCTCACACTACCATGGGTGTAAACTCCATTGTTTCGGCTCAGAGGCAGAAATCTTAAAGACAAATAATAAAAATACTTTAGGTGAATGGATCATGTAGGGTTAACTAAGCAAAGCCGTGTAGAGGCACAAAACAGACACAAAAGAGGCAGCTTACCAGTCAGCCATGACACCCATCACTAGGTAGCCAAATATGGAGCCCACCAGCAAAGAGAACTTGGCAATGTGCACCTTCCAGGCTGAGTCACACACCAGCTTCCACTGAAACAAGCCACAAAGATGGAGAGAGGAAAACAAGTCAACTTTTCAGAGAAAACCACCCATAACGAGATGAAAGGGAATTAAACAAAAGCATCTGAGCTGAGTTTTAATCTGAAAGCTGCACAGAAACAACAAGAAATGTGGGCTTCTCTCATCAGAGGCCCGTCAAACTCTGACTCACTGTTTTGATAATTCATGAAGGTTGTCGAGTGTGCAAACATGCAACAAACGCTTTTGAAATATTCAAATGTACGTTTTGAAGGAAAAAAGAGAAAGCGCAAGCGTGAATGTGCGTGAGAGGGATGTGAATGCGGACACGTGTCTATAATAACAGAAATCAATAGCTTTCCACTCTTTCCTCTAAGCCCATGGGTCAGTGCACACACCGCCGCAGCTCTCAGCCTCTGAAACTCAGCCAAAGACACATGCGGAAGCACGATGTGTACTCTATATTTGTGCATGACCCTAAAAGTATCTACGAGAGCCCAGCAGAGAGATTCAGCTGTGTGTGAAAATAGTGTTGGTGTTTAACAATGGTTTACAGAACTCCCCGCTGAGCCTCCAACTGTGCCGGGGAGCAAAGAGGAGAGGGTAGAAGGAGATGATTATTGGTTATGACTTATGCTTTTGGTTGTGAAATGGCTGGTGGTGATGTGGAGAACGCAGCCAGTATGGGTTTATTATGTATGGACTATTAACACCAACGTTATCTGAGAAAACAGACATCACACATGCGCACATGCCAGAGCTGAGTGATGGTACTGTGATGGCCGTACAATTTTATCTTTTTAGAAAATTCTGTTGTCTAAACTAAATTCCAAGCAAAAATCAGCTACTGAAGTTTTATATTTTACACAAGTGCATGGCAGGATTAACCTTCTGGGGGTCCCGGGGGGCCCCACTCCTTCCACTCTCTGTACATTATTCTTTGCTAGACCAAGCTCCAAATTGGCTCTGATGTTATGTGATTAAACTTTATGAATAAGCATAAAAATGAAAACAAGAACGGTTTTAAAACTGTATTTTGACACAGGGACCCTCCTCACAACATGGCATCAAGATGAGATAAGGCACAAGAATGCCTTTAATGTGGCATACTCTCAAATACATTCACAGTTAAATTAGCACAAACCAGTTGACGCACTGTAAATCTGGAGCTTTCAGGGCCCCTGGAGTTCTGGGCAAGGACGAACCGATCCTCATTAAGCCAATCAGGATATTGGCCAGACTTAACAGTCCATGTTAAATACAATTTTTCCCAATGTCATTCTAAATTTCAATTTCTTCTATTAGTAACATTCATTAAGTCACAGCAGGGGACGCAATTTAGAAACAGCGGGCCACTCTGTTTGCTGGATTGGTACCAGCATGCAGATATATCGAGGTGAGATACTAGAATTGGAGAGGGGTTTATCAGTGCATCTCTAGTTCTCCAGCTCTGGGACAGTTGCCCACTTTGCCCAGTTGGTAATCCAGCCGGGCACAGTGAAGCAAGGTTCACTCAGCCAAACATCAATCTGATTATTTTATATGTGATTTGCCAGAATTTGTTGTAAAATAGTCTCACTAACAATGTGACTGATTTCAACCACAACGCACACACACAGTGCATCCCAGTTTGTCATCAGCTGCTGTCTTCTCTGAGCTCAAAACACACACACACACACACACACACACACACACACACACACACGTACACACACACACGCGCGCGTCCTCTCATATTGAGGTCAGTGGGTAACTTGTCAATCAGCTGTGTTACTACGTGTGTTTAAGGCTCTGCTCTAAAGTGAGTGCCAGGGACGATGAAGACACACGGTGGTGAGGATGATGATGATGATGAGGAACAGAAAGCTTTCTTCTCTGACAGAGCGATAACACTGCTGCTCACTCGTTACCTTGGTAACCACATTTTGACTAAGTCCCGTCTGCAGCTCGAGCCTCCACTCCTTGCAGGCGCACAGCATACTGCTGCCATCGCCGTATCCCTCCCCGGTGCCGTTGTCGTTGAGTTGGAGCGCGGGCGCGCCAGCGGTGACGGTGACCGGCGGGGCAGCCGCGGTCCAGTTACTGTGGTTCGCGAGAGGTTGCACGCACGTGCCATTGGGCTGTGCCAGGAGGAAATAATCCGAAAACTGGCTAAAGCCGATGAACAATGCCGGTATCCAGGTCAGGACCACGAGCTGCTTCTGATGTTTCCCAAAGCCCCCCAGAGACGGCAGAACAGAGCCGTCGATGTGCGGCAGCAGCCGGGGCACTGGGTGCTCCAGCGGGGTGAAGCCGTTCTCTGGCGGGTGGTCCTGCGCCTCCGGGCGGCCGGCTGCCATCACGGCCCCGCCACAAAGAGAGCAGCTGGGCGCAACAGCGGGTGAAGCAAAGCCCCCGCTCTGTTGCCGTCCGCGCACTCTGCGTTAAGCCCTTTGACACAAAGAAAGCCCACAGCGCAGATAAATCCTGTGTGTGCCAACAAAAGCCCGATCCAAATATGGGGGTCTCCAATCCGTGCAGAGGCACCGAATCACCGAGCAGCCGTCCTCATGGCGAGGGGACTCAAAGCGACCAGGGGATGTCCGAGTAGAGAGGCTGTGTCAGGAGGAGAGGGCTGTGGAGAGGCTCCCGGAGAGGAGTGGGCTCGGACAGGCGGGCATGCTCACCAGCATGGGCTTTGTATTCCACGAGCACAGCTCCTGCAGCGGGATCCATCCATGTGGAGCTGAGCTCGGCCAGGCCTGCTGGTTGTGTAGAAGTGGAAAACGGAGCTTCGTCCACACTGGGATCTACTAAACATCTGCTGGTCCTTCATCCATAAGCGCCACAGGTCTCAAACCTGTCCAAACTGTGACCTCCTGGAGGTGCGCATCACTTAGTCTCTCAGTTCCTGAGTACCCGAGCCCCCACTCATCACCTGTCCACTTTGATGGCGTTGAGTTCAGCGACGTTGTGAATATGCTGCTCGGTTGGTCGCCGTCTAGTCAATGGGACATGGTGCCAAAGCAGGGCTTGGAGCAGAGATGGGGGGAGACCAAGCCCCGCCCTCCCTCGGTCGCGCTATGCGCTGCGATTGGAGAACCTTCAAAGGGCGACTGCACCACTGACGGGCATCTGCAGGCAACAATGATCCCCTTTGTGCCCTTTTCACTCAATATCAACCCTGTTAGTATCATTCAATCATTGGCGTTTTCCATCGACTGAATATGATTTATGAGAAAATGATCATGTTGAGATTTTGCTGCAGCTCTTCAAAAGGCGGTTAGTGGTGATGCGTTCACAGACCGTCCCACGGAGGCTGTTTTGCGTCATTTGCTTTTTTTCATAACCGTCATATAAATAGGCAGTATTAGTTACTGGTCTGAGGAGACAATAGGAGGACGTCAGGGCTCTTGGATGATGTGCTACCTGTCAGCCGCGAGGGGGCGTTAAGCGATCACACTACATCAGTTGGTCTCCATTAATTAGATTTTCAGCAGAATAACTAGACAGAAAATAAAGTAGAGCTGCTGGTTTGTCAGTTTGCAATGAAGCAAAGCAGTAAGATTCAGCTGTCTTTGAAGGGACATTAATGTTGAAGCCTGTGTGCTGATGTGGCTGCAGCTGGCCCCAAATGACTGTGAGTGACCTTGAGATCCAAGTGAGTGACAGATTCTCCCTCGGCAACGAGAGCCCTGCAGTCAAGATAACGCGTGTGTGCGTGCATGTGTGTGGAGATGTCTTGTGTGTATTAACCTGATGGCAAACACTCCTGATGTCTCAGAATGACATGGTGCTGGTATTCAGGGTGCGGCTGACAAGGTAACAGAGAGGTGACAACTTGTCTTCAGCTCTCACACTCATCTCGCTCTCACCTCCTTCCTCACCCCAACCTGCTCCTCCTCCTCAGAGACTTATTAAGGTTTAAGATCAAGGGGGAGGAGGCTGAGAAAAAGATGAGGAGGCTGTCTCTGTGTGTGTGTGTGTGTGTGTGTGTGTGTGTGTGGGCCTTCTGTCACTGCTTACCACACCCATATTATGTCACATACCAGAGATGGCTCAGGCATTCATGGAGCTCTAAACAGAATGTGACCCCCCTCCCCAAACATGCACCATTTCAAAAAAGTAAAACAAATTAAATCAGATTAAGTTCAATTCAATTACATTCAATTAAATTTGGCTGAATTAAACTGTCACTGTTAGCAGTTGTGCAATTACTTTATGGTGATTTTACTAATGTATCCAAATGAATATGATTTATTGATGCACATAGGCGTTCCTAAGGAACTGTTCAACATTTCAACAAATGTGCTTAATTGGTTTCTTTCCCAGAGTTAGATGAGGAGTACAGTAATGAAAAGAGCAGGTTGTGTTTCAGTGTCCCCTGCAGGACATTTTTAATAGGCAGAGTTGCAATTAAGACTTACTGGTCAGTTCAGTTAAGGAGGTGCTGCAACTCCTGTTTTGTCTCCTCTTTGTGTTTGTGTGTGCGGCTAACTGTCAGTAAAATAATATTTTGTTGAACACTTGCACAGGTAATACCTCCGAACACACACTGTTTCTTGGCAAACACAGCCGGGTGGAAGGACGTCCTGCAGTCTTTCTGTCACCACGAGGTTGTCAGGCAACCAGAATAGCTGCAGAAGCACAAGGCAGATGGATAAACGGATGAGAGTTTAGTATTAATCTCAAGTTGTGCACATTAGAGACAAAGATACTGATCTAACACAAAAATATTGTATTTATATGTTATTGTAATGTTGATGCAGTCCACTTATGATTGCATTACTATTTGATGATAATCTAAGTGTGACAATGAGAAACGAACATGATTTTCACTGTGTGACTTCTAATGCAATGTCGATTTTCATGTAGTGAAATAAGCGGATCTCAATGGAAAGTTGGTAAGACACATTCAAAACGCAAACCACTGCATCATGATTTGCGAAACAGACATGTAACATGAGCATGATTTTTTTGTGAATGGGCTCAGACATGCAAAAAGTTCACCGTGGTCCTTTAAGACTCCATGTGAAGTGACATTACATCAGAGAGGATCTTCACTCAACTGACCGGCCTGAAGTGAAAGAATTCTGCTGTGCAGGTGGAGCAGCATCGTTTGTCTCCAATAGACCGGTGACCCAGATTGGTTCAGGTGTCATGTGACAACTCTCTGACAGCCCCTCCCTCCCATTCATTCACCCTGCCCCCCCTCCTCCCCTCTCTGTCTCCATACCCCCAGAGGCATATCCATGTCACCCTGCTGCACAGGTACACTTCTGTCACAGGATCAGTGAGCTACAGCAGCCTGCAACCTGCCTGCTCTCCACTCACTCTGCATTAAACCAGGCAGCATGATACACAGTGGACACATGCATTCTCATTTGTAACATCTCCTATTGGTATACTTAGATATCCTGCAAGTCCAGCACCAATATATAAACATGGCAAGAAACATGAGAGACGCAGGCAGCCATGTTGAAACTGAGCACAGAGCTCCTCTCAGTTCCTATTTGCCTGCACAGTCACCTCTTTCACCTTTGATGCAAAGTCCCTCAGGCGATGAATGAGTCTTATCTTTCTCCCTGCCTCCCTTATATGCTCATTTTCCCACACGCACACCTGCACAGGCGCAAACACAAGAATAAGAACTCATTCTCTCTTTCTCCTCAAACCCTATGATTCAATGTTCTCTATTAAAAATTTATGACTGCCTCCAGAATGAAAGTCTTGACTCTTCCACAGGCATGTGTCTCTGTGTGTGCGTGTATGTGTGTGTGTGTCTTCTGGTTTCTGGTTGCTACGTACCAGGCTCCACCCTAACCTCCACCGCAGAGTCAGTATCAGAACATTTAAAGTGTGTGCAAATAGCCTGTGTATACAAAACAGATCCAAAGGACATGAGCATAATTATGCAGTATTCACAACTGCTTCATTAAGAAAAAAAAAAAAAAAAGAAAAAACACGAGTCACTTATAAAGGACAGTTGACTTCAATATATTGAAATATGTGAAGAGCACAATCTCATACAAACGCAATTCTATAAAAGCAAGTAATTAAAGTAAGTAAAATGTAAGTAATTAAATGCTAATAAGATGCTTTATGCTTGTTCTTAAAAGAAGATACAACATCACTCAGGAATTTAGCATAATCAAACTATTATGAATTTCAAGTTCACTCACCTCAGACCACTCCAGAGTCCACTTGACATTAAATCTTTTGACTTAAAATATTTGGCTGAATCAACTAGCCCCAACTAATTAAAGGAAGTTTCTGTATCAGCAGACTTCCCATGCATTGTTTGACAGCTAAAACTCTGCAGAGACCCTGGTGTTTTGAGGTTGAAAGAGAACACGTACGATGGAAACTTGGTGTGTCTTTAATGCATGATAAGATAAGTCATTGGTGTTTCTTTACATGATAATGAAAACAGTGCTAAGCGCAAAGAAGGTTAGTATTGAATTCAGTCCTTAACCCCAGACACTAATTATTTAATAAAGTCAGTGGGAGCAGCCTTGCATGTTGTCTGTTCTCTGCTGCAGAGACAGCTCTAAGACCTTCATGTTGATGAAGAGGCAACTCTAAAAGCAGAGGAAAAGAAAGCAAATCTAACTTTCACATCCATCTGCATCACAACTGAACAGTTGTTAATTCAAAGTTCAGTTATGTTTAACATTTTTAACACAATTTCTACAACCTCTATTCCAAAGAAGTTGGAACACTGTGTAAAATGTAAATAAAAACAAGATGTAATCAGTTGTGAATGAGATGTGTTCACAGACAACTCTTTTATTGAGTGTGCCTGAGACTATGTAGTAATATGTAATAATATCCTTTATCTAATCATGTGTTCACAAAGTGGTGAACCTCGCTCCATCCTCGCTTGTGAACAACTGAGCCTTTCCAGGATGCTCCTTTCATACCCAATCATGATACTATCACCTGTTACCAATGAACCTGTTTACCTGTGGAATGTTCCAAACAGGTGTTTTTGGAGCATTCCACAACTTTCTCAGTCTTTAGCTGCTCCTGTTGCAACGTGTTTGAAACATGTTGCTGCATCATTTTAGAATAAGCAGATATTTACAAAAATCAATGAAGGTGATGAGGTCAAACATTAAATATATTGTCTTTGTACTGTTTTAATTGAGTGTACAAGAAGGATTAGCAAGTTATCACATTCAATTTTATTTATGTTTAACACAGTGTCCCGACTTTTTTTGTAATCAGGGTTGTTAGTTGAACCAGCTTAAACAGTTTTATGGTGAATCTGCAAACCTCGTATTAGGTGGCTGTGTAAGCTGTGTAAGCATAGACACTGTGCTCAGTGACCAGTGCATTCTGAATTTTGGACATGTGGCTTTCCTGTATCCAGAGGGTTCAGCCAGAATGATAAACGGGAAGCATGTCACATATCCAGTGTACTCTGGGCCACACCATTAAGTGCTTGATGCAGCAAAATGTTATAGTTAACTCTGTAAGGAGCAGATTCATGAAAGGATTCAGTACTGGACTCAGAATCAGTGGTGGTGCGGATTATCATAGTCTTATTTTTGCTATCTTCACTGTTTATTGTGTTTTCCTTCTCTGATTGCCAATCGGTGGTCACCTGAACCACTTTTTGCTAAACATTTTTTCTTCAAAGAAAATACCCTGCTGATTGGTATTCCTTATTTATATGCATAATTACTTTTGCGCTTGTCCTGTCTGCACCACCTGCTTCTGCAGGTGCAGACATGGATGTTACCTTGACATGCCATTACGCTTGAGGGTGTTGAGTAGAGAAGACGCGACAGGGCTGCACCCATAAATGGATGCATAACCGGCTTTGCTTTTTGTTTGTTATGTGACCTTTTACAGCGATATTGTTGTAATAAGCTTGACAGATAATTTGACATGCATTTGGCTGAAGTGTGTGAACTATGACAATTTTAATGACCAGGTCCTCTTTTCAATATTAGTGGAAAGATCCCAGCAAACACTGATTTGGCAATTAGTAGATCAAAAGATATCTGGAATTTGGGGCTAAATTTTGAAAGTGACTGTATTTTGATGTGAAGCAGGTGTTAACAATTTAATCTAGCCACGAAGATGATTTACTCATGTTCCAGGTTTCCTGTTATATCTCTGAATCCTGAGAACAATGTTAGACAAACAGCCACACCCTGAATAGCAGCTATTATCACCATTACTCATCACCACTTTTAATCCTTCAGTTTAATGACTGAAAACTTTCCCTAGACACACACACACACACATTGTTCAGGGCATTTAGGCTGAAGACACCAAGCATCTGACAAGATGAGACAGCCCCTCAGACACTGAAAAAAAAAACAAAACAAAACAATTAAAATGCTCCTCCTCTTACAGTTTCCAAGTGAATAGAGATGGACTGTTGGTACTTGTTGTGATGCCGTATGAGTCAGCACAGCACTGCTAACATGAGATAGCTCTGTTTATGTCGTTAAAGTGGGTCCCATTTGATAGCAGCTTTAATGCAAAGCATGCCTCACTTGATTTCCAGTCAATCATGGGTGTGTTGTTGGGTGTTGAGTCTGTATTCGCCAAGCAGCTTCAGCTCACCTGTGGAACAAAACCAAGTTGGAGATCATAGCAGGGCGTTGAATATAGAGTATTAATATCAATCTGAAAAGCTGAACTGGCTCAATGAGGACGAATACAGGTTTCCTCTATTACATTCTCATTCTGCTATTTAATCAAAGCATGCAAATGGTAGTGAGGCTGACATGAATTCACCCCCTACGCACATCGACTGTTGTCAAGTGTTCCTGCAGGCTATATGTTGGGGAAATTCTCCTGTGTCTTAAACCTTTTAATTGGCCATTGGATTATTTGAAATGTGCATTGTTGCAGGAGTGACAACAGGTCTGTTTTCCTTAGCTCACTGAGATTTTTTGGAAATCCATGACTCACACTTTCACACAAGAAGACGTGTATCAGAAGTTGATCCAAAGTACTTAACATGCATGCAAACATGAGCGGTGAGCAGTTTCTGCCTTCTGTCTCATGTGAAGGATTTTTAGAGAGAAAGCAAAAATTCCAGAAAAGTCAGAAAGGAATTAAACAACTTCATTTGCCTTTGACAGATTGCATCCACTTTTTAATGTTAGCACTCCACAATATTTCCAACATTTTCCACCCCTGAGCCTTACAAACAAGAGAACCTCTGCACACGCACACCACATCACATTCCCTGTGATGTGTCAGGCAATCTTACAAACCCATTAAATTGTACAAGCCTTATCCTGTCTCCAGTACTGAGGAATGAAAGCAGATGGGAATGGGTGGGAACACTGGGACTACGCCTCAGATACACACCCAAAAATTATTCAACTCCTTTTGCCAGAGGACAAAAAAGACCCACATACAGTAAATGTGTTGAATTCAAGGTTTGCTTCAAAGGTGTTTGTGCAGCAGATTCAATGTGCACCAGGCTATGACAACCCCTTCTTTTGTCTTAATTTGGCCTTTCCTCTGAAGCATACTTAACCCACTAAAACAGGCAGACTCAGAGTTCAAGTTCAATACTTCATCATTTTAAGTGACACCAGAACTTTCAGAGCTGCAAATTAGGATACAAAGTGTAGCTTTTAAAAATGGAAAACCACCACTGGAATGCCATTTTGGTGAACGGTGTGTATCTGTGTGAGTTTATATGCAGGCAAAGGCATGTTGTTGAATGTCATTTGCCAAAGGGAACAGCATGATGGTAAGGTTGGAATTTTTTCCCTGAGAAAAATGTTAGAGTGGTTTATCATCTTCGTCAGTCACTCACAGTGAGCACACAAAAGCTCAAACACTAAGTCGATACTAATAAAGTGCAGAGTCTGTGAGCAGAGCTGCAGGATTTATCGTCAAATCCCAAATATGATGGGTAAAAATTCCTGTGCACCCAGTCATCCACCCCAAGTCTGCAATTATGCTTGAGTGTGTGGAAAACAACTGTTTGCAATATATCATAAACGGCAAACAGACACTCCATGATACACCCGTTCCTGCTTCTCTGTCTCATACTTTCACTCTTGCATGCTCATGCACATACCTGCCGATCTCACACACCCTCAAACACGCACATGCACACACACACACACGCTTGCGCGCATGCACAGACACACAGACACACACACGCTATATTCTTCAATAGTTACTGAGTATATGAGGTGACAGAGGGATATAGGAAGACTAATGTAGGGTTTGGGTTCAAGCTCTTGACAATCAGTATTGTTATTATTGTTATTATTTTTGGCCATTATTATTACTTGTACTTGAAACATGATCAGTCTTGACTCAAAAACTGCAGAAACACCATTTGGATTAATTTTTTTCTGTATTCTGTGCAGCCAGCCTGTTTTTTTTCCCAGCTCTCCTTGCTAATTCTGTGTAATTTGTACTGCTGTTTTGGCAAGAACTCTCAAAGACCCCGTTCAGAGGCAAAGAAGACTAAGAGTCTGTAACCATGCTAGCAGCTCTGTGAGGCTGTGCTGAGGCACAGCAAGACTTAAAGCTA
Source organism: Chaetodon auriga (assembly GCF_051107435.1). Lineage (NCBI taxonomy): Eukaryota > Metazoa > Chordata > Actinopteri > Chaetodontiformes > Chaetodontidae > Chaetodon > Chaetodon auriga. Next base: position 6,427,762 of record NC_135076.1, on the reverse strand, counting down.
AAGGCTAACATGACTGCAATGGCTGCTAACATGCTGATGTTTAACAGCTATGATGACCATGTTCACCACCTTTGTTTGCTGTGTCAGGATTGTAACATTTAGCCCTTAGCACAAAGTAGAGTTGAAGATGATGGAATGTCATTAGTTTTGCATGTGTTCGGTCATACATTTTAATGTATTTGTTCATGGCGATCCATCTGATAGTTGTTGAGATATTTTAGTCTGGACCACAGTGGTGAACTGACCGGTGTTGCCATCCCTCGAGCCATGCCGCTGGCATGACCTAAAAAAGATCACAGCTACAGTGTTTACTCAGTATGGAGAAGGAAACTAAAAGGGAAATTTGCATCTGCCGAGTGGAGAATTAAGAGGGGAGCTTGGGAATATGAGTGTGTGCTTCACACTTGTGTAGTCTGCCTCTGAAGTTTATGGTCTAACTCATCAAATTTCTCAGCACTATTTGCCTGAGATTTTCCATTATGCCAGCTAATTTCAAGCTGCAGGAGAAGGTCACAGTGCCTGCAGACAGACAAAGACTGCAAATCAAATGATGTGTGAAGTGATCTTTAAGTGACCTCTGCTGAAACACAACAGCTGTTCAAGGATATTAAATGATCTAATTAGACACTATCTTGCAATGCCTGTCAGCATATTGATGTTCTCACCTTGACAACTCATTGTCACAACTAGTACTCAGCTCTCATGGGTCAGACCACACCCATTTTCAAACTTGGCTTCCATATTGATCTCAACTACACACCTGCAAAGTTTCGTGACTGTATCTCACATGGTTGTGACGCTATTGCGGTGACAAGATCTATTCAGAGACAGAAAGACAAACATATAAACACCTGGCAAAGTACCCAAAACCACTTCTGTGGTGGTTCCAGCTACAATAGGTGTCTCCAGGACCACATTTTGCCATGATGACATGTTCATACACACACTGAAAACAACGGATGCCATGCTGTTGCGGCTGGTAATGATAGACTGGCACCCCTCAAAGTAACAAAACACATGGAGCATCAGTGAGTGCATGGATGGACTTTGATCTGCACATCGCTCTGTGCATTCTCAAAGTTAGGAAGTGTTTGTATTTATTGGCATAAGACGTGCTCATGAGGCCATTTCAGTTTGATAAGTTACATTAATAATGACACCATAACAGATTCATGTCAAGAAAAGTGAAAGGTAACACTTTCAGTAAGCCAGGCTGCAGAGGGCTCACCTGTGTATTCTTTATTGTAACTGTAATTCAGCACAAAACATATGTAATGGGACATGTCTGAATAAAGCATTGATCAGTAATCTATCATGACTGTTTTCATTGCTATTCCATGTGCAGCATTTGAACAGTCTTCGAACTGTGATCGCAAAATTCAGCCAAAGTTTTTGTCAATTCAAGAACAGCTGCCAAACTTGTTTTTCCTGTGAGTCCCACCCATTGGCTGGAGGCAAGCGTTTAAAGTAGTGTATGAGTTTTTTCCCAGTAGGAGAGACAGATAGACAGCAGTTGAGACGGGCGTGTTGAGTGCAGGGAACATTTTGAAAAGACGTGAGGAGGAGAGGCCAGAGATGATTTTTTTTTTAATTGAATTTGGACAGGTGGATGCATAATCTGTCACTGCAGCAGTTTGCCTCCAAGGTATTTGACCTTTACAGCTGCCAATTAACAAAGAGAGTGAGCTACTACAGATTGCAGATGTTACAGTGTTTCAAGATATCAACATATGCAAATAACAGCATACCAATGCATGCACAATATGCATACATTTCATTTTAAAACATGATCCACAAATGTTCTCACTTTGGATTTGTCCCCATTTTCCCAAATAGACCTCTATTTCAAAAAAAGGTCTTTGCTTTCCAAAACACCCCTACTTTCCAGCGACATCTTCACCTTCCAGAAACGTCATGACTTTTCAAACATGTCCCTAGTTTTTAAAATATAATAACTTTCCATAAATGTCCCCACTTGTCTGAAAGTGAAATTGGTCCTCACAACAGTACAACTGCTGGAGCCCAAACACTGTGTGCCTCCAGCTGCTTGGAGAGGAGTGGCACGGAGAGCTTTTCTGGCTCCGCAGGTTGGGGAGGGACAGAGAGGTGTGGTCACCCGCCTCCAAAAACAGTCCTCTCCTGCAGATTGGCGTCAGTGTGCGCCAGAACAACCGGGACGGACGGGTGGAGACAGGGAGACCTGTTGCGGCTCTTCTCCGCCCGGTAGCTTCCAGAGTGGCTGTGGTTGTCGTTTCCTTGTCAGAATGAGTTTGTACGGCTCTCAGAAGGCCCTGAACATGGGCCGCAGGGTCGGATCCAGAGGTGACTTGACTCAAAGTTACGCACGGAGCGAGGTCTTGCACGGAGGCGGTAATGGATACGACCCCTACATGGACGGATACACCTACACCTACTCAAAGTCCTCTGGAGGCGGCATGATGAGTGGCATGGGAGGCGGCATGATGTCAGGCGGTATGATGAGCGGAATGTCAGGCGGCACGATGACCGTAATGTCAGGCGGTATGGGAGGCGGAATGAGGTATGAATTCATTTTCTGGTTCATTTTACAACTAGGCTATGTAATCTGCGCGCTGCCACCTGTTACCTGTCTCTGTGAAGCAGGTGGGGGGACATTTTGTTGTCCTCTCTGCATGAGGATGCATGTTATTAAATATTAATCATGACAGCCTGTTTTATCCCTGTATACATTACAGTCCTGCACGACATTAGTCATTAAGCCAAAACGCATTTGCAGAGCAAATACTGAGTTTAGCACACAAGTGCATGACAGCAATTACAGGGATCATAATGCTTTTCTTTTGAAAATTTCACAGCTCTGATCTCAGAGATGAGACTTGACAGTTACATCCGTTTCATTGAGGTCAGAAACTGTGTTGTATGACTTAATGCTCTGCAGATGATATTCTCCACTCTCCATATATATTAAAGTAAGCTTGTACATACTTTATGTTAGTATGAAGTTTGCAAAGACTGGAGCTCGTGTGCATGCGTTTGTTTGTTGAAGGAGTTACCACATTACCTGATCCTTAATTCAATAACCAATAGATGTGATAAAACAATGCCGCTGTGAGAATGTCTCAGGGTCTTAACAATGACTTAAAGCATCTGTTTGTGCAGATTATTCTTTTTTAATTGTAAATCGGCTTCTTCTCTGCACAGCTGAGTCCCTCCCTGCAGAGGAATGCTCAGTTTGATTTATAGCTCACTTTGAAGTGCTAAGTTCCTGCTGCTGCAGGTCCCTCACTCACTTATTCCAGAAACATGTGTGTCAGTTTCATTAGGGCTAGACCCATATATCAGCTCATATGAGCTTATGACAGATATGTTGTTATCCTCAGGCTCTGGAAGGTCTTTGTCACCAAAAGCTTCAATAATAAATTTGTGCAAAGCAGAAAAGAGTGCAGGCGATTTGATCTTTCTTCATTTTGCATCCAGCACTTTTTTTTGTCTTGTGGTGCACATTAGTTTTGTGGACGTTTTGCAGATATGTTGTTATCAGCAAGTGCAACAGTTGCAGTAGAGAAATGCCAATATACATCTGACTTTTGTTTAGAAACTGTGTCTCCTTACCTACACACACAATACATCATTTTATCACTTTTTGAGGAACACAATCAACTGTGTCATCTGTATTTTTTGTTAACTTTCGCTACTATTTTTGATGAGCTAAAAACAAATTTTCAGGTGCATATAAAGTTCTTTCTAGGAAATTATCAGGACATTCAGTGGTTCCTTCATGATAAATCTTAGCAGGTCATAAAATGATTAACAGGACAAGAAAGAAGAAGAAAAAAAAAGGTCTGTTGCACAAATTTATATGATCTTTTTCTGACAAAGTGTATCTTTTTTGTGAAATACTGATTGCAAAAAATATTCAAATAAAGCCATCAAAGAAAAGAGAAAATCTCTCTTCGTTCAAACTGCTTAAAACTCATTACCATGTGCAACGTCACAAGTTCGCAAGCAGACATAGCTTCATTTAGGTGGTAGGTCATTTTGCCAGTAGGTGGGAACTACTGGTCAAAGCGGTAATGATTTGGTGGCTTATTTGCAGCTGAAGATTAATGTATAAAGAGACTAACAGTGAGTTTACTCTGCTGCCCCCTGCAGTGGCTCCAACCTCAGTGCCATCCACCAGAGGGCCATGATGCTGCAAGCCCAGTGCCAGGAGTACCTGAAGAAATCCGAATATGCCCTTCAGTCTGTGAGTCATGACTTGTTTTTTAATGCAGCTTATTGGCTCTTTTCTTTCGGTGCTGCTGATAAAAGCCTGTCTGTGTCAGGGCTCATACAGAAGGTTTTCATTTGAAAAGAAAAGCATTGGGTTGCACCTTCATTTCTGCTGGCAAAGAGATGCCGAAAGAATGACAGAAATGTTGTTTGGTTGTAAATGGAGTAACTGGATGGGCAGGTGTCAGAGCATGTAACATGACCCAGACTTGTTCTTAGAGCCAAACACCTTGAGTGATATTTCAACTGTCAATGAATCCACTGATGCCTTTACAGTGTCAGATGAGTTCTGCAAACATTTACAGCGTGCACGCACACACACACACACACAAACCACAGACACATACATGCCTCCTCAGCTTCATGTTCCGGAACTTCTTGTGAGTTATTTGCTTTTCTGCAAAGTTCACCAGAAGTGCATCGTTGTATGTGTGTAAAATTATTTCACGGTGTTTCTCATGGAGTTTCTCTCTGGGATTTTAACATTTTTGGCATCGCAACACAAACTTACTGTAATCTAAGTACTGCAGTTGAGAAAGTAAACAAAGACAGAGTGTTTGGCTCTGTGTCACAACCAAAAAACCCAGCAGGTAAAAGCAGCAACAAAGGTTTTGCGCAACACAAAGCTGGAGTGATATTTGCATAAAAAAAAAACTAAGAAGGAACACAGTCAGGTACTCATTAAACTTTTCGGTTGGTAGACATTAAATGAATTGGATAAAGTGACAAGCGCTGTGCAGAATGTTTGGTTCTCTCTCAGTTTAGAAAAAATAGAAAATCTTGTCACAGGAAAATAAATGGAGGAGGTATATTTTTGTATTTCTCTTTCTGCATAGTAGTTTTGTACCCTTCTCTGAATGTTTTGTTTATGCTCTTGCAGGGCAGTGCCCCAGGTGATGCAGAGCGCTACATGATGAAGGCAAAGGAGACCATAGAGCAGCTGAAGAGCTGCGCAATGGACCTGAGACAACTGGGACAGCCCAATGACAACGTAGTCAGGACGTGAGGAAGACTTCTCTCTTCTTTCTTCCTCTTCTCATTTCCCCTTTAATTTAAATCCTATATTTAACTGATATAATATACTTAAAGGTTTTGCTAAATGTGCTTTGTCACTTCCCTAATCTGTAGCTTGGAGATGTGTAAAGACCAGCTGAAGGGGGTCCACATGGCCATGTCAGGCACCATAAACAGGAGGAGGAGCAACAGAGGGAGCTCCGGAGCCTGGGAGGAGTCTGGAAGGAGCTTCCAAGATGCTATGGGCTGGATTGCACAGCACAAGGTGGACACACACACACGCACGCACACATACGCACACACAGTCTGCCTGGTCATGTAACAGTGAAGTTGATGTAAACATCAGGTTTAATCGTTACATGTGTATCATTTAGCCATAAGCGTTCCCTGCCCAAAGACAGACTGTGAAGTTCTGAACATTATTAAGTACTAGTGTTTATAAATGTTGTAGCACATTTGCAAGTACGAGTGCATCAGTTTAATGCATAATTCATTCAAAACGTTTCATCTCAGCAAGGCATCAGTGTTCATCCTGCCAGTGCAGAATGGGAGAAAGGAGGAGTGTAACTTCTCATTGGCAGCTGACAACATTGCATTTGTTGTTGCATAATAAAAGCGGAAAAACAAATTAACATGGTGGCTGCAAGTTTTGGAAATGTTCTGAATTAAAGGCCTTTAAATGATCTTGAAGATGATTAAAGACCCTCTGTGGGTTTTTTTGAGCACACAGTGTAGATTCATGTGACTGTGTAGAGATTAAGTTATTGATGAAACAATTGCATTTTGTGGTTCTAAACAGATGACACTTTGACGTTTATGGCTGATGTAAACAAACCCCGAACAGCATCATAAAACATTAATATCTCAGACAGAGTTTTTTTCTTTTTATTTAAAGACAGTGAGAGTGTCTGTGTGTTTAGCATCTTGATTTCACTCTTAAGCATCATAACAATGTTAAACCAGCCTCCAGGATATCTCTCTCTGTTTTTAGATTTTGTATATATTGTATTTGTAATTTCTGAAATGGATCTAATTTTCCATTGGCATTAAAAAATCTGATGTGTACATCAATGGAATGCAGACACTTTGCAAACAAATGAAAACAAAGATAAAGGACAATGAGACTATGGCAGCTCGATGCATTTAAATATCTCTTTTTCAGCCACTTTTCTGGCCTAAAAGAGGTCAGTCATACTCAGAAGCTAGAAGCAAAAAGAGTAAACCATGCCAGTGAATTGAAGAACTCCTGCACTGTGCACACAACCTTTACACAGTGCAGACATAAAAGCATTCCAGTACTATGTGCTGTCAGACACTGGATTGAAGTGGTGAGGCTTGTATCAACTGACTGAAGATTCAAAAGAAAAAAGAACGCACAAGAAGATGTGCACATGTTGTTGGGAAGCACTGCAGGGGAATGGAAATGAAAAGAAGCTTTTGTTGAGTCTTTAATTCTCAGGCTAAATTTCTTCTTTTATATTCCTGAGAGGATTTCAGTGAAAGAGGCTCATAAATTCACCAAAAAAAAAAAAAGAAAAGAAAAGAAAAAGAAAAATCTGGTCCCACTTGTTTCTCTGCCACCACCTGCTGGTGACATGAAGTACATATCAAGCAAATGTTTGAAAAAACACTGAAAACTGAACTTTTGTGTCGTTGATTAGTACAGCATGATGAGTAAAGCATGTTTCTGTGCCTGTTTGGTGTTTCAGCGTCTGATTGAAACAGCTGCCTGGGGAGACGATCCTGCAGCCATTGAGCAGCAGCTCGCCAGCCACCAGAAGTTTCACACCTCCATCCAGAGGAGCGCCGAGATGGACCGAGCCAGAGACGACCTGGTGGGTTCACACCACTCCATGGGCGCTGTGGGCGAGCATGCGTACTGCCATTATTGCTGTGCAGAAAAAAGCCCAATCATGTGTTTGTTCTTAGGGATAGGCATTAACTGATTACATTTTTTTTTTCATAGTGCGTCATGTTTTTCTGTATTTTTAAGATAACACCTTGAGAGTCTCTCACCCAATCAGTTTGATTCTCTTCCCACAGATTAAGAAAGGAGACAAAGGAAATCTTCATGCTCTGGACCAAGAATGGGACAGTTTACAGGTAAAAGAGAGACAAATGCTGTATTTGTACTGTAATTGTTGGTCATGTATTGAAACTCACTTCCTTCTCCTGTTCCAGAAAATGTCGTTTGGTCGGATGCAACAGCTTCAAGAGCTCCAGCAGATCATTCAGGAAATATCCAGAGAGATCATGTGGGTGAACGACAGGGAGGAGGAGGAGCTGATGTTTGACTGGGGAGACAAGAACATCAACCAGTACATCCCACGGAAGCAGGAGAGCTACTCGGTTAGTAAAATGGCCACAATGGAAAGTCCAAAGGTTCAGTGAGAGCCAGGAGAGAATTGGGTTCATTTTGATACCTTGATGCTGCAGAAATCCATGTTTCATTTCAATTTCTAAGAGCTTTATTCTAGTTGATCAACATTCTCAGCAATCCTGTGACACTAAATTACACTAATGCCTTTTTATGTAGTTAATCTGCATCTCATAAGGGAGCAATCATCTGTGATAGATTAGATTTTGGCAGCTGCAGTCAGTCAGCCACTTACAGCGATGCCACAGAGTGTTCCTCCAGCTGCATCCTGATGCTTTTGTGTCCCCTGTGATTACTGAACCTCTTTTATGGAACAGAAACTGATGAGCGCCCTGGAGGACAAAGAGAAGGACCTGAATAAACTGAAAGCCAGAGTGGATACCGTCCTGAAGAACAACCATCCAGCTGCAGACAAGATCGAGGTGTGGGCCTGATCCATTCATCATGTGTATCTTTGTAGAAATGTCAGATTAATGTGCAGTGCTTCCATGCGTTTATACATGTGGGAGCCTGTTTTTATTTATCTCTTGCTTTCTGTGCTTGTTTTCAGGCTTACAAGGATACTCTGCAGACTCAGTGGAGTTGGCTCCTTCAAATTACCAAGTGTATTGATGTTCATTTGAAGGAGAATGCCGCTTACAGTCAGGTGACATGACAAAACACAAAACTTACAGCTGCTCTAGTGAATATTTTCATCTTATCAATTGATGAAATCAGTATGTGTAATGTAAAGGGTGTTTAAAGACAGTTATCAAGGTTGTACGACCCCCCCCAGCTCTCATCATCATCATTGCTCAGTGCAGAGGGCAGTTTTTTAAGCAAGCAGGCTCTGATAAACTCACTGGACACTACCTGCTCACCACCAAATACCAGACAGATACAGTTAGCGGCTAGCTGGAGGACATAAAGTACATCTCAAGTCTTTTATTTGATATTTCCTCTCTGCTCACTTGAACCGGACGTCGTTCTGGTCCTCTATCTTGAAGGCTGTTTCAAAGCTGTTATTTCTGCTCCACTGAGAAATAACAGTTTCAAAGATTAGATTTTTAGTGTTGAGGATATGGGTTACATACTGTTATTTCAATGTCCTTCAAACATTTAGCTTGATAAATGATTTCCAATGTTTGAAAGACACCATTATCATACTCTGAGTTATTAAATAATGATTTCACATTCGGTATATTGATAACTACAGATGCAAATAATAAATGAATAATATAAACACATTCTGTGAGTAATTATAACTGCCTCCTGTGCAGAATGAGAATGCAGGTTGTTCTTCTTCATGTGCAGGTGTTTGTTAAACAGGTAACAGACTATACAGAGAAAACACTGCTGCTCTGGCACTGAGAACTGTGCGTTTATTAATAGTAGCACAGTGTAAATGTGTGCAGAGACAAATTTATCCAAAGTCTTGATGGCTGTTAAAGCTGAATGACAGCTGATCAAAGCAGTGACCAGCTGCCACTGTCAAAAGACACAGACGTTGCCTCATGCAACTCTTTAATGGAAAGGACGTCTCATGTCTCTAAAAGCACATTTCCTTGTCCCTTCTCTAATTGCATTTTATCCTTATGTCTCTCTGTGCATCCTTGGTGTGAGGGACTAAGATGTGAGGAAAAGACGCAAATGAGGGAAATATGGATGCAATTTCAAAGACTTGGGGTGTACCCATAGTAGAACATTTAGAGGCTAAAGAGACAGATATTTCCGTCAGGCGAGCTAACAGCAGAGTGAATATTACACTGTAGAATTTAAAGAAAATTCTTTCTTTTTGCACCCCCAGTGGTAGTATCAAAAAACACTTTGGCAGACACCGGTGGATGCTGCTTCCCTCAGGTCCAGCCCTAACCCCTCACATTAAAATTCGACACATAGTGGCGTTAATTGATCCAAAGGGAACGTATGATGTGATTAATCAGTCGCTGTCATGAGCTGATTTGAATCAGACAGATACTGACACCTCTCATCCCTTGTGATCAATGGAGTTACCATATGGTGGTCTAAACAGTAGCTTCACAGGTCAAGTAAAAATGGGCCCCTTCACTAAATAACACTGTGGGGAAACCTGATAACGTCTACCTTATTATCTCTACTGTATGACCTAACATTATGTGTTTTTCAATAGTTCTTCAAGGAGGCCAATGAGACGTACAGCACCCTGCAGAAGGAACATGAGACGGTCCGTAAGAAGTTCACCTGTGACAAGAACACTTCACTGGAAGACCTAATGGAGCTCCTCAGGGGACTGGAGGTACAACAGCTTAGTACTGAATATAAGCATAGATATCTCCTGAGACATTGATCGTCGTAACATTGATAGCGAAGAAAAACTGAAGGGCTGCACCCTCTTAGTTGATTAATCCACACATTTTGTTTTCTTCTTGTTATGTCAAATTTCAGCTTTTTTTCATAAGGTGTTTGATAATTATTGATCATGTTTTTTTTTATTATCTCCAGAAAGAGAAGGAGAAGATTATGGAAAACAAGAGGCAGGTTCAACATCTGGTCAACAGCTCCAAGAACATTGTGAGACTGAAACCCAGAAACCCTGAAGAGAAGAGCAGCAGCCCTGTCATCGTCAAAGCCCTGTGCGACTTCAAACAAGACCAGGTCAGTTTTCTGTCAGGCTGTATGTGTAAGCCACTGGCTCTTACACACACATTGGTAATAAGCAACTAGGATCAAGAACCTTCCACTGTGTTCAGATTAATTATATTTTTAAAACTTTCTAAGACTTAAGATTCTGTGATTTATTTATTGCTAAGTTGAATTTTCACTGGACTCCACAGAAAGTGATCTGTAAGGGTGATGAGGCGATCCTAAAGGACAACAGTCAGCGCAGTAAGTGGCACGTTACAGGCCCGGGAGGGCTGGATATGTGGGTGCCCTCTGTGTGCCTGATTGTACCACCTCCCAATCCACTCAGCATCAGTCTGGCCAACAAGTAAGATGCAAAGATTGTTTGTTTTGGGTTCCAGACACATGATGATGATTTTATAACTCTGGGTCAAGGAACACATGAAATGAATTTGTGGTTCTTGACTGAGATACAAGAAACCTTAACTGTGGTGAGTAAAGCTTTGTCCCTGTGTGATCTAAAGGAATGAGCAGTACTATGAGGCCATCCTCACAATCTGGAATCAGCTGTATATCAATGTGAAGAGTCTCCTCGCCTGGCAGTACTGTCTCCTGGATATCAAACGCATCAACTCCCTGACCATCACCATGGTAAGGGATGAATGAACTCTCTGAAGCCAGGCTCTGTTGTCTACCACATTAAGTCCCAATTCCCTCTGCCCCTCCAGTCCCAGTTGCTCTACTCTGTACTTTCTGTGATACTAAAAGCAAAACTAAAAGCTATTCAACAGAATGGAAAGTTTCAGATACAAGCATGATCATTGCTGTGTGTTTTAATGATGTGCATTTACTTATCTTTCCTGTACGGTAAAGGTTTTGGTTTCTGATGTTGTTTAGACCTAAGTCAAACATAGTGTCTGTGTGTGTGTTCAGCTGGCAAAGATGCGTCCTGAGGAATACCGTCAAATTATCAAGAGCCTGGAGAGTCACTTTGAGGAGTTTAAAGTGAGCTGCCATGGCTCCCAGATGTTTGCTGAGGAGGACAAGAGGACCATTGAGAACCAGTTCAGTGGAGCCCAGGCCCACTATGACCAGCTGGTGGTGCAGCTGCCTGCTTACAGTCAGTATTACAAAAAAATACACAGTATAAAAATATACAGGACAAGGCAATGGTATTATTGACAGTGTACACATAGAATATATAGAACTATATCATAGTCTGCATGCTTTATTACTTTATCAGTGAAACAGAAGTAGTGCAGTTCATGCAGTAATAATCCAGAAATTTTGTTGGACTAATGGTCATCACAAAGACTTATTTCATTATTGTGCTATTTGCTAAGTTTATATAAATGTATGTAAATTAAAATCTTTTTAATATCCATTTATTATCACAGTCACCACCAATGCTGCCCAGTGGATTAGAAAGTTAGGGTCTGCATTTGGAGTCCTTTCAAATATTTCAGGAGAAAAATCAAAAGTTAAAAAATGCCATATCTTACATTATTAAGAAGCCCTTAAAAATTCCTCAGTCTTTACCACATTTCTGAGATTTTGTTACAATTTTAGAAATGTTAAGTTATTCATGTTTATGTAGCTTAGCATAGCCCACTATGTTCTGGACTCAGCCTTTCAATATAAAGTCCTCTAACATACACATGAGAGAAACTATTGCTTAAGTCTTTGAGAATGCAGCAAATCATGTTTCTGTAGATACAACAGTCCACCTGTAGGACCAGAGAATTAGAAATGACTTTTTAACCATTACATGTTTTCCTCCACCAATTATGGAAAAACATATCTTGTGTCTACTCACAGTTGCACATCAAGAACAAATAGAAGCACAGCAAGTAGCTGAGCATCAACACCAACAGCAGCTGATTATAATACAGCAGCAACAAGCTGCTGCCGAAGAGGAGGCCAGGAGGCTGGAAGAAGAAAGACGAAGAGCTGAACTGAGAAAATTGTCAGAGAAGAAAGTTGAAGCGAAGAAAGAGCACGTGGTTAAGAGAGATGTAGTAAAAGTGACCAAGACGGAGCCGGTGAAGAGGAAAGTGCTGGTGTCCTCCTCCCGCAGTTTATCTGAGCTGCACGCCCTCAGACTGAGGCTGGAGAGCACTGAAGGCACGCTGAGTCAGCACGTTCACATCTGCCTCGGAGACGATGGGCTGTATGACTGTGGCCTCAAGATCACTCAGTTGGAGGTAGACACAAAAACTCATAAATTCAAGAAAAACAGACAAGCATGTTGTATAAAAAAACGAGCCGTATCCCCATATTCATTGCAATAACTGTATTTGCATGTATGTTTTCCTGTAGACAGTGCAGTGTGACATTGACTCGATACGTGAGGAGTACTTACGCCTGAGGGAGCGCATTTTGAAGGAGCTGGAGGGCATGAATGATTCAGATAAAGCTGAGTTCCTCCGCAGCGAGATTGGAGTCATCAATCAAAGACTGAGCAATCTGGAGAACAGCTCATCTGCTTACCTGCAGCGGTAAGCCTATGCAAGCAAACTCAAACTGTTGTTTTGAAGCTCTGATTATTCAGGAAGTCTCGTTTAGACCAATATCTCATTAACGTGAAAGACCTCAGATTGTGACATTCAGTCAAATGAATGAATATGTTAAAATAATTATTACTATTAAATTCCCTCAGAGGATTGTGCCTTTGACTTACAGGTGTGCTGCAAATTACATTATTCCAATAGCGATGTGCATAGTATGCAAAACCCATCTGTCCCACCACTGTTGTAATGAGAAACTTTTAAAGGATGCCAGTTATCAAATCCAAGTTTATGAGCAAGGTGTTCAACATGGCTATTTTTAGGACATCTGCTGCCAAATTGCTAAGTATAATGATGATATATTATTATTTTATCATCATTTTGTTATTGAGTACATGTATTAAAGCACCGACAGGCAGACCACCTATGAGGCTGGAGTTCGAATAAGTGATCTGAGAGTCATTGAAGACAGACTATGATCTGCAGAGGCCCAGGTTTGCAGTGGAGACAGTGACATACAAGATGGTATCATCAGCATAAAAAGGCACATTACAGGCTGAGTTGGTAAAGAAATACTTTGTATATCTAAAGTGAGTGGAAACCATGCACAGACCCAATTTTTTGTGTGTTAAACTGACTATTATCAAAACAATGAAAGCAAGCAACACAACATATCTAACATAATGTAATTAACAGCCTTGCCACAAAGGTCCTTTGTATGACCATCTGGTCATACAAAGGTCCTTTGTATGACCATCTGGTCTAAAGTCTAAAGAACATTATCAACCCTCAGAGTGGCAGAAAAGTGTTTAACAGTTACTTTTGGATTTCAGGCAGACATCTTTGAAACATACCAGTGTCACCACCTTTAATATAAGGAAACACTTGATTTGATTTCCATATTCACGGAATTTCACTAGAAATTGAATTTAAGTGTGTGTATGAGTGGTTCCGTAATAGCAGCAGTGCTGCGACATAGATTAAACCTTGTTTCCTCCAGCAGATGTTTTTGTGTTCCTTTGTGTCTTAAAGTACCCTCATTTTTCTCACACATTAGCAAACCTCAAATGTAAAGGAAGCTACTCTAACCAACTGATCTCTCCCATCATCTACAAAATAATCTATTCAATCTCATTATTCTGGAAGGACTGTCTCCACCTCTTCATTTCTTCCTCTGTCAGGCTGCGGGCTCTAAGGGACATGTTGGAGAGTGTGGCACGAGCTGAAGACATAGTGAAAGTTCATGAGGCAAGATTGACAGAGAAAGAGACCACCTCTCTGTTGCCTAGTGAAGTGGAAGAATATATGTTGACCCTGAAGGTATTTTATCAAAGAAATTTCATACAATACATTTCTTGCTTTTGGCATTTATTGTGCGATAAAAACAATCACTTGTGATACTGCAATTTTTCCAGCCAAGCTGCAGCTTCGACAAGAGTACAGTGCATATTAATGCGTGACTCAGTGGTCATACATCAACATTTAAATTAGAAAAACTGGTGTGAGAAAACTAGAGAGCCCCACTATGTTGCTTTTTGCTATATACCATAATTTCCCTTAGCTTTGAAATGGCCTGATAACTTGTCAGGGATGTTACATTTGACGTTTTTTTTCCTGCATGTTGTTAATATCTAGAATATTAAAGCAGAGCTGGATCAGAAGAGGGATGTTCTGGCCTCCATGGAGGCAGAGTTGGGCAAAGCAAGCCACTGGAATGGCCAGGTGGGCGGGCCCTTCCACAGGTGTGACATGATGCTGTCCAAATACACTGAGCAGGTTGGCCTGCTGTCAGACCGCTGGAGACGAATCCATGCACAGATTGACACCAGGTATGTCACAAAAGCAATTTGTGAGCATTATGAAGACTGCAACTTGTGGCAGTATCATGTTTCACAAATGATGGTTTGCTTGCAAATTCAAGATAAATTTGTGAGTCCTACAAGTCTCTTGTATTCTCATGCATAGTAGAAGGGAACTCACTCAGTCCTTCACACTTTGTTTCCCATTAATCTGCACTTATCAAAGTGTCTGCTGAAAAACATACTGAAGGTGGATGAAGATGGTGTTTTACTTGGAATTATTTCTCTTCTTCTTGCTCAGACTCCAGGATTTGCAGTTGTATCAGCCTCAGCTACAGCACTACAAACAAACCAGCACTTCCCTTTTTGACTGGATCGATGCCACACGGAAAAAACAACAAGCTCTGCAGACCACCAAGATAGACAACATCCAAGCCCTGAAAGACGTTATTGACGACCAGAAGGTGTCATGCTCAGTCTCTCATTGTTACCAATTGACTTGCTTGCAATGTTGTGGGTCTTTGTCCATGTGTGTGATGTCATCAGACATTTGATATCTTCATATTATTGTGTTATCAAGGCCCTGAACTCAGAAATCAAATCAAAGAGGGAGATAGTAGAGCGTGTGCTGAAGGACAATGAGGCCTGTGTGAATTCTATCAAGGTAAGGAGGCCTACGTATCTATATAGACTTCAAACTCAGCAAAAGAATTCATTTAATTTAATGAATTTCATAAAAATGTTGGTTTTACAGGACTATGAAACAGACCTCGCCTCTTACACCTCTGGTTTAGAGACTTTGCTCAACATCCCCATCAAGAGGACAATGTTGAGGTCTCCATCTATGGATCTTAATCAGGAGGTAATGAAACCAAATTTGAAATGTTGTCTCTTGTGAAAACACAGAAGCAACTTTAATTGCATTGTGACGGACTTGTATCTGAAAACACGTTTTCACATTTACTCTTGTATGTTAGGACTGGTCAATGAAATTTCTCTAAATCAATTAAGTTAAGTGCCGTTATATGTACACTGATTCTGGAGTTTGCTGTTTCTTTGCCTCAGGCTACACAACTGCAAACCCGTTACATGGAGTTGCTTACCCTGTCTGGTGACTACTACAAATTCCTGGGAGAGCTGCTAAAAAACATGGAAGAGCTCAAGGTACCAATGTATTTTGTAGCTCTCTGAATATTGTGTTTAACTTTATATCATCTTGCAGAGGAATGAAAAAAATAGCAATTTGGCTAAATTTAGATGATTATGAATAATGTTCATTGTGCCTGATAGATAGATTAGATTAGATTAACTTAGTTCTGTATTAATTTTAATTAAGTTACACTAAATTGTCAAGGTAAAACCTTTTAGCATTGTAAATTCAACCATTTAACACCAAGTAAAAGAATTTTTGCCCAATTTTGCACTTTTCCTCTACTATAGAGCATGCTTCAGAAATCTTCAGTGTCAACACTTGCATCATCCACATCTCCAGCAGCAGCAGGCAGAAAAAAAGAGCCAATTACTACATGCTCATGACCAAATAAAAGACAAAGTTAGAAAATGTTAGAATGTAACATTGTGCAATGTCTACTCTAGTTGATGTGTTTAAATAGGAATTATTTGGTTACACCATATCAACTTAGTGCTGATATGGTAATAATATGACAATGTTTTGCTTACAGTTTGTTGCAGTGCCCCCAAGTGGCAAAAAATCAATGATGTAGATTTAAAGAAGCCATGGATTTTCTTTTGGCATTGGGTGATTCCATGAATCAGTTAGACCCATTCAAATCAGTCACTCAAGTACACTCTGGTTAAGTGTATGTTGTCATTACGAAGTGCAATGAATTTTCATCCTTGCTTACAGATTCGTAACACCAGGATTGACCTGTTAGAGGAGGAACTCCGGCTGTTGAGGGAGGACATCGAAGACCACAACACCAAGAACAAATGTCTGGAAGATTCTGTTGCCCGCTACCAGCTGGAGTTGTCCCAGTCGAAGGACCAGCTGCTATCGATGGAGGAGGTGAAGCAAAGCACTGCGCTGCAGTGCAGTGCCACCAAGGAGAGCCTTGACAGCACTCAGAGTCAGCTGGCAGACCTCAGCGATCAGGTGACACGTCTGAACTACTTGCTTGAGGAAGAAAAGAGGAAGAGGAGGCTGGCAGAGGAGCGCTATACTCAGCAGCAGGAGGAGTATGACTCAGTGCTGAGGAAGAGGCAGAAGGAGCTGGAAACGGTCAGCTGGTCAAAGATGGAGGTGGAGAAGAGTGTGACAAGTAAGGAGCATGAGATTGAACAACTGCGGCGGCAGTTGGCTGAGGAGGCAGCAAGGGTCAAGGAGCTACAGAAGGAAATATCAAAGGTAAGAGGCCAATGCAGTATGGAGATCAATAACTTAAAGCTCAGCTACGAATCCCAGATCCATGTCAGCCGCGCAGACATCCAAAGGCTGACAGCGCAGAGGGGGGAAGAGACAGCTGAGCTCCAGCTGCAATATGACAGGATGATGGCAGAGAGGAGGAATCTGGAGGAGGAGCTCCGGAGGCTCAGGATGTCTGTCAGCGAGGCTGAGGAACAAAGGAAAAGGGCAGAGGAGGAAGCTCACAGTCAGCGTGTTGTCATCACAGAGGAAGGGCGCAGGAGAAGAGAACTGGAAAGTCAGGTAGAGGCGCTGATGAAGCAGAGAGATGAGGAGAGCAGCCAGTATATGGAGGAACTGGCTGAAGTCATGAAGAGTCTGCGGGAGAAGAATGAGGAGTTGGCCTACATCACACACAGTCTAGAGGAAGAGACCCGCAGAAGGAGAACTACAGAGGAGGGGCAGGGTGTGCTTGAACAGACTTTGGCCCAGATGCAGGTCAAGCTAACCAGTTCATCAATGACTGCGAACCAGCTGGGGGAGTGTGAGGTGGAGCTTCAGAATGTTCGTTTGGAGCTAGAGAGGGAGAGCAGGGAGAGAAGCAGAGTAGAGCAGAACATGAGCAGGTTACAGGGACGCGTGAAGGACCTTCAGGCTGTGAGAGATGGCCTGGAGAGCCAAGTGGAGAATCTGAGGAAGGCTAACCAAGAGGAAGCGGCCAGAAGAAGGCAGGTAGAAACAGAACTGGAAAAGACCACATTAACTATGACAGACTACACCAGCACCATTACCATGCTACGCAAGAGCCAAGACCAAGCCAGCATGTCAATAAAGAGCAGTGAAGAAGAGCGTCTTAGGTTGCAGGAGGAGCTGGAGAGAAGTTTGAGACAAAACAAGACTTCTGCGGTTCGTGTGACACAGCTGAGTACAGAGCTGAAGGCCCTGCAGCAAGAACTCCTCCAGGAGCAAGCCAGAGTCACAGAGGCAAAGAAAGGTGAAGAAGAGCATCTTAGGTTGCAGGAGGAGCTGGAGAGAAGCTTGAGACAAAACAAGACCTATGCAGAGCGCATGACAGAGCTGAGCACAGAGCAGAAGGCCTTGCAGAAACAACTCCTCCAGGAGCAAGCCAGAGTCAAAGAGGCAAACCTCAGGAATGAGGGTCTTTACAGAACTATTGAGGAGAGAAGTAAGGCACTGAATGAGAACACAGTTGAGCTTCAAAGGTTGAAAGAGTTGACAGAAACTCAGACCAAAGAGAGGCTAAGGCTGGAGGAGGAACTAAGGGCAGCGCGACATGATAAAGAAGAACTCCTGAGATCCAAACAGGAATGTGATGATGAACTCTCCTCCCAGATTACTGCCCTGGAGCTGCAGCTGCAGAGCAGTGAGCACAACAATGTAGATTACCGCAGCCTGATCTCAGAGCTCTCCTTGGAGAGAGAGAAATTCAAGTTGGAGATTGAGAAAATACAAAACCAGTCCATCGAGGTACATGGAAGTTTGGCACTTAGTCCTGGACTGCTCTCATCTTTCCAATCAGAGTCCTAATCTGGATCAATCAAGTGGCTTTCACTGTCTGTAGGAAAATGTTTGCTTGCATGCAGGAACACCTTTAAACCCCTGTAGATGCCTCCCACTTGGTAACTCTGATTTGAACACATACATCTGTATGTGTTTGAATTATTTGCATGTCAATCACTTGCATGCAAACATAATGTGTGCCTCTCTCCCCTTTGAACTCCCTGTCTGTTGTGCAAATATTTGCATGCTTTTTTGCCTTTACTTCTTTTGCCCTGAATGATCAACACTGTCAATGACATGATTATCACAAGTTCTCTGATCTATGGTTTGATTATTGTTTTTCATATTATTCTAGCATCTTAATGGTCATTTGAAACATTTTGCAAACTTGTAAAAACAGCACTGATGTACACTTAAAATATCCATAATTTCTCAAAATATTTGAGGCACCTCTTCTTGCAATTTTAGACCAGTCATTGGCATTTTTGGCATTATGTACTTGTGCTGTTTTGCAAATTCACAGAATGTAGACAGTGACTATTCCAGTCTGAACAAAGTGATAATTAAAGTTGTGTGCTGATTTTGTAGTTGTAGTTACCATAAACATGTAGTGTATGATTTGTCAGCAGAGGATTGATTTCACACGGTATTGTGAGGAGTGCACACAGACATCCTGTTTATGTATTATACTATTATTTGATCAATAACATAATAATGTTTAATTTATTCAATTCTTAGAAATTTAACACACATTTAACAACATCCCTTCTGTTGCTCTTAATTACACTGTACGCTGCCAAAATGTTGAACCTCATTTCAGTAATCTGCAGCTGGAAAAATAAATAGAGCAAGTATGTCTGCTCTCCTCCTCCTCTACTAGCACCAGTACAAATTTACTGGGATTATAGTGAAATTTATTTTGCTAGTAGCATTATAATTTCTTTTTAATTTTATTTTAATTCAGACCTATTCTATCAAGTGTCATTAATTGTATGCTTATATAGCAAGATGTAAAATGCAGAATATAAATGTATGGTTCGTGATATGTTTTGATTTTGTTTTTGAGTTGACTAACTTTTTGTCTCTGCTCTCTTTCTCTGCTTTTTCTCTCCCTTCAGACAACAGCCATGATGCAATCCATTCAGTCCCAGTACAGTGAGATTGTGATGGAGAGAGATGCTCTGTTGCTGAAACTGCAATTGTCAGAAAAAGACAAAGATCGCATTCAAAGGCTAGAGGAGGAACTCAGTCACATTAAACTGTCCCTAGAGTCTGAGCTTCGCAATAGGCAACATCTACTGGAGGACAGTGAGAGGGTAAAGAGGGATTTAGGTTACTGGAAGGACCAATGTGATAGTAAGCAGGGCCTGATCAGGCAATGTGACACAGACAAGGAACGTCTGGAGAGGGAAAAGAACTCTTTGAAAAGTGAGATAGAGAGGCTGATGAGGGAACTTAAGGAGCTTGAGGAGTCATATAAAAGTAGGCTGGCAGCCATGCAAAAAGAACTACGAGAGATGACCATTGTCAGACAAACCATGGAAACTGAGCTGAGGAGACTTAGAGAGCCCCCAACATTGGATGGCTCCACTGTGATTTTTGATGGAGTCCGCAAACCAGTCACAGCAAATCAGCTGCTTGAGTGTGGTGTTTTGGACCAACCAACATTCAGTCAGCTAGTGAAGGGACATAAGACTATCCCTGAAGTTTCTGTTGACAAAAAAATCAGTCTAAAAGGGACAGGCCCAATAGCTGGGGTCATAATTGAAGGTCCAAAGGGTCCAGGATCTATTACTGGACCCTTATGCAAAATGACTTTCACCGAAGCCAAGAAAGAGAATCTCCTGCCACCAGATAGCGTTGATCTACTACTGGATGCTCAGGCTGCCACAGGCCACATAATTGACCCCAGGACTAATCACAAGTTGACAGTTGAGGAGGCATGTAATCAAGGTGTGGTTGATGAAGAGGACAGGCAGAGGTTGCTAGCAGCAGAAGCTGCAGCAGTAGGATATCGTGGTCCTGGCACAAGCAACCCCCTTTCGGCATTTCAGGCAATGAAGAAAGGACTGATTGACAAGAACACAACACTGCGTCTGCTACAAGCCCAGGAGTCTGTAGGGGGTGTCCTAGATCCCATACTCAGTGTGTTCCTTCCCAGAGAAACAGCCATTGCGCGGAATTTAATTAATGATGACATATGTCATGCTCTGAATCAGAGGCCTGAGCTGTACCTGGACCCAGAAACTGAGGAGGGTATAACCTACACATCAATGAAGAGGAGATGTAAGGTAGAGCCACACACAGGCCTTCTGCTTCTTCCTATCCCTGAAAAAGTAGACCCTTCCAGACTTGTCTTTGATGGTGTCCGCAAGCCAGTAACAGCACACCAATTGCTTGAATGTGGTGTGCTGGACAAGCCAACATTTAAAGATCTAGAAAAGGGGAAGAAAACTGTCCCAGAAGTGTCTGTAGACAAAAATGTTAATCTGAAAGGGACTGGGCCCATTGCTGGGATTGTAGCTGGGAGTCAAGGCAAAATGTCCTTGTCAGAAGCGAAGAAACAGATGCTGCTGTCTGAAGATACTGCAGATTTGCTCCTGGATGCCCAGGCTGCCACTGGCCACATCATTGACCCTAAAACCAATGAGAAGCTGACAGTAGAGGAGGCATGTGCCAGAGGGGTGGTGGACATTAGGGATCGAGAGAAATTGTTGGCAGCAGAGGCTGCTGCTGTGGGTTACAAGGATCGTAGTGCAGCCAAGCCTCTCTCAGTGTTTGAGGCCATGAAGAAAGGCATTATTGATGAAAACACTGGGCTACGTCTGCTGCAGGCTCAGGAGTCTGTGGGAGGCATTCTAGATCCCAACCTCAGTGTGTTTCTCCCCAAAGACACAGCTATCAAGCGGAACCTTTTGGATGAAAACCTCCGTCAGCTTCTAAACCGAAGTCCCAAGTGTTTCCTTGACCCAGAAACAGATAATGATGCCAGTTATGGGGCACTGAAGAAAAGATGCAAGACAGAGCCTCATACAGGTCTGCTGCTTTTGCCAGTCTCTGAGAAGCTAGACCCTTCTAAACTGATCTTTGATGGTGTTCGTAAGCAAGTGACAGCACAACAGTTGCTTGATTGTGGGGTCCTGGACAAAGCAACATTTAATCAACTAATGAAGGGAGAGAAAACTGTCCCAGAGGTGTCTATAGATAAGAAGGTTTTTCTAAAGGGGATAGGATCAATTGCTGGTGTGGCAGCTGGACCTTTAGGGAAAATGTCTTTATCAGAGGCCAAGAAACAGATGCTAATGCACCCACATAGTGCAGATTTGCTCCTGGATGCCCAGGCTGCCACAGGCCACATCATTGACCCCACAAACAATCAAAAGCTGACCGTAGAGGAAGCGTGTGCCAGAGGAGTGGTGGATATTACTGATCGAGATAGGCTCTTAGCAGCAGAAGCTGCTGCTGTGGGCTACCGGGATCCTAGCACAGCTAAACCTCTCTCAGTATTTGAGGCAATGAAGAAGGGATTAATTGATCGGAGGACTGGGCTACGCCTGCTGCAGGCCCAGGAGTCTGCAGGGGGCATTCTGGATCCCAACCTCAGTGTGTTTCTTCCTAAAGACACCGCTATAAAACGCAGCCTTTTGGATGAAAACCTCTGTCATGCTCTAAACAACAGGCCTGAGTATTACCTTGACCCAGACACTGAGAGTGATGCCAGCTATGGAGCTTTAAAGAAAAGATGCAAGACAGAGTCTCACACAGGACTGATACTTCTGCCAATCATTGAGAGGAAAGACCCTTCCAAACTGATGTTTGATGGTGTTCGCAAGCCAGTCTCAGCACAGCAGCTGTTTGAATGTGGGGTCCTCGACAAGCCAACATTTAACCAGCTAGTGAAAGGGGAGAAAACTATCCCAGAAGTATCTCTAGAAAAGACGGTCTATCTGAAGGGGACCGGACCCATTGCTGGGGTGGTGGCTGGACAGCAAGGAAAAATGTCCTTGTCAGAAGCGAAGAAACAGATGCTGCTGTCTGAAGATACTGCAGATTTGCTCCTGGATGCCCAGGCTGCCACTGGCCACATTGTTGACCCTAAAACCAATGAGAAGCTGACAGTAGAGGAGGCATGTGCCAGAGGGGTGGTGGACATTAGGGATCGAGAGAAATTATTGGCAGCAGAGGCTGCTGCTGTGGGTTACAAGGATCGTAGTGCAGCCAAGCCTCTCTCAGTGTTTGAGGCAATGAAGAAAGGCATTATTGATGAGAACACTGGGCTACGTCTGCTGCAGGCTCAGGAGTCTGTGGGAGGCATTCTAGATCCCAACCTCAGTGTGTTTCTCCCCAAAGATATAGCTATCAAGCGGAACCTTTTGGATGAAAACCTCCGTCAACTTCTAAACCGAAGTCCCAAGTGTTTCCTTGACCCAGAAACAGATAATGATGCCAGTTATGGGGCACTGAAGAAAAGATGCAAGACAGAGCCTCATACAGGTCTGCTGCTTTTGCCAGTCTCTGAGAAGCTAGACCCTTCTAAACTGATCTTTGATGGTGTTCGTAAGCAAGTGACAGCACAACAGTTGCTTGATTGTGGGGTCCTGGACAAAGCAACATTTAATCAACTAATGAAGGGAGAGAAAACTGTCCCAGAGGTGTCTGTAGATAAGAAGGTTTTTCTAAAGGGGACAGGATCAATTGCTGGTGTGGCAGCTGGACCTTTAGGGAAAATGTCTTTATCAGAGGCCAAGAATCAGATGCTAATGCACCCACATAGTGCAGATTTGCTCCTGGATGCCCAGGCTGCCACAGGCCACATCATTGACCCCACAAACAATCAAAAGCTGACCGTAGAGGAAGCGTGTGCCAGAGGAGTGGTGGATATTACTGATCGAGATAGACTGTTAGCAGCAGAAGCTGCTACTGTGGGCTACTGGGATCCTAGCACAGCTAAGCCTCTCTCAGTATTTGAGGCAATGAAGAAGGGAATTATTGACCGCAACACTGGGCTACGTCTGCTGCAAGCTCAGGACTCTGTGGGTGGCATTCTGGATCCCAATCTCAGTGTGTTCCTACCTAAAGATATAGCTATAAAGCGCAGCCTTTTGGATGAAGAACTCTGTCAAGCTCTAAAGCGAGGTCCTGCTTCTTATCTTGACCCAGAAACTGAGAGTGGTGTCAGCTATGGAGTTTTGAAGAAAAGATGCAAGACAGAGTCCCGCACAGGCCTACAAATTCTGCCAATCTCTGAGAAGGTTGACCCCTCCAAACTACTGTTTGATGGTGTTCGTAAGACAGTCACAGCACAAGAGTTGCTTGATTGCGGGGTCCTTGACAAATCAACATTTAACCAACTAATTAAGGGGCAGAAAACTGTGCCAGATGTGTTTGTGGATAAGAAAGTCTTTCTAAAGGGGACAGGGTCAATTGCTGGTGTTGCAGCTGGACCTTTAGGGAAAATGTCCTTTACAGAGGCAAAGAAACACAAGATTATGTCTTCTGACAGTGCTGAACTGCTCCTGGATGCTCAGGCAGCCACAGGCCACATCATTGACCCCAGAACTAATCAGAAGCTGACAGTAAAAGAAGCATGTGTGAGAGGAGTAGTGGATAAGGAAGATGAATCAAAGTTGTTTGCAGCTGAGGCGGCAGCCATAGGTTATAGAGACCCACATACTGCCAAACTCCTGTCAGCTGGCCAGGCCATGAAGAAAGGATTAATCAACAAGGACACAGCTCTACGACTGCTTCAGGCCCAACAGTCCGTAGGTGGTATTTTGGACCCTGCCCTGAGTGTATTCTTACCCAAAGACATTGCCATGGAAAGGGATCTCATAGATAAGGATTTATACCAGGCCCTGAATCAGTATCCTGAGTGCTATCTGGACCCAGACACCCAACAAGCAACTACCTATGTATCTCTGAAGAAAAAATGCAAAGCAGATCCAAGCACAGGTCTTTTGCTTCTCCCTGAACCTAAAAAGCCCTTAACTGTCCAGGGGCTCAGGGACCAGGTGTCAGTCATAGATCTAGTGGATGCAAACCTGCTGAAACGATCTGATATGGACCAGCTGAGGGAGGGCAGATTGACAAGCCAGGACATTGAAGACCGCCTGTGCTCCTACCTGAGAGGTTCTACCTGCATAGCAGGAGTTTATGATGAGGCCAGTGATAAGATAATGCCCATTTATCAGGCCATGAAAGACGGACTATTGCAACCCAGAACCGCTCTGGAACTGCTTGAGGCCCAGGCTGCCTCAGGCTTTATAGTTGATCCTGTTAACAACCTTTACCTCACTGTTGGTGATGCCTACAATAAAAGACTGTTTGGGCCAGAGTTTAAGGACAACCTGCTATCGGCAGAGAGGGCTGTGACTGGTTACAAACTACCTGGAACAGACAAGATTATCTCTCTTTTTCAGGCAATAGAGAGAGGTCTAGTGGAGAAGGGTCATGGTGTCCGTCTGCTACAAGCCCAGATTGCGAGCGGTGGTATAATTGATCCAGAACACAGCCATCGTATTGACGTGGATGTAGCCTACAAGAGAGGTTACTTTGATGATAAGATGAACAAGATCTTGACTGATCAGAGTGTTGACTCTATGGGTTTCTTTGACCCTAACACAGAGGAAAACCTAACTTATCTGGAACTTAAAAAACGCTGCATCACAGATAAGAAGACTGGCATCGTCCTTTTGCCGATCATGGACAAGCAAAAGCAAGAGTCAACTCTGAAGAACACTCTGAGAAAGAGGAGAGTGGTAATTGTGGACCCAGACACTAATAAAGAGATGACAGTGCGTGAAGCATATGACAAAGGGTATATAGACTACAATACCTTCCTGGAGCTGTCTGAGCAGGAGTGTGAGTGGGAAGAGATCACAATCACTGCTCCAGATGGTACCACAAAGTTTGTTATTGTTGACAGGAAGACTGGAAGACAATATGATATTACTGAGCTGCTTGAAAAGCAAGTAATTAATCAATCAGACCTAGATCAGTACAGATCGCGTACCATCACCCTCACTCAATTTGCAGATATCATCACCAACAAGACCAGACATGGGTCATTATCATCATCAACTTCAAGACCATCAGCAGCCTCACATACATCCTCAGTGGCATCATCATCACTTTCCACAACATCAGCATCTTCAGGTATGCCTATAGTGACATCATCATCATCAACTTTAACAACATCAGAAGCCTCAGTTCCATCGTCAGTGATATCATCATCATCATCAGTCCTGTCAAGACCCTTATCACCTACCCTTGCCAAGATGACCACAACAAAAACAACCACCGTCACAGAGCGAAACACTACAGTCAGCAGTACATCTCGAGACTCGCCTGATTGCCTTAGGAATATATCCAGTGTATCTATAACTCTCGCCTCCCCTGTTGAAACAGTGGGTGAACAGGAACCTGTGGGTGCCATCTTTGACACAGAGACTGTAGAAAAGATATCTATCACAGAGGCTCTAAATCGTGGTCTGGTGGATTCCATCACTGCCCAGAGACTGCTGGAGGCCCAGGCCTGCACTGGAGGAATCATCAATCCCACAAATGGCCATAGGTTTGGCATCCAAGAGGCCTCTCGCCTAGGTATAATAAATGACGACATGGTGCCTAAGCTCAAGCCTGCCCAGAAAGCCTACATTGGCTTTGAGGATGTAAAAAACAGGAAGAAGATGTCTGTTGCTGAAGCCATGAAGGAGATGTGGCTACCATACGAGGCAGGGCAGAGGTTCATGGAGTTCCAGTTTGTGACAGGGGGGCTTTATGACCCAGAAATGGGCTGTAGAAGAACCATAGAACATGCTTTGAAAATGGGCTGGCTGGATGTGAGAACAGCTGAGAAGCTCCAAGACACCAGCCATTACACAAAGAACTTGACCTGCCCTAAGAGCAAACTTAAGATCTCTTACAAGGAGGCTCTGGATAATTGCCTGGTGGAGGAAGGTACTGGGGTGAAAATGCTCCAGGCCTCATCTGTGTCTTCCCAAGGAATCAGCAGTCCTTACAATGTCTCCTCTGCCCCAGGATCTACCACTGGATCAAGGAGTGGCTCACGACGAAGCTCACGCAGGAGCAGTGTGGACTTAGGCTCGCCAAGCTCCTCATCAACTAGTCGGTACAGTCAATCTAGCTTCATCACGTTCTCCTCCATATCCAACAAATAAATCAAGAAAAGGTCCTGCACATTTATGCTCTATTCAGAAAAGAACTTCAGAAAATGTCTGTGTAGTACATGAGGAAAAAAATTCTAATTTCTTTTTGCATAGATTTAGACTTTAGCTTTGGTGTGGTGTTGCAATGCTTCTAAAAATGCTTTAGTTCAAATGATCATGAAAATGAACACTACCAAGATTTTTTTTTTTTTTTTTTTTTTTTTTTTTTGTGGAAAAGGACTTAAGTATTAATAGCAGCCAACTTAAGGTATTTGGATTGAAAATAAAGTATATGTGAATATAATTGTTGGCTCATCTGAAAAAGGCTTAGAAATGAAATTCTTGCATAAACATGTTTCAGATATATTTCTCTAAATCATGGAATATGATTTCTTTTTAAACTTTGTATTGGTAATGGCACAATGATTTTATGTTTACTTTTGATATATAAAATCCCTGTTTTTTTGGGGGAGGGGGTTGCAAGGTTGGGATACATATATTTGCTTAACTGCTATTTTTTTTTAAATGAATCAGCTGTCAACTATTGGTTTGTTGCTGTTTTAGTGCTTCTGGTTTTGTAACACTTTCTCAATATCTCGAAATAAAAAAAACCTTCGAGTCTTTTGCTCAAATGGATTCGTGACTGTTCTTATTCATATTCAGTTTCATGCACAATAAAAACACTTACATCAACACGTTAGATCAGAGCTATTCCTGTGTATGCAAATATAATAGAGCCCACAATTTGAAGTGAACCTTAATTGCACTGCAGTATAAAATGGTACTAGTAAGACTCTTATGTAATTCAAGGTTGGAATTCAAAATGTCTCTCACAATTGGTATTGTGTAACAAAACTAAGTGTAATATCACATATCATGTGGGCTTTGTTGCTGGTTAAATGTGTGCCTTTTGCTGGCTATGCCCATTAAAGGAAACTTCTTACAGGTCAATTAGAGTAGTTAAAGTAAACATATTTTTTAAACGCACCAATTAAAGCTTAAAGGCTGGTTCCCTATAAAGCAGGCACACTTCTAGTTAAGTTGACCAGGTTTTATCAAATGTTGTGTTTGTATAACAAATAGTTCCAATGGCTCAGTTGTTTAATTATGCCCTATGAGACCTCATCAGAAAGACCAGGCTACAGATGTAAGCAATGGCCGAGGGCGGGGAGGACATGCTTGCTTTGCTCCGAAATGCCTTCAAAATAAAAGCATATTTGCTTGCTTTCTGTACACCAGTTTTACTGTGGATAGGTCACGACAAAGAAATTCCACGGGTGGACTATTTTGGCTGAGCTGGTTTTATACTACATGCAGACATTATCAAATAAGAAACAAATGCTCCATAGGCATTTGTATTTCAGTTACAACAGTTACAACTATTATTTTATTTTGATAGTGTTACCCCGGAAGTGTTTTCGAAACAACAACAACGGTGTAGCTAGTCGTTAATCTTTAGAAATGTGGTATTTTTTAGCAGCGCTACATGAACGTCCACCTAAATGTCACCTAACCTGGTGCTCTCGTCGTTTATGTTAGAACCGCTCAGTTGTTGCTGGTGCTGTGTAGCTGGTGGCTGAAGTTATGTATATAGCTAGGTTTAATAAGTTAGCTTAAATCTGTAAGTGGGTTAGAGATAAGTGAAACCACAGTATCTATGTGAAACACACCAGTGCAAGGTAAGACTAGCAATCCAAAGCTAATGTAACGCAAAGCTCCACACTAAGGTGTCTGGAAATGTTGTGTAACGTTAGGTGTCACTGACCAGATCAAAGTATGGCTGACGACCCTCAGAGAAACTTCCGCTCTGCATATTATGAGAAAGTGGGCTTCAGAGGAGTGGAGGAGAAGAAGTCACTGGAAATACTGCTGAAGGACAGTCCTCTGGGTAGGTCATAGTTCTTACGGCATTTACCAACACGCACAACATGGCTTACCTGTTGATTGAAGCTGGTAACTGTGTTATGGTTGCCACGTGAGCACATACCATGATGTATGTTAATCAGTAGTTATCACACAGTGTATCAGCGACGCAGGAAACGATCAGTTTATGGTTGAGTCTGGGTGAAGTGAGCTCTTGTCCTGTTAGCATTATTTTCACTCTTCTAACAGATCTAGAAAAGCTAAGCACCTTCAGTCAGAGGTTTCCCCTCCCCTCCATGTACAGGATTCATGTGTGGAAGGTACTGCTGGGTAAGACACGCACACACATATCACATTTTTCCAAAACTGTATGTAAAACCATAAGATGTGATGCTCTGTGCATAAACGTGTGGGTTGTGACACCAAACAAACAAACAAACTCCTCTGTTCCCACAGGCATCCTGCCTCCCCACAGTGACTCTCATGCTCTGGTTGGAGGCTACAGGAAGGAGCAGTACCAGGACATCCTGGAGGCTCTGGAGGTGATGAGATACATCAACTCTTCAACACCCTCCACCCATGTCTACCTGCGCATGTTCCAGCTGGAGAGCCAGGTGCTCCCACGGTGCTCCGAGATCTCTGCCCCAGTAAGAAGAAGCACCCCCAGAGTAATGTTGTCATACCTAAGACTGATAAAGCGTCATAAAAAGATTAGATGATGTATGGTGAAAAGCAGCACCAGCTGGCACCTCTGAATCATCCATGTAGGATTTGGTGTGGCAGTTGTTGTTCAGGTGATGGTCTTATGCAGAGATTTAGATGTGACAATAATTTTTATTTCTTAAAAATCCACCAGGCCTTTAGCAGCAAGGGCTTTTTAAACAGTTTAACTGTTGGTATTTCACATGTACATATTGCGTCAAAAGCACCCATATTTAAATTTTTTCATGTAATGCATCAGTCTTGCAGAAAGTTTAACAGTTGTCTGAGAAAGGGTGTTGATGTGTGCAGCTGAATTTGTATTTTTTTATTCCTGGTTTCCACGTCTTTAAAATACACACGAGGATTTTGCTACGTTTCATCAAGATTACATGACAACAGAGTCTGAACACTGATATACTTGAAGATGGTTCTGGTACCAATCAAATGAAAAACCATGCCTCATACTGTGGTTTGTGAAGTTACTGCAATTACTGGAGATCTCCCTGTTTAAGCAGCCCACAAATATTCAAAGTTAGCACTCAGCTTTTCATTATGAATTCAGAATTAAAGAACCCAGGAGCCTGAGTGGGAAATGCTTACCATACTGCTGGTTCTACTTTAAACATGTGATGTTAAGATTTATGTTAGGACTCTGTTAATCACTTACAATCTTTACCACAAAAACCCTTTATGTTTTCAGTTCCACATCAGTAACGGATTAAGTAGATACGTACAGGACCATAATTAAAGAGAGAGACTGCACAGTGGGAATGTGTCCAAATCACCCTGAATATGTCTCCCTTCAGTGATAGTTACTGTTGCCATACCAGTGTAGCTTTCCATTCTCGCACTGCACAAATGGACTTTAGTTAAGTACTTAGATATTGTACCTGATGTGTACATGATGCTAAAAGACTGAGGCTAAAGCTACATGTCCCAGGTCATCAGCATCCTCACCTGTTGTTGATCCATGAATCGTATACAAGCAGGCGGCATTGTTTGTGTATTTCATTGTAGAGCTAGTTTGCCCCGTAGTATGGTGTTAAAAATGAAATGCAAAAATGATAAAATGTAGGCTAAGTAAGACGTTACTTGTTGTAACATCCCTTCAGCTATTTGGATGCTTATTATAGAAAAACGCACTTGTACAAGCAATACAGTCGTTAGATTTAGCTCAGCTTTATTATTTGTATTTTCAAACTGTGTGCTTCAATTTTACAAGCAAAAAGGATTTGAAAGAGCAGGACTGAGTCTGCTGTCATTGATGGAGCTGCATCTTGGCTCACTGGATGACATCACCACAAACAGTGGACGTGTCTGTCCTGAACAGGAATTTTTCTAATGTAGCCTGTTAGCCCACAGGATAATGCAGAAAGCTAATAACAAGCTCATTTGCCTTGGTTATTGCTGTAGGCGGTAAGCTAGTTTTCAGACATGCTAACATTTGCAGCTTACGTTAGAGCAAATAAAGACAGTTAATCCATTCCTCATGTTTGCTCTTGTGCTGTAAGTTTTTGAAAGGCTAAAAAAAAAGACACACCCTGCAAACTGTTGAGATACGGAGTCTCACTCTTCTTAGGGCCTCATGCACACTGAATTAACATGCAGAGAAATACTGACATGTTGCTGAATAGTATAAAAACTACAGACTTTGTATCTATCAAAAAAACAAAAAAACCTCCCCTCAAATTTTGTATTGACATTGACCAGGTAGAGAATGAGTTAGTTTCAGTTCTGCACTGATGAGAAACATATAAGCTTACATATAAATACAAATATCTTGGTCTTTCTCTTTTTTGCAAGGTGCATCAGTTTGAGCCGACTTGGCAAATTGGACATTGGGAGGGATTATCAGCAAAACTAAAATATGGAGCGATGTGGGTTCTTATACCTACTTGTGTGTCCTGTTTTAAGATTGTCAGGAGTGTGGGGTCACAAAAGGTTTCAGAATCGTCCATAATCGAGCAGTTGGATTCTATTTGGGACGTCATAAATACGCACTTTACGACAAATACTTAAAAAAAAAATATTCCTGATTTAGATTTGATGGGTGTTGAGAGTGGAGCTTTAATTGCATACCTTCTTGATAATGTTTTTGTTTTTTCTTTATTATCTATCTTTATAAAGCATGGGATAGGAGGAGAAAAGTAACATGATAGTTAAACTCTTCAGACTGTATTCTACATGGACTGCAGATGGACTTGCTTATGAAATCAAACGTGTTGTGTTTGGCAGTTATAGATGCAGATGAAGTTTTTGTCCTGTTTGGATTTGTGTGTCTTGTGCGGCTGTGTATGGATGTTTGTGTATTTGTTGTATTTCCACTGTGGGATATCTGCTGCAGCGTTATTTGTGGGATGTTTATGTTCATGGTTGGATGATGTTGACGCATTGTGCTGTTAGACGATGGAGGGTTAACATGCTGGAGTGTTTGGTTTGGTGTTTGTTAAAGTGTCTGAATAGTTCTGTCAGGAGGGGTCATGGAAGTGAGCACACAAGTTTATTTTAAAATAATACAAACCCCCCACAGTGCCTGTAGATATAATACAATGGTTTTTAAAATGATTTGATCAAATCATTTGTAATGATATGAGACACATTACGGCTCATGTTTGAAATACTGATGGCTGTCAGTAGCACCTCCCTTTTCAGGTTGCTTGGATGCCTCCTTGCTTGCTTTGTTTTTTTGCTGCTATAATGTATGATATCGATGTGTTACTTCAGGATGAAGAGAACGAGGACTTCCTCTCCATCAGTCGAGCCATGGAGGAGATCGTAGACGATCCTGTCGACTGCTACTGGCTGATCAAGTGTTTTGTCAATCAGTTCCATACAAAGTTTGGGGACTCAGTACCCCACCTGGTAAGAGTCACCTTTAGCTTACAGGAATTGAATGTTAATAACGTTGATAAGAGTTTTCAAATTGAATTCACATATAATGCTTACAGAAAGAATCAGTCTGTAGCTGAAAAGAGAAATGACCTGAAGACGTGTATGGGCAAGTCAAGTTTTCAGGAGTTACTCAAAAAGAACAATTTTCTTTCGTTTTGAACATGCATCGTGGTCCTCAGTGATGAGAAAGACACACAGCATATGAGGAATCCTTGTGTACATTTACTTTGAGATGTCAGTTTGATGCGAAAGTTCTCATGACTCAGGAGTTTGGATCACATTATTGTTGGAATCTGCGTTACTCTGAATGGAGACCTTGTTGCTTCCTCCCGTTCTGTCCTGGTGCAGCCAAAGAGCCTGGAGCATTATCTGAGTCAGGAGGAACCTCGACTGCTGACCCATCTGAAGAACAGCGGAGCCCTGGATCAGCTGCCCTACAACCTCTGGTTCAGACGCTGCTTTGCTGGCTGCCTGCCTGAATCCAGCCTGCAGAGGTCAGTTTACCATTCACAGGACAAACCTGATCATAATATCAGCACACTGTCATTAAGCCAACACACAGCAATACACTTTCTCGTGTATTCACATCAGACTGAGATTTTCACAATCTTTCCTGCAGCTGCCGAGAATGATATAAAGATTATAAGATTAAGATTAAGATTAATCTTAATTAATAAGATTCTAAGATAGAATCTTATACTAAGATTCTTATACTAAGATTCTTTGAAAGAGTCTTCAAACCAAATTTTGAGTTAAGTTCCTGTCATGACTCTGAGGAAACACTTCTTACTTGTTGAACCCTGACCAATCATAGCTTGCCATCTGTTCTGGCCTGTCTGAGGCGATCAGGCAGGAATGGGCTTCGTTCTCTTCATCATATTACTTATTTACTGTGGTAATAACAAGTGCTATTATTGGTTTGTGTCATAGAGCAAGTTATAAACTTAATGAGAAACAAACGTGTGAGGCTTCAGCATTGGTTAGCTTGCACTGTGTGTTGGGCTGTTATCAGGCTGATCTTGACTAGTCTGATCCTGGTGTTAGGATTGTAACGCAGGCCTGCAGAAATTAAAGATGTGTCCTTCTCACGCTCAAAGGTTTCATTTGAACAGAACAGGCTTAACCTGAAATTCTTCATACTGGTCAAATGAACGGAGCGCTTTGGTTATTTTTAGGGTGTGGGACAAGGTGATCAGTGGCTCCTGTAAGATCCTGGTGTTTGTGGCCCTGGAGATTCTGCTCAGCTACAAGATCATATTGATGGGCATCAACCGGCCTGAAGGCTTGGTGAAGTTTCTGTGCAATGTGAGTGAATGACAGCACGACAAACACATTGTTTTCGTCCTCATAGTAGATGCCCTTGTTAAACCTCACAATACCTTTTCTCTTCCAGATACCGCAGGAAAACACAGACGCCATTGTGACTAAAGCCATTGACTTGTGGCACAAATATTGTGGCACTCCAGTGCACGCTGTGTAGCCACATGGCGCTCCACATGCCACAGAGATCTGGGCCCAGAGGTGAGCTGCTTTCCCAGGATGCACCAGGACTTGCTTCTAACTCTGCTGAGAGAGGAACAGACTGTGGCGCTCGTTGTCAGTGGGGATTCGTCTCTGCATGACTGAACAGAAAACTCATCACAGGCTACTTTCAATCCGCCCGGGGAGCTGGGAGCCACTTTTCCTCTTGACACTTCCCAGCTGATAAACTAGACATGAAAAGGACTTAAATGCACTGAAACAGCTACAGTACGGAGTGGACGTTCAAGCTGATCGATGTGATGCACAAAAAGAAAAAGGCAAGGAAGCGTAAACTTATTTTTTAATAAGTTTCTTTCTTTAAGAAACTGCATACATCATATAAGACTCACAATAAATTAATACTCACATGCAGTTTTTCTGCTTTACAAAAAACATTTGAAAAGTCTCGCTTACTTTCTTTGTTATGTACATGTCATAGAATTCTGAGAATATTTTTCTCCCAAAACATTTTTACATATACAAGAGACAGTAATATTACTGACGCTTGTACAGAAGCGCACACACAGTCAGACACACACACAGTCAGACACACACACACACTCAGACACACAGTCATAGCACACACAAGAGATCAACCAGTTCTCCCAATAATAGGGTCAAAACAGCCAATTCATGAACCTAAAATGGAGTGTAAACAATAAAAAACAGAAGGTGGCAGGGTTTTCATGTTTTGTACCGCCAAAGGTTCATCTCAGACAATAAAAAATGAAGTACAAAAAAATGTTCGACTTTCTTTTAGTTCAGCGGAGAGTTCACCAACATTTGACTGTGTCTACAGATAATATTCTGTATCAAATGAAACAAGTAAATTTGGCAACTTTTAAATCCCTGTAAACAGAACTGTAGGCACAGTGACACAGTCGGTTACTGAACTCTCAACAGCAGTCACTCTGGGATGCATTCAAGATCGCGACTTCCACAGCAAGTCAAGTTGCTTTGGTTTAAAACGGGGATCTGAAGTCTGAAAGGTGTTGAATGCAGCCCGGGAACAGATGGACAAATGAGGACAAAGTCTGAAATTATTGCTCAGTTGATTGGTGTGTGGAGATCTTCATTTTTTACTGTTACTGGCTTGCAGAGAGCATTTAGGGATTTTGATTGGGATTTTAGGACATTTTGGCTTAAGATTCAGCTGCCTACAACAGCATATGCTGTTGTAAATATTTTAATTCCTCTGGCAAAATGAGATAAACGATCATTGAGATGTCATCTGTGGAATAAAACTGTGCCAACACAAGAGTGCCCCCAAGGAAAGATCAAGTCCAGTTGAGAAAGGAGAATGAGAACATCATGAAAGGCAAGAAAACAATCCCTGTGTAAAAAAAGAACAGTCCCATCTTCACCTCCGACCATTCTCATCCTCAGAATTGGCACAGATTCTGTGTTTGACTTCCAAAAGACTTGCTCAAAAGCAAAAGTGCTGCAAAGTAAACAAATCACCACCTCTTTCATCATAAAAAATGACAAATAAAAGCTTTTGAATATCAAGAAGTCTGTAAAATCTCCACTGAGGGGAGACACCAGTCAAGAGTTCAGTCCATCTGCACTTCCCGTTTCCTGTGATGGCGCAGCACACAGGTTGTGTTCAGATCCAGTCTGTCAGTTTGAAGTCGACGCTGGAGAGGGAAGCGGATAGCAGTTCGAGGGCAGCAGGTAGCAGTCTGAACGCTCGAGGCTCAGTGTGGGAGTAGAAAAGCATGGCCGAGGTCTGACTAAACCATTTTATGGCCGATGAAACCTGCAGGGAGAAAGCATGACGACAAAGAGAGTGACATCACAGAAATGCAAGCAGCGTGGGTTTAACGGGGTCAGGTGCTTTTACACTTGTTCCAGAGAAATATCTCAACAAACACCCGATGAAAAGCATGAACAACAGGTCAAAATACTCAGTTCATGACAGGTTACCTCTGGGACTGATGGGTCAGCCTCAGCTGTGTTTGGGGCTAATGCTAACATGCTAAATGTATAGCTCCTTTGGTACAGCTGAGGCAGACAAAGCGCTTCTTAAACATGGTCATACAGAAGATAAACCCCTCAAACCTCTACGTGACATTTTTTCCTCACTCATGATAATGATTTAACAATAGCAAAGCTGTCTCTCAGTTTTTAAGCTGTCAAACAATAAGCTGTCCATTCACAGCCTCATAACTTTGTCTTACCTGGTAAAATGACGGCTCGACTCATG
Organism: Chaetodon auriga; assembly: GCF_051107435.1. NCBI lineage: Eukaryota > Metazoa > Chordata > Actinopteri > Chaetodontiformes > Chaetodontidae > Chaetodon > Chaetodon auriga. The sequence goes on along the minus strand of NC_135076.1, from coordinate 6,391,999 downwards.
CACCTCCATCTCTGTGCTTTTAAACTCATTCAGCTCCTTCCTGATGGCAGCCTGAACACCACAAAACACTTTTTTTATATATAGTAGACATGTGCAGACGACTTGAATCCAGATTTAGTGAAGCATTGTTGGGAAGTGTTGTGTGTCTGTGTGTGTCTGTGTTAACCTTATCGGCAGCTGTTAGCCGAGTCCACGGCTTGTCTGCTCTCCTGTCGTAGTCCTGAGCCTCGGCGACCTCCACGTAGTCACTGAAGCGGATGAGGATCTTCGCCTCCCTCAGCTCCTCCACTGTGGGCCTCTGGCTGAGCTAGATAGAGAATGCAAGAAAGGAGGTGTGTATCGGTCCAGTCATTATTAATGAGCTCAATGTCCTGCTACATGCACACTGAGGAACATGTGTCTGTGCAGAAAAGACAGCTGTTAGAGAGCATGTTTCTGACAGGAAGGTATCTGCTGCGTTTCTCTGGGCTGCTGTAGAGGATATGGAAGACCAGTCTTTTTCTATGTGCACTTCTGTTTTAAAATCAGTGAAATATTAAAGAACAATCATCTGTTATTTGGTGTATGAGTGTCCAGCTGTAGGTCACACTGATTCTGTGAGTCTGCTGCACTAATACTAAAAGCAGTTCCTCTAAGGTCAGTCCAGGCAGGAGGTCCCTGAAGAAGCAGCCAGTCACTGGAGTGAGTTAAAAATGGAAACACAGATGTAAATATATGATGCTAATTTTCTAGGCAGGGCTTTGTAGATACACAGACACCAGTGCTTACTGCATCTGTCAGTGAAAGAAGACCAACTGACCTCATCACAGAGGCTGCAGTAGTAAGTATTGTAGCTATCACCAGTGATAAACCTCAGGGCTGAGTGTTGATGCAGCAGTGTGTCTGTAAGTCAGAGCTGTTAGGAAAGCTGATTCAACAACCCCCTTCCTACAAATTAAAGGAAAGCTCATTTTATTTCTGTATATCAGCCAATCTTTTGTTAAAATTTGCCAACAAGGTTCCCGATGTGGTATTTAAATGTAAATGTGTTGTCAAGTCAGATGCCAAGATAACTGTATTATGTAACCCTTTCAATATTTAAACCATTGACAATAGAGATATGAAGATTACAGCAGTTTTTGAAGCTTGAGAAAACAATGAATTTTGTTTTATGTGGGTTTAAGGGTAAGTTTCATCTTACGATTACTTGGAAAACGCTGCAGTGCATGAAAGGAACGCTGCAGCTTCTCAATAACTAATTGGACAGAATCATTAATACAGTTACAGATTGTATCATCCGTGTACATGAATTTAACTACAAAGCACGGGAGACACATTGATATAAATGGTGAACAGATCAGGCCCCAGAATAGATCCCTGCAGAACGCCTGCTGTCACTGACCGTGCTCCCCCATCCTCCACACTGACTTCTACCACAACCACAGACAGTCTTGAGATTGCCACTAAGATGGAGATGATCACACACACGCACACACGCACACACACACACACGCGCGCACACACACACACACACACACACACACACACACACACACAGAATATAAGGATGATGTAAGAGATAATACTATCATCCTTTCAAAAGGCTGCAAGCTGAAGGGTGGCAGTTGGATCACCATGGCAACCAAGATCATATTTTCCAGCCGGGGTCATGAACTCACCACTGAAGCAGGTCTACTGATGAAAGACTCTGTCACCTCCAGCTCTGTCTTACCTTTCTGGACAGATGTCTCTTGATCTCCCTCTTCTCCTCCTGCTCCTCCAGATCGTTTCGAGCTGGCAGGGAGGAGAAACAGAGCGCCGTCACACACTGTGACGATGAACAGGTTCTTTTCTCTTACTGTACGCAGCCTTACTTACGTTTCAGTATGTTCCTCTGTTCCAGCTCCTCTGCTGTCGGCCGCTGACTCAACCGCCTGAAAAAATAGTGACACGTCTATTTCAGGAAATCTATTTTTAGGATGTTTTTTATGTGCTTGTGTTTACCTCCAGATCATCATTATTGTAGTTGATTTATGCAAATTCACAGGCAGGCAGAAATGCTGCTCTTATGAACCCACTGGGCTGACAAGCTGTGTGATGTCATTTTTTGAGGTTGTATTTTGTGAAATTACAGGCACCGACTCTGAGGTGGAGCAGTGATTTATACAGCTGGCAGGATGAATGATAGTGAGTGAGAGGAGTGGTAATAAAAAAAGATGCCAAGAGCAGGAGACTGTGAACACTGAGGGGGTCAACGAGAAGCCAGAGGAGGAGGGAAATCTTTTCTGGGAGCGTTTTTCTTCTGAGCTACCTGACACTGATTTAAAGCACATCTTTTTTCAAGGTAAATTGTCCCAGAGTGACTAAATCCTCACAAACAGATTATCAGGTCTTGTACTTGAGTAAAAGTACAAATACCAGTGTAGATACTGTTACAAGTAAAAGTCCTGCATTTAAAATTCTATTCAAGTAAAAGTGCAAAAGAATTTGCATCAAATATACTTGAAGTACCAATAGTTAGAGTACTCATTATGCTGAATGACCCATTTCAGAGTAATACATATATTATTGAATTCTAATTATTTCTATATTAATGTCTCCATTAAAGTTAATGTTGTAGACGGTAATGATGCAGGTGATTTCAATTACTTTACACTTCATGCGCTGGGTAGCTTGTGATTTCCCCCCTGGGGAGCAAAAAGGTTTCATCTTAGCCTACAATCTTGATTGGATTTTGTATTATTCATCTGAATGTGCCGTAACTAAAATCATCAACTACAAATACAAATACAAATTTGTAGGAAAGCAGAGATGTTGTAGACTTAATAGTAAATGGAAATACTCAAGTAAAGTACACATACCTCAAAATTGTACTTAAGCACAGTACTTGAGCAAATGTACAAAGTTACTTTCCACCACCAAGAAATATTTTTTCGAACACACTTCAGGTCAGGCATCATAACGTAAAATCAGTTCAATCTGAGACAATTCATCTGTTACTAAAGATCGCCTGGTTCCACCTTCTCAAATGTGAGGATCTGGTTCTTTCCTCTGTTTTATGTCACTGAGTTTTAAATATCTTTGAGTCTTTGGTCTGTTGGTTGAAGAAAATGAGCAATTTGAGAACTTGTTTAATTGTTATGTGCATTTTTTTCCAGTAAGTGATTAAATGTAAAAAAGAAAAAAATGATGAATTGAAAACTAAAAATCAACAAATTAATCAACATTAAAAATGTACTGAAATCCTTACCTGCACCTCTAGATTTAGTATTTACCAAATTATGCAATCAGAGATGATTGAAACTGGTTTTAAACAGCATGTTTGTCTCATACTGTCCTTCTGAATAAGATGAACAATAACCACTGAATCACAAGCAAAACACTTCATGACTTTAAGAATTCTACATTAGGAATGGTTACAGTTAGTGCCATACGCTTATTTTGGGAAACATGGGTGTATTAGCACATGCTCGCCGCACCTTCCTCTCAAACTCACCTTTTCACCCCTCTTACTACACCCGACTCCCACTTCCTATTTTCCTCACGTCTACTGGTCTTGTAGCTGCTCCTCAGCTTTAATCTCTGTCCTCTCAGCTCTGCCTCCTCCCTCCATTATGACTCATCATCCATCATCTGCTCCCTTTAGCAGCCAGGTCGGGTCTATGTCTCTTGGCAACCCACTTTAGATTAAACCACGCCCTCTTCCATATGACAAATGCCTCGATGTCTGCGTTCCCATGGAAGCCATATTCACAGGCCCTGAGAAAAATGGTAGCTGTGAAAAGGTATGGAGCACCGATTTGGAGAGAATTCACTGTTTGTTGAGTGATGGCAAATATTCATCCTGAAAGACCATGACATAACAGTATAGAGGGTGTATTATGTGTAGCTCTGAGTGTCTGTCTTTCTTGCAGTTAGTTTGTAAAGCAAACAGCTGTAGCTTCCCTGTAAACACACGGACCTCTTCAGCTGCTGCACACGTGGATGTAGTCTCCATGATATCACTCCCAGGTCTCTGCAGAGCGTTATGAGGCTCTTACCATCTCCAGCTGTTACCATCTTGGCAGGGCCTGACTCCGCCAAACTCCCAGCTAATGCAAAAATTGGTGGTGCTGAGGTGGGCCGAATGAAGCCTGGTTGCTGGAACCTAGCAGCTACCTGTCACTCAACGCAGGCGTGCTCATAATCATGCAAAACTTTAAGTCTTGACATAATTCAAGTTAACTATAGGGACCAAAAGTGCTTTCTGTGCCAGGCTGTAATTTCTACTGTAAAGTCGAGCATTTTAACATGGAGGTTTTGGGAGACTGACTTGCTTTTGGACCCAGCTTTTGACAAACGCTGGCTTCATTTTAATGTCCCTTTACTCAACATTCTGAATTAACAGGAAATTCAGTGTCCCATATCACTTATTTCCAAGCTAACGTAGCTGCCATATTCGGCAGTGACTGCAGCCATCAAGGCTTTCCTCAGATGGAAGTGAGCGTGGTTTTGTCGAAAGTGGGTTGGAGAATCAATAGATGCAGCCAACATGGGTTCAAGCACTCTGTAGGTGAGTGGACTCACCTGGTCAGTTTGGTGGCCGTTTGCTGTCGTGACTCCAGTCTCTCTTGATCCGACTGTAGTGGCAAGATGTTTTTCTCCTCCAGCTCCCTCTTCGATGGACGGTTACTCAGTTTGATGGCCAGAGAGTCCTTTCGTAAAACCTTCATGGCCAGTGTGCCTTCAATAATCACACAGGAAGCAAAATGGATGTTGTGATAATACACACTTTGAGCTTTGTTGTACAGATCTACCTTTGAGTGAGCTCTCTGCACAAGCTGACTGTTAGGAGCCTGGGAAGATTTTCTTCTATCCAACATCATTCTGGCGGTTATTTGTCACTGTTCTTCTTATTTTGTCCATTTTGTTATTTTTATTTCAGAGCTCCCTTCGAGGCTACCAGGGAGAAACGGCAATATCCAGATGAATCCCAATAAACTCTGTAGCTCTATAGCGCTTTTAGCCTCTTTCAGCTCATAGTTTTGGTTTTACGGCACAATTACTGTCTGCTTCAGTCACAGTGTCTCCAGCAGCAGCAGCAGCAGCAGCAGCAGCAGCAGCAGCAGCAGACATCTGCTTTCAGCAAACAAGGTTAGATAAACTCTGCCCAGCACCAAACAGCAGACAGGCCAAATTAGCAGCTAACTGGAGGAGCATTTAGCAGCTAAAAACACGGATGTTTTCTCAGCAGTTGGTTTGGTTTCTAACAGCTCCTCAGTGTTTGCTAGCATGTTAGCCATACTAACTGGAGTGTTTTTCTGCCCCCTGGTGGCCACATAAAATCAACTACTGCAGCTTTAATTTTTCTGGTGACATTCGCGACCTGTCCTGGTGTTTTATCCTCACCAGCACACATCATCATTTTTCCTTTTCTTATGCATTATGTATTGTGTGTATATTACTTGTGCAAAATAAATAAACTAAATAAAATATAAACATGATTCCATAATAAATAATTCACATCTCTGATAACAAACTGCAGCTCAGACGTGCTTCCAGCCATGTGTGACATCTGTGTTTGTGCAACCACACGGAAACACGCTGACACATGTGCTCATACACGCATATGCAGACATGATGTATTAGCATTAATAACAACAGGCGCCTGTTAACGCAGACTGACACAGGAACAGTTCGGTCACAGTATGAATAGGTCAGAGCTCAGTCTCCCCAAAGAAAAACACCTACTTGTAAACAATGTATCATCCTCGTCTTCCTCCTCATCGTCCTCTTCCTCCTCATCGTCTTCTTCCTCGTCCTCCTCTTCCTCGTCCTCCTCGTCCTCATCCTTGTACATACCAGGCAGGTCCTCGTAGTCCGCCTCATTGGGGAGGTTCTCTTTGTCATCGTCACACTCGATCATCACCGTGGGAACGGCGTGCATCAGGGAGCTGCAGGTCGGTGGGAAAGGGCAAAGGTCAGAGGCGTGTGCTCAACGTTGCATGAAGCTGTGAAATAACAGGAGAGCAGCTGTACGCGAGTGAAAAGTCCACCATCGAGGTGATGACCAATCAAGCCCTCCAGCCTTTTTGAATCATTTGTGTTCGGTCATCTATCGTAATCATTCAGTCGGAGACGAGACAAAAGCTAAAGAAAAGCAGTTCGACTCAAAACTGTGAAATAAAAGAGGAATTTGTGAAAATAAACAGGTAGTACGCCCAAACGGCACATCACTACGCTTTTATGTGACCAACAACACCTGTCTAGAGCCCAGCTTGCAGCAAATAACCTGCAGACAGGCAACCAATCATCCTGATGGATGTGGAGGTGTGTGAGCTGGTGGAGGAGATGGGATGTAACCAGTAAGCTTCCATTAGACACCAGGGGTGACGAAAACAACACAGCAACACATTTGTGATATTTTGTCAATGACAGCACTTCTATCCCTGCAGCAATTTCAGCAGGAACCTGAATGCAACCTGAATATTTATGGATATAGTTGCTGATTAGCTTTTTTTTCTCATTTTGGAGACACCTGGGTTCCACAGGACAGCAACAACGTGAATGTTCTGCATGATGACAAGCCAAGCAGAGCATCAGATCTTCCACAGCGGCTCCGTTCGATCCTCACCTCTCAAACCTCTGCATGGTGAGGGCCAGCGTCTTGTTGAGCTCCTCTATGATTCGGCTGGGCGGGTGGAGGGGGACAGGTATTGTCCCGTACTGCAGAGAGTGCCCGCCCATTGGAGCATGGCTAGGAGGGGCGGGGCACTTCTGGAAGGCGAGCGAAGAGGGCTCCATGCTCCCTGCAGGTACGGAGATCATGAGCTTCTTTGGAGGTAGAGGAGGAGATAACTTCACCGACATACACGGCAGCTTCACCGGGGCGCCGTCTGCACAGAGAGGGAGGGCGTGAGAGGATCAGACCTGCACACGCAGAGTCACACACGCAATTATGAGTGCGCAAAGACAAACTCGACCTGTAATGTGATTAGGTAGTCTGTTGAAGGGTTTGGGTGGTAGCGCAGGAGGTTGTTTGTGTAGCGTAGGAGGTCTGGAGAGCATCGATTCAGCACCGTCAGACGGATACACGCTGGACTTCTTGGTGGGCGGAGCCTGGATGGATTTTTGAGTGTGGTCCTGTTGACAAGCACCCTCGCTTGGCATCTGAAACTCCAGAGAGCCTGAGGAGAGGAAACAAAGAAGTGAAACAGTCAGATGCCACAACAGAAGGTGAGAGATGATGCAGCAATGGTGCCGAGGCTCTGCTGCCTACCTACAGCTGCAGCTGCTCCCTCCATCAGCTCAGTACCTTCAGACTCTGACAGGGTGGAGCCGAGCACCGGAGAACGCCCGTTCTCCATCTTCACCTCCTCTCGCACAGCTGGAGTAGAGCCGTCTATATGACAGCGAGAAATGATGATCAGAAATGAGGAAATGAAAGACAGACGCTCAGAGGCAGCGGAGGCAGAGTTGAGTCACTATCTTTGAGCTGCTAGAAGTGCAGAAACAAATAACAAAAAAAAAATCAGGCAAAAGCAAATTATCAAGCAAAATGACAGACATCACTGGTTCCAGCATCTTAAATGTGTAGATTTACTTCTTTTCTTTGTTATATCAATTCAAGTTAGTTATCTTTGAGTTCTGGACTCCTGATTGGACAAAACAAGAAATGTCAAGGCTGCACCTTCTGTTCAGTACGCTGTGAAATGTTACAAATCACCAAATGATTAATCAGTTAATCAAACTAATAATTGACAGATTAAATAATCAAGCTGCAGGTACCAAGATATTAATATTTCTAATGAATAACTATTTTTTTCTGTGAAATATAAAAAATAAAAAAACAAATGCCTATCAAGTTCAGTTACCTCAGTCTTGTCACATAAATTGCTCGTTCAGTGTGACAACTATTGCTTAGAAATCAATATCATGACATCAGTAAGAATATACTAAGATATGGAAAATGAATGCAAAAATCAAATGTAAAATAATCAAACTGATGTTACATCAGTTATGACATCAGACAACGGTCTAATTTTGTGACCTTAAAATGAGAATATAGAGGATTCAACAGAATTTTTAAAAACAATAACCTAATATGATCATTTCATCACGATTCCACTGTCCATAAATGACCATACACAGTTATTTCCCAGCCACAGCAGCACAGTGAAACCCTCAGATATTACAAACATGAGGAGGAGAAAAGCAAACAAACTGTCACATCTGAGAAGCTGTAAGTAGAAAACCTTTCATATTCTTACTTGATAAAAAAGGACAAAATCCTAAAAGTCGTTTCAGCTCAGCAACATTTTCCACTGTGTTTTCTCACCTCTCTCATAAACCTCCTTCAGGACTCCCTTCTTGATGAGCTCTTCTCTGCTCTGGCGAGTGGACATCTTCCTCTCCAACACTGAGGCAGCAGAGGAGACATGACGTCAAATAAACAACAACTGGATGCTCAGGAGCTTTATCAGCGCTGAGGAATGTGTCAGCTGCAGCAGATGCTTGCGTGGACTCCTCCGTTGATGCAGCCCAGTAAGAATCTCATGACTGAGCCTCATATCTATGCACAGGCTTCACTGTCAGCTGTTCCTCAGGGAGAGGGACGCAAACACATCAACACAGTGTCAGCACGGCAGATTACAACTGCACGATGAATGACAGGAGTTTTACAATTACACCTCATTTAATCGTCTGTATCACACTTCAGCCCATATTTTGGCTTTTTTCCACTTCATCTGTTGTATCTTAGTCACCTACAGTACATGAGTAAAGCAAGAAGAGAAGAGTGGTAGAAGTGTGGTGGAGATGGAGGCCACAGCTATTTAGAGCTGTGCATATTAAATGGAGGCATATACGTAGAGTTCCATCTAAGCCATGTTGAGGCATTACGGGATTTTTCACAGAAAACTGTTCTACATATGTAATCTTGATGAACACAGATGAGTTTTTAGGGGTTTAATGAATGCCACGAGAGGAATTTTAATTGCAGTGTTTCTGACTGTTATCTGACAGGAATCATTTGACTCATCTCTCCTCTTGAGACAGACACTCATTAGCATTACTATGCCTGAGGTACTTTAAATTAAACAAGCTGGATGCAGGACATGAGATTGTGATCCACAGCAAAACACGGGATGATAACAATCAGCCAATGACTAAAAGGCCCGGGGTTAAAGCAAAAGGTGGGAAACAATATGAAGCATGGAGGGAGTTCAGTTCTTATCAGCCTTTTCGAAGCTCCTTCGACTCTGAGGGGACGAGCAGGGAAGATGTGGCCGCTCGACACATAAACAACCACCACTGTGTGCCTCATAAAACCAGCATGGTTACTCTCTCTGTGATGCGCCGCGGATGCACGCGGAATTTAATGCAGTCGGACTGAACGATGGCAGGAGTCCAGCAGTAACACATGGCGCTCACGGCACGGCTGTGTGCACGCGTGTGTGTGCTGTTAAACATATATGGTTTGTGAGCTGCATACAGAGAAAGGAAGCAGGTTTCATTCACCTGCTGTGACAGCTGGGAGAACAGCTTGGCTGTGGGAAGCCTCTCTTCACCCCGCTCCTGAGCGTTCGTGTCTCTCAGTGAGAGCAGGATGTAGAAAGATTCAGCCAGCTGAGACAAAACAACAGCTTCCATTTCTCCAAATCAAACACCTTCCTCCATTTCACAGCTTACTACTGAGTGCGTATTGTATCGGAGAACCAACATATGTACCGAAACCGCATGTCCAAAGATAATGGGGCTAACATCGCAAAGATGACACGGTGGCACACTGACAATCACCATTTAAAGCTAATTTGTAGCTGCAGTGAACATTCATAATCACCTCTTCCACAGCTGCTGCGTTTCCATCTCTGATGAATCCTGTAATTAACAGCTTTTAGCCGTAATGTCTGAACCGAGTACAACAAATGTAAATAAGCTTTTCAGTGTGTTTCACTTTTCCACACGCTTCTCTTGACTTTTTGAATGTTGTTGTAACTACATGAGTGGACATATTATGTCTTAAGTATTCAATGAATAACAATGATGTTATATGGGTTAAGGTCACTCAGAAGATCGAAGAAATAGCTCCTTAACAAGACAAAGCAGCGGGGAAAAGCAGTGTGTAGAGCCAGAATACTTTCACATCTGACTCACCAGATGAGTGATTGTTGGAACAGTGGAAAGACTAACCAAGAGGGTTTTGGTGAGTTTTATTTTGTGTGTTCTATGTGCTATGCCAGGTAAAATAACTATTTTTGTCAATGGACTCTGGTGATGCACAGGCAGAAGCACTGCAATACGTTAATTCTTGCACGAGCAGTAGCCTGGGCTCTGTGTGTGTGTGTGTGTGTGTGTGTGTGTGTGTGTGTGTGTGTGTACTCTTGTCTCTCTCGCTCCGTGTTTACACAAAACTGACAAATATGAGGAATAAGGAGGTAATTTAAAAAACACAATGATACACCAGTATTTGTAATGACTGTAGTGGATGGGCAGCCGCTCAGGTGAAGGCTCATACGGGGGAAAAAACTGGGGGAGCTGAAACTCCAACAGCAGGGCTGCTGGAAAAACCAAATGTGTTGGCGAGCGTGTGCTTCATCATTTCTATCACATACATCATTTTGGCATTTCTAGTAGAGTATCAGTGTGGTTTCTTGCATGTTTGCTTCCAGATTCACCTGGACAGAGAAAACTCTCGTCCTGTCTGAACAGCCTGATTGGTTAACATGGCTGCTGAAAGGAAGTGGGCGGCGCTTCACAACGGCGTCACATAACCATAATCATGCATAGTGGATCTTTGCAGCAGCCTCCATATGACCTCCTGCTCTGCAGCACAGCACCTCTGAGCTGCCATTCATCAGTGCTACTGTTGCTAGGTGCAACGGGGAGACATTCATCTTGTGTGGGAGCGGTGAGTGAAGCAGATTACGACGGGGGGGGGGGGGGCGGGTGATAATGGAAATGATATGTTTTCAGTGTTCAGGTTCTCACCAGCAGAGGTCTGCTTGAATTTTTCACTCTTCTTCTTCCTCCACTTCCACGGTTTGAACAGACGTCCCAGGTTGGCGAACTTGCTCCGCCGCCGAATGGGAGGCGTGTGTGTGCCTGGAACCAGCGAATCAGAGCGCATCGCTGCCAACCTCTCCACTTCCTCAGCTGGAAAACAACAACAGGGTCATTAACAAGCAGGCAAACAACACTTTGAAAAATACCAAGCTGTTTTCACGACGTGTGAGAAAAACATGGGTCACACATCTGCAATGACGAGCTGGTTGATTCATTAGACGACATTCTCTGCTCACAGCTTCTCAAATTTGAGGAATTGATGCTTTTCTAATGCGGTGTATCATCCATCATGAAGTGAACATATTTGGGTCTGAAGCCATCATGCCCCCCTGCTGGAAGATGTCCAACGCATGGGTCCCCATTTGTCACAAGAAATCCATCTAGCAGCTATAAATTTCACTAGTCACACCCCCTTAATGAGGGAGGTGCTCAAAAGTAAATCATTCTAAATTTAGAGGTTAGTGATAAGATTATACCAATGCCAGGTGACACGCTCAAGACTTACAGGATTAAATCATTAGAGAGCAGAGAGTAAATATCCAATTATCACGTTGTATATTTGCTGCCATACCGGGCTTCTGACAGCCACAGTTAAGGAAAACTGGTGGTCACTTGTCTGTGATTCAAATGTCAGGGACACATTCTCCCAGAGGGCTGTGCAGAATCAAGTCGGGAAAAGCTCATCTGGAGCTCAGATAATCACAGTTAGACAAGGGGCGAAAACTCCCAGAGAGACTTGAGGTACCTCAGGACGGCCTGACGGAGAGGAGTTAAACACAGACGGGAAAATAGAGCAGAGACAGAATGGAAAAAAGAAGCCTTACAGCAAATTTCCACATTTATGCTTTTTTTTTTTTTTAATCCAAAAATATCACCACGTTTAAATTCAAACCCTTCCCTCTTTCACTTTCTCCATTCACTGCCTGACTCTGAGCTGGAGTTCTCATGGCCCTGCAGGGAGTCGTCTCAAAGCAATCACGCTGAAGGCTGTTCCATACAGCGTGCTCTTGTTTCATTCTTCATTTGAAACTACACCTTGTTCCCATAACACACAGCATCCTGCTGCAGAAGACAGCCTCTGTGGAAGGAGTGCGTGAAGCCTGAGCCACGGGCAGTGCAGAAAACAAAAGGAAAGCCACGCATGTAAACACCAGCCCTCACTGATATACATATTTACACAGATATGCTACAGGAGAACAGAGACGTTTACATGTGCAAACCTGCATAAGCAGATGAGAGCTGCCTGCAAGCCTGAATCCAAAGAAGTTGGAACGCTTTGTGAAACTTAAATAAAAACAGAACGCAATCAGTTGCAAACAAACTGTGTTTACACACGACGGGTAAAGACAGTGTGAACAAAGTGTTCCCATCCTGAGCCCATGCAGTAACATCCTTTATCCAATCATGTGTTCACAGAGTGGTGAACCTTGCTCCATCCTCACTTGTGAATGACTGAGCCTTTCCAGGATGCTCCTTTCATACCCAATCATGATTCTATCAGCTGTTACCAATGAACCTGTTTACCTGTGGAATGTTCCAAACAGGTGTTTTTGGAGCATTCCACATCTTTCCCAGTCTTTAGTTGCTCCTCTCCCAACATGTTTGAAATGTGTTGCTGCATCAAATTCAGAATAAGCATATATTTACAAAAACCAATGAAGCTGATGAGGTCAAACATTAACACTTCCTACAGGGGCAGGTGATCACATGACTGACACAAATCATAACTAGAAAACACCTTAATCCTGTCTGGGAGGAAAATTTTAGCAAAACGTGCACTGAGTGTGTCGTTCCTTCGCTGTTGCACCACCTATAAACACCATCACATACTGACTGATGAAAATGATTGATCTAGTTGCATCTGCAAGATATGTTTTTAAAGAAGTTTATGTGAAATAAGTCATGGCTACAAGAAGATGGCAAATATACTATCAAATGATGAAATATTTAGCAAAAAAAAGAAACCAACCATTCCATCAGCCCATCTAATAGATATAGCTGCTTATCTTTGGAATGCAGAGAAACATTTTGCTTCATGGTTTTGAAGAGGAAAAAAAAAGAGACTTAGATGAAAATGTCGGTTTTAGATCGTTCTTATTTGGCAGGATGAACGCGATGACCACAAATAAAAGCTAAAAACAGGGAATCTGGAGCAGCTGCAGACAGGGCGACATGTCAGTTCACATCTGTACCAGCTCAGCAGCTACCATGGAGAGGCCCTTCAACAACAACATCCACCCCCCCCCAGCTTCCCTCTGGCAGGTCTGCTCAGTGGACATCACTGTGTGAGTGTGTGGTGGTTGTGTGTGGCAGCTTGGTGTGAATATCAGAGGGTGCACGGGAAACCTTCCCCGAGCAAATACAGGAAGTGTTTCTCTCAAAGCGAAAACATCTACAACAGCGCAGATATCAGTCTTTTCAGGCCTGCTGCATCACTCAGACAGAAAACACTCGATTCTGCTGCCTGAGTGGACTCCAGCTGTTTTCATGTCTGCCTCTCGTGGCTTACGTCACAGTTTTGAGGGCTCACGTCTCCCCTCTTGACTCAGCCTTACCCCCCCCCCCCCACAGAATATAGGTGTCTGGTCCCTGCTGGTGTTGTGTGACCCCCCCCAGCAGTGGAGTGGGAGCAGCAGTGAGTCAGACTGACACTGCAGGGCGACATTCTTTCAGTCAGACCCCAGGTCTGTTTACTTACACTGACTCACTCAACGACGAGCTCGACAACAACTCCGAGCAGCCAAACAAGAGGCGATGCTGCTGCCGGCGCCTGTCCCGCTGCATCCAGCCTCCACGGCCACGCGTGTTTTTATGGTCTATCATTGGGAAAGATCAATAATCAATAGTGAAAATGAGCTCTGCTTCAGAGACATGTTTTGGGTTGAGTCATCTGTCGTCTGCGTGTCGCTGCTGGCCTGTGGTGGGACAATCTTCACAGAATCCTGGCGTTTTAAAGACGAAACAGTTCAATGAAAAATAATAACTATTAGGAATAAGCATCAGATGCAGCCCCAATTAAGGTATTGATCAATGAGTGTTCATGAATTATTATTTAAAATAAATCACATTGATTTAAGAGTACATGCTCATCAATCTTCTGCACGATTGCGCTGATCTGCAGACAGAGAACAACGCTGGAGAGAGATTTTCAAATAGAATCATCATAATCATCATAGTTGGTTAAATTAATCAGACGCAGTGTTGATCATCTGTTACACTGAAGTCGTTTTTCAAGCAAAAATACCTGTACTCTGTTCCAGCAGCTCGAATTTGCTGCTTTTCTCTGTTTTCTACCACTGAATATCTTTAGCATTTCTGCTGCTGGTCAGGCTAAAGAAGACAGGAAGATGTCAGCTCGGGCTCACTCAAGGCTGCTTTAAGATCCAGATTTATTATGAATTTACTGATGAAGTCCTGAATCCACTGGTTGTTTCTATGGTCTTTAGGGGGAATAAGCTGCAACTCACCCGATCTTTATGAACCGCAACAGTTTAATGATCTTCTGCATGACTGCATCCATCTGTGGACAGAAGCTTATACTGGAAACAGATGTTTCACTTCAATCAGCTGGTCTGAGACCATTAATTAGAAATGTTATGACTAGCTTTTCACACAGACCCCATTAGGCCTACATGCTGGGAGCGTGGTGATATGCTGCTTTGCTGAAGTGGACCAAAGAGCCAGAGCGCAAACAGGGAAGCAAAACTAAACCACACACACACACACACACACACACACACACACAATGAATGTGAAATCATGCTCCACTGTCTCTCCACTTAACCTCAGCTGTGAAGAAAACCTGCAGATACATCAGGCTTTTCAAAGACCACCAACTTCTTTAAAGGTCACTAAAAAGTAAACAGAGGGACCATTAAGAGCTGATCTGAGAGCTGCAGATTCGGCCCGGCAGGCAGGGAGCGGTCAGCAGCAGATGACAGTAACCGTTTCAAACCAGAGGAGTACTAACGCCTCCTCCTCCCCGCTCCCTGTCCCCGTCCCTGTCCCCGTCCCTGTCCTCTCACCGTCCAGTGGCTCGGCTCCTCGGCAGTTGCTGCAGATGTGTTTGATCTCCTTGCCGATCTGGCAGTGGATCATGAACGGCATGTTGTTGTTGTTTGCGGCGGGCTGATGTTGGTGCTGTCTACCGGAGCTGCTGCGGGACTTCATCCTGGTCAGGCAGAAGGCTCTCCTCCTCTTCCTCGGTTTCTGCTCCTCGGGCACGGGAGCCGCTAAAGATGGGGGGTCGGCGGCAGATCCGGACCCGGACCATGAACACATCACGTCGCCTCCATAGCCCGCCATGTTTGAGCTGGACTGCAGGGTTGGACCCTCTCGCCCTCTGCTCTGGTGGAGGGGGGATTTCAACTGGTTTGCAGCTTTGTCCACTACTGACAAGTCAGCCGTGATAACAGACGTACTTCCGATCGCATCTTACAAAATAAAAGCATTCTGACCGCGCTATACTTTTGAGAGGTGAAAAGAAAATTTAATCTACACCAAACTCACAGCCCCTACAGTATATTTAAGAAGAAATGTATTGTAAATTATTAATTTTACACCCACCGTGCAATCTCCACGACAAAGACCTTTAGCCTGATTGAAATAGCAATTGTATCTAAAAAGACAGATCATTAGATTAAAATTAAGCAAACAATAACCTTCGTGTTTTTACTTTTTCAGCAGCCTCTTTACAAACATGTACTACTCCCTCTAGTACTGGAAAGAAGAGGATATGTATATCTGGGTTGAAATACCATCTGCATACCAATGAGCGTCAACATGTGCAGAGAGAAGCAAATAAAACTGTTAGAAAGTCACATGGCTGGCTGGTGTTGGTATAAACAGAAATGCATCAGCACAGAACACTAACACTCCACAAAAATTCACTTACTGAATTTCATAAATAAAAGAAAACTTGGTTGTTTGACACAGACAGAAGGTCAGTGAGGCCAGTGTGTAGTTCTCTCAGTGTTGTGGACAACTTGTATTTTAGGTTGAAAGGTGAAAATATCTGGTTAAATGCAATGACTTCATATAGTCATGCCATTGATTTTGTTGTCCTTCTTGGACTTAAATTCTGTACCTGTATTAGCTATCAAGTCATTACACTCAAGTTTGCGATACTAATCATGCATACTTTCAAGTCAGTGCTCGGATTCAGTGGGTCTGATCTCCACTTTTAAATGCAGAATGGTTTAACTACAGAGCTAAGATGTTGTATTTGGTTAAAAAAAAAACATGTCACTCTACTAATTTTCAAGAAAACATATATTAGCGATCTTGGATAATCTTGTTTTGTTAAAAGTCGATAACCTTTGTTACTTTACTTTATTTTGAAGTATTGACTCACTTCCGGTATTAACCTCTGCATCTTTACGCAGTTAAACGTCCACCAATCCTGGCTCACTGGTGCCTCTTAGCCTCGGGGTGGTAGCCAATGAAATGGAAGCGCCGGCACATTTAGATTTGAGATGGATTTTAAAGGATCATCAGGATGACGAATGTTTGCAGCAGCACGTTGAGCGCACATCAGCGAATAATGAGGGTTTACATAGAAACAGAAACTCACAGCTTGTAATGACAGGTTTCTATTAACCTTTTGTTTTGACATCTCCCATTTTAATTAGACTGCACTGGTTTACACTCGTCAACTGTCCTTTTATCTTTGAGTTTATGGTGTTATTTTTATGAGTATGTGTAGTACTTGTCAAAGGTTTGGACGCACCGTCTCATTCAATGTTTTTTTCTTTATTTTCACTGCGTTAAACTGAGCAAAATATGTTTCGTATTCTAGATTCATCAAAGCAGCCACCTTTTGCTTTGATTACAGCTTTGTACACTGTTGATATTCTCTCAGCCAGCTTCACGAGGTCATGAGGTTCCAACAGTCTTGAAGGTCTGCTTTTCCTTCATCTGCGGTCCAAGTCATCCCAAACCATTTCATTTGGGTTCGGATCAAGTAATTGTGGAGACCAGGTCATCTGATGCAGCTCTGCATGCTCCTACTTAAGACTGCACTCAGACTCATATGGGGTTGAAAGCTTTAACCGGGTGCAAGCCAAGAGCAAGTCCCGAAAGCAATCAATAGACTTCTTGATCCTGAACTCTACTGGAAACTAATGGAAAGAAGCCAAGACAGGAGAAATACGTTCCCATTTCACACTGTAAGCAGTCTGACATGTGGTTTTAGTGCTGACTGTAATCTGCTACATGAAAAAGATGACTTACAATAGAGAAAGACAAGGGCGGAAAATACTGGAGGAAACCGGTTTGCTACTTTCAAGAGACACTAATTAATGCAGTTCTTTGTTCATTTCTTCATTTGTTCATTTTTCTTATCTGCACTCCGAGACAGCGGTGCCTGAGTCTCCATGTAATGAAACATTTTTACTACATCTCCCGTTCTCTGCTGAATTTAAAAAGCTATACAAATAAAGGAATGGATGATAGCTTCAGGATTCAAATTAGGGAAGTCTTGAGTAAAAAAAAAGCAGGACTGAGTCAACATGCTTGGGAGAGAGACACTCGCTTACATTCTGCAGAGGCCACTAAAGGGTCACAGCATGTAGTTACACATCTCCGACAGCAGGTGGAGCTCACTTACAAGCAAAAAGGATTAAATTAATTTGTCTCTGTGTCAAAACAGTGACAGACTGAGCTGCAGGGTGCAGACTGGCTAGGTGGAGTCAGTGTCCACATGGAATCAGAACCCACTGTTATCTCCTTCGAGCTACAACACCGAGCAAACGAGTGAGACTACAGACCTGCGCATGAAGACAGTCATCCCAGGCTATTGTTTTCATAATTTCACTCATGTACCTTGTGTTTGCGTTGATGTTCACGTCTTTTACGGAAAACTAAGATCAAAAGCATACACTGCATTTTCCTCTCTGCAGACGATGACTCATGAAGGCTTTCAGATTCAAAGTACAAGGTTGTGCATCGCAAGATGAAAGGGGAACTGTTTGGTGAACGAGCCTTGTGTCTGGAGTGAGTCCTCCTCCGTCAGTCAGTATCAGGCCTCCACTTTCTCCTCTCAGCTAGGAGTATAGACATTAACATAAAGTAAGAGACTGTTTCATGAAGGACACAGTTGAACTCGCAACAATGCTCGGACTGGGAGGAGGCCAAACTGATGAGGTAACAAGAAGGAAGAAGGACGAGCTTTGTTCCTTCTCTCAAGTATCACACAGGTTTCATTCTGTACCCAGTCTGTCGTCTTATTCTGATGACTGGCCTGATTCATACCACTCCCTGACAGTTTTTGCTTTCTCTAATGAGAAAGAGATGTGACATTAAAGCTCCGGTGGTGTGAGTCTGATCAATAAATCCATAGTCTCACTCTGTTACGCACAGGCTCAGACGAACAGCATGTCTCACACGGCTGGAGGCCAAGCTGGTAGGACTGTAGGTATGATTCACATTACGTACTGTAAAAGAGGTGACACAGGAGAGCACTGATTGGTCCACACTTCACTTACAGGAAGCAGTCAGATATTCTACATAAGCATATCTAGCAGACAACATTTATGAATTACAGCTTTACATAAGCATCAGCTGTTAAGAGACTCCTTATTGGTCGTTCAATGCACCAGCTTGGTGCAGGTTGAAATATCTAAACCATTATCGGACAGATTGCCATTAAATTTAGAGTGGATATCAATGCTGCCATGAAGATGAATCCTGAGGACTTTTATGATCCTGACTTTTTCCTCTAGCGCCACCAGCAGGTCAACCCTTGACTGTGTCCACTACTTTGATTTAGAACCATATCCTATCTAAACTAATGACATTCAGCCTCGGCTGCAAATATTAGCACGATAACATGCTAAACAAAGACAGTGAACATAGAAAACATTCTATCTGCTAAACATCAATACGTTAACATATGTGAGCATGTTAGCCTGCTGATGTTAGCATTTAGCTCAAAGCACCACAGCCTGACAGAGCTGCTGGCTATAGACTGTTTACAAACTGATTGCATGTAAAGGCGTACAGGGGAACTCCAGAGATGAAATATTTCACTTCCATAAAGTTGGGGTAGTCACGCGAGACATAAGAAGAAGGAGAAAAAGAAAGCAGCAAAGAGGGATATTCATACTTTTAACTCAAGCTCCAAAAAGGTTGAATCCAGCATTTGCAATAGTGCAACATCTTTTTACATGTTTTCTTTAGAGACTCCATGAGTCGGTTAAACATCCTTCAAATCCCACACTATCTGTTAGAAATTTGAAGTCTCCAAGTCCAAATTGATTAACTTGAGGAAATTATCAGGATTATTAACTACTGACTATAACAGTCCAAAAAGTATTGAACACTACAGTGAGGTCTTAAATGTAGTGGAGTTGAAGTAGCACAAAACTGAGTACCTTGTACTTAAATAAGTACTGCATTTATGCAGGGCTTTCATCCAAAGATGAGAGTTTGTGTCTCATTAACCCACTCACACACCTATGGTAGTTTAACTACAACCATCACGATTGAGTATCACTCTGACATGCAGACAGGAGGAGCCGGGGATCAAACTCCAAACCCTGTAATCAGTGGACGACCCACTCTACCTGCTTTACACAGGCAAAGAAATTAGAAATGGAATTAGACTGACATTCAAAAGCAATAAACACCAGAAAAGCTCACATTATGATAAAGCATGCTGTGGTAATTCCAGATGTGCCTCATGGAGCGGTAACGTGTAATGAACTGTATGCCTTCAAATTAATAATGGATCAGAGCTGAGTCATTTTAATGCTGGAGCTGCACTCAGAGCAGTCTTCAATGAGGTAACGTCCAATTTAGTTTGTGAGAAAATCAATACAGCAGTTTTACAAAACACAAGCTAATTTAAAATAACAAATTCACACAGTGGAGTCTCATTAGATGGAGATATCATCATTTTACTGTGTCATGTTTTACCTCCTCATACCCTGAGAGCTACTTCTCATTTCATTCCGCTCTCTGTCTTGTTGATCTGAATTTCAAACCTGCAAAAGCGCATTAAAAGGCAAAAAATAGAACTGCAGTGTGTGGATGTGGGGTGGGTGGATACGGTTTTGTTTCAGTCCTCAGAGAGGCATCATGTACCCTGCACAGATGAGGGGCTCAGCGGGGGCATAAAGGCTCTGCAGGTTACAGCTCAATGTGCTGCTGACAATAAGGTCAGAGCTTCATGCCTCAAAGTGTCTGACAAGTCAGAGCTATATGACAAGCTCTGACACACACACACACACATAAAGAAACAGATACACGTGTGAAAACATACACACACACACATACGAGAGCCAGTGCAGCACCTGCGTAGGCCACAGGTGTGCTGCTTGTCATATCAGGGATGGCAGCATGTCCTCTGTGAGACAGTCTGTGGTCCGTACAGCTGTCAGATTATTGTCTGTCTGTGAGACACGGGGCTCTTTACATCTGTCTCACCATAAAACCATCCTGTCCGACAGCATCCAGTTTACAGTACCAGCAGTCTAAGCATGTACTTCTCATGAACTACCCAGATTAGGATTCCACACTGTTCCACTCAGTCATGACCACATCAGCACAGCCTGGAGAGCTTCTCATCGCTGGGCCTTTGTACTGAGATGGTGATCCACATCTGCCCTGACTGAATCAATCTCACCTTGACCTGCCTGAGCGGCGCTTCACATCTCCATGGTGCTGAGTCTGCCTGACAGCTCTGAAGAGATTCCAGACACACATCCACTCTTGGGCTTGTTAACCAATTCCTCTAGTGTTCGTAGGATGTGGAGGAACTCTTGCTATCTGCGTCTCTGTCTTCTCGCTGCTGTTTTGCTCGCACCTTTCTTCTTAAGGTTAAGCTGAAAACTAAAGGTGATTGTGCTTTTGCTATTGTTGCTCCTGGATTCTCAACAGCCTTCTGCAAAGTCTCAGATAAGCCAGATCTGTGCAAACCCTTAAAGCCAATTTGTTTTCTCAGTCTCTCTCCCCTTTCATTATGTGGGTTGCACACTTAATTCTGCATGTTTTAGAAACTGTCTTTTGTCTCTTTTATCTCCTGATTTTCCCCCCTTTCTTCTTCCTCTAAAGCACTTGTTAACGTATGTTTTGAAAAGTGCTATCTAAATGCAGTTTCCTCTCTAAACTGGTTATCGATCAGGGTCCAGGGGTCATGTGTCTAGACCTCTACAGCTCCACACTAACTGCCAAATGAAAATGCCATGATCAATAACGCACTTTTGCCGTTGCCCTGGCTGATGCTGGCCCGCTGTTCACAGGTCAGACTTGCTTTTAAACCATGCCTCTGAGCTAAACGCTGCAGACCTTAACAAACAAGTGTGGCTATTAATGCCCTGTTGCTCCAGTCCTAATGGGAGTGTGAAATGTACCAGTACTGCTGTCCTGTTCTTTAATGGGTCACTTCACCAAAATGACTCAGTGCTAGTTGTTAAGTTTACGTACTGAGGTTTTGAGATGCACTTTTCTTGAATCTTTTTAACTTACATTTACATTTAAAGCTGCACTAATTAATATTCTAATCTTGATGATCAAATGACTATCTGTGATTTGAAAGATGTCAGGTGTTTAGTTTCAGCTCTACAGAAGTTTTTTTTAGCACCTTTCGGCTCAGTGTTTTGGTTTTTCAGTCTGCGACTTCACCTTCATGTTTCACTCTGATTGCTCACATCAGAGTAATTTCTAATTGCGGGTGTTTTCAGAGAAAAAGCTCTAAAAACCTGCTGCAGACTACCTGCCCAGCAGCAAACAGCAGACAGACACAGTTAGAGATTAGCTGGTGAAAAAGTGGAACACATAGCATCTGACAAGCCAGATATCTGGTGGAGACCAAAAGAAGCAGAATATTGGACGTCTATTCATCAGGTGATTTTTGCCTCCTCATGCCCCAAGAACTACATCTCATTTCATTCCATACTCTGTGCTGTAGATGTGAACTCCAAACCTGCAATACCGCATTAAAAGATCCACAAAAAAGAGCTGCAGTGTGTGGATGGGGCGGGTGGATGCAGTCTGGTTTCAGTCCTCAGAGAGGCATCATGTACCCTGCACAGATGAGGGGCTCAGTGGGGGCATAAAGGTTTGGCCGGTTCCAGCTCAATGTGCTGCTGACAGTGATGGAGAAAAGGAGAATGAATACTGGACTTTCATTCATCAGGTGGAAACAAATGTGACCCTCAGTAAATAGGCAACTGTCTGCTAACACATGACACAAAGAAAATCGAATAATGCAGGTTTTAAGTGCCTACGTTAACTTGTATATTCTTCTTCTGCTAACACATGAAGTCCTTTGTGGTATATTATAATTCTGTCAGTCTCTCTGTTACTTTGCATACTTTAAATCTGTTTTCCTAGTGATCTGAAGCCAGGCTGCTCTGCTGTATTCATGGCTGAGCCACAGATAAGGTAAACTGTCATTATCATTACCATATAATCTGTTCATTATTGTTCAGGTAAGTTTTTATCAATCAATCTTTTATATATATATATTGTCTTGATTTGTCCAAACAACAGTTGAGAATCCTGTGGTCTTTACTTACATACAACAGCAGTAAATCTTGGTGGAGCTGGAGGCAGCAAATATTTCTGTTTGACTGAACAATAATTAGTTCAATATCAAAACCGATGGACTATTCTGTAGAAATTAATACCTTTGATACAAACTTGTATCTTGAAACAATGCCCCTGTCTCAGCAACAGTCCTTATGAAAACAGTCCACAGTGGGGCAGACCAGGACATTGTTTCTGGAAAGATCCATTTCGGTTGAGTTTTTCCAAAGCAACCCGTCGGAGCTTTGAACACAAAAATACATTCACCTCCATTTTTTGGAGCTAAAACCAAACTACCTTCATGACTAGAAGCCTCTTGTGGTAATGAGATGAAATTCATGATCATTACTGTCTACATGATTAATGTCATACTGGACAAGCGTATAACCTTCCCTCTTCTCCACTGACCCTCTTGTCTATTTCTGATGACTATCAATTACCCCACATATCACCTACTCTCCCATCTGGACTTCTATCTCCACTGGGCAAAAAATATCAATCATCGTCCGACCTTTGATGCTAATTTAGGCCCCGAACTGAGACTATAATCTTGACAGAGATGTAGTGTGCAAATTTAATATGAGACCAAGAGGGTGAGACGAGCTGTTTGGAGTCTAAAACAGACTCACTCTGCCATTTCATCTTCATCACTGTGCTACTTTTACCTCCATTTTCCCACCAACTCATCTGTCCACCCACTGCATCTCTGATGAGGACACTGACTGGATGCAGGAAACACGGAGCTCTGGGTGTTCCTGGGTGACAACAGTTGACTGTTTTGATTTGGGAGCAGCCTGAGCAGAGTGGACAGAGGAGGCTAAACATGCTGAGTTTTTGGAGATAATTAGCTGCACAGCAGGGGTGCGGCCTAGTTCCTAACTCTGGCAGACTTTACAGCATCTTTGTCCAAGTGACAGACAGAGACGTAGGTGGGACAAAGATAGGTTGTTTCCTCTGGCTTCCAGTGGATAAACTAAATCAACAAAATTATCATCATCATCACTCCAGGACAGATAAATTCCAGTGGTTTCCAAACACTCTGATACACTGTGACTCTGGGGAACAAGTCATTATTATCAGGGTTTCTGCAGTGTACGGCTTTTTATGACATTTTAATGTCATAGGATACATTTTAATACCTCTTTCACAATCATACTAGTCATATAATGACAGACAACCACTACAATTATTTAGCAAATAAATGTATTCATTGACATTTACACCACAGTTAGTGGTCAATGATATAACTAATCAGTTAACATGACTTGGACTCAGATCAGTGGCAGAAACTTGACAGTTTGGCTTAAACTAACACTTGCCCATTATGAGTCAGTGAGCTTCAAAGCTGCTGTAGCTTGCAGAAGCTAACAGTGTTATTACAGCAGGTGTGATATCACTGAGTGAAACTCCACCAGCACCAGTCTCACTCGTTGTGTGTAACGTCTCCTGACAGCCCGCAGCGCCACACACACAAGAACATTATGAATAACATTATTGTCTGCAGCATTAATGAAAGGACATTCAAGGCCTTGTAAATGAAATTTAAGACTTTTCCATACCCTGTGAGGGCTCTTTTAAAGGAACTAAATTTAATACCTTTCAAGACTTGCAGATACTCTGGTTACCATTTATTAACAAACCACATGACTGTATCATTATAACAATCTCACACTGCTCTCATGTTCAAATATAAGATGAGGGAAATTTGACCAAAATCTGTCAGACTGCAACATCTAGAGAACATTTCTTTGTTGAAAATGATCAAATGTTCTTGTAGTTAAACCAGTCAGAACATACAGCCTAACACACTGATGGTTTTGGTCTCATTTGTTGACAGTAACAAACATATAAAAAATCACAAGCATCATTAATGAGTAAGTCACACTGCAGATTATTTTGTCTTCATCAGGGAGGTCAATGAATAATGCTGAAAGTGATAGGAATTTGTTCTTTTATACTAGAAAGAAGGAGATTCAACCCTTTTTAGAAAGGGAGCCACAGAAAGAGAGATCCTTCCTCTGTGGTTCCTCCTGTATTTGCTATTTTCTTTATTAAAATCAAGGGTCTAAGGATGGATGTGTCATATGTTACATGTGTATGCACAGATTGCGGAGCCCTTTGAGCCCAATTTGCAAATTCAGGCAAAATAAATAAAAGTTAAATGTGGGAAAGCGCCAAAAACGTTGGTCTCTTTTTGTTTCTCCATCTGTCTAGACATGCGTTGGCATCAGCACAGCAGCAAACACATGGGAGCAGTGTTAAACAGTGTGTGATGGGATGAGGAAGGACAAAAGAAGTCTGCGAGTTCAAAGGCAACAAGTTCAATGTTTTCTCTTCTTCCTGCAGTTTCTTGATCTCCAGCTCTCTCGCTGCCATTCACTGTTCAAAAGCCTCCCCCCACTCCTCTCTCTGACTGGACCCGCTATGTGCTGAATTAATACAAAGTGACAGAACAGCAGAGCCTGTAGGAGCTTTTGTGTGTGTGTGTGTGTGTGTGTGTGTGTGTTTACGTCCCTGTAAATGTGTGAATGTGAGACTTGGCATATCACAGGGATATGAGTCACCCCTCTCTTCTCCCCCTCTCTGTCTCCTGTTTGCAGCTCATCTGTTTTGATAGGTGGCCTTCACCAAGACAGACAGCATACTTAAAAGAGGGGAAAAAAAGAGATTGCTAAAAACAGCCACTGGTGGTGTGGCTTGCATCTCTGGTTGCATTTTGTGTATTTGCTTGTGTACTTTTCTTTGCCTGAGGACAATTCCTGCAGCTACCCCCACAGCTGAAGAGCCCACAAGGGGGCACATTTAAAACAACCACGAGGGGGACAAATATCAAAGAGAGGCTCACAGGCAGGCTAAGACAAGGAGTACAAAGCTGTAGGCAACCAGGGGGAGTAA
This sequence comes from Chaetodon auriga, assembly GCF_051107435.1. Taxonomy (NCBI): domain Eukaryota; kingdom Metazoa; phylum Chordata; class Actinopteri; order Chaetodontiformes; family Chaetodontidae; genus Chaetodon; species Chaetodon auriga. The sequence continues at coordinate 6,366,553 of NC_135076.1, read as the reverse complement.
AGAAATCTGATGAATATATACAGATAGAAGGAAAATGACTCTTTTTAAAGAATCTCTTCAAATTTGAGTTAAAGCAAAGATGTACATCATTCTGAGGCAGGATGCGGTTGCAAAGTGAATTTCTGTATCAAATAAAAGGATAGTAAATGACAGTCTTATTTAAAGTTTCTTACACATTTTCTAAAATTAAGTCATTATAAATAATAATCACATTGAAAAATAAAAATGAAAGAAAATATATCAAAACTGATTAAAGAAAATAGGGTTAAATATACAACAAAATGCAACCTGTAAAAGAGATACGGAGGCTTCAGACATGTTTGGGGGTGTGGTTCCTTGACCGTCAGCTGTCTGCGGTTCATGCCACCTCCACCACATGTTTATGTTAATCCTTCGGCCAAATTCTGTTTCTTGGCTTCAGTAACTGGCAAAGGTGATGGAGAGTAAACTCACACTAATAAAGTCCTTTCCAGGAGCCTGCGGGTTACATCACAGACTGTACTGTGTCATCACTTGAACCTTTCTGACGCTTCCAGTGCAGCGACACAGTTAAAGAGCTGAAAACAGTAAGTACGCTCGAAGACAAGCAATAAAACACTTTATCTTCCAACGCTCATCCTGAGAGCAATCCATAAACTGAAGTGAGAGACATTTTCCTCCAGTGACAGTTTACCTTAAAAGCACATAATGCAATGCACCCACAAGACCCTACATTTCCAGGAACTTTCACTTTAACTCGGCTGGATCTACGTCGTGCTGCTGGTATCATCAAACTTTGAAACAGATCTGTTATCTCATTACCCTGTGGAGCATGTTTTTAATGTGTGGGTCTCCATTTTGTTTGTCACATGCACTTGGATGCACATGCATGTAGTTGTGCACACGCCTGATGTGAATCCAGCCAATGGTTTCACATTTTTCCTCTGATTGGCAGACGGCTGCAGTGCGCCTAGAATCACAGCGGTGTGCCAACAAACACAGGGAAGAAGAAGACCACCAGCCTAGTAAACATGGACGTAAACAAGGCAGGTTTCTCCAGTGTTTACTGAGGAAGGCAACGCATTCAACACATTTGTTAGACCTCATGATCAAACACGATGCACCTGGGTGAAGAGGTTTGAATTGAACAGAAACTTGGTTAACAATAAAAAGCAAATGACTGATTGCAATCCATCAGCATCCAGTCCAGAGCACTATACACTACACAATGTATGCCATCATACAGTATATTTATATAGCATGCATAGTATGTAGTATGGGGTTTGCAAACAACTTGACGTGGAAGGAGGTGAAGCAGGTTGAGGGAAAGTGGGTTAACATTTCCTTGCAATACTACTCCAGGATTATACTGAGCAGGGCTGTACATTAAGATACATTTATCAAGTTACAGACTCTGTGAATGACCTTAAATGTACTGATTGTTATTGATCGACATCAACCAAGGAATCAGCTCAAAGTCCAGGGGAAGTTACTCAACAGTCTCAGTATATTTTCCACACGTCCATATGTTCCTGTCCTCTGACATCACACCAGCCAAGGAACATTTCCACTATCTTGATTATCAACTTCAGTCTGAGTCAAAAGCCTTCCCTGGCTCAGGTTTTGCCTCTCAGCACAATGGTTAGCTTGTCCGAGCTGAATGGATGGACCCACGTGCCAGCGGAGGAAGAGTGAGGGGTTTTGTATGTTTGGTGGGAGGCAGCGAGGCAGGAAGTACTCATCTGCATTTCTAGTTCTCACACTTCCTTCCTGTGCTTTTGTATTCTGCCCAGGTACTTCTGTCATCCTGCTGCTCAAGGCTGCATGCAGATAGCAGTGTTGATGTATGTGCATGAGAGAGACAAAGAGCATTACTCACATAGTGGGAGGTGATTTGTGTGTGCACCATTCCCACCATATTCTATGGACAACGGCCAACTCTGTTTCTTTTTCACTGTGCCAGTCTTTATGTTGCCACAATTTACAAGCCCCCATCCTGCCATCCTGTCCTCCTCCTCAGACTCTTCCTGCTCCTGCACCTCCTCTCATTTAAGCCCTCTCTGTCTCAGTCTTTCATTCAGGTCTGTATTAGGGCCCTCTGTGTTTGAATGAGAGCGTGGTAATGCCTGCGTCTTGGTCTTTGTGAGAATGGCTAAGCTCTAACCGAGCTGACCTGGATTTACATTGCTGGAGCAGAGCTGTGCTGCCTAGGATCTGGACTGGCTCAAGATGATGGAGCACAGCAGAGATGCCAAAAGACAGGCTTTGGAATGGATCTGGTCAAAGACACTGGCACAAAAGCTGTAGAGAATTAACCAAAACAGTTTGCAAAAGTTTTCAGTTTTGTACATGGTAATCGTTGCTCAAACCCACAGAAAAACTGTATCAATCAATATGCTTACACAACCGTGATTCCAAAAAAAGTTGGACGCTATAAAACATAAATAAAACAGAATGTGATAACTTGCTAATCCTTTTTGACATATACTGAAAACAGCACAAAGACAAAGTGCTTAATTTTCACCTCTTCAAAATTGATTTTTGTAAATATCTGCTTATTCTAATGTGATGAAGCAACATATTTCAAATACGTTGGGACAGAAGCAACTAAAGACTGGGAAAGTTGTGGAATGCTCCAAAAACACCTGTTTGGAACATTCCACAGGTAAACAGGTTGATTGGTAACAGGTGATAGTATCGCGACTGGTATGGAAGGGTCATCCTGGAAAGGCTCAGTCGTTCACAAGCGAGGATGGAGCACTTTGTGAACACATGATTGGATAAAGGATAATACCACATGGGCTCAGGAACACTTTGTAAAATCCAGTAATTTACGTTTTACATCCCAACTTTTTTTTTGGAATTGTGATTGTATAACATTGAATGAAATAACTGTGGAATATGAAAGAGGGCTCACAGAATATTTTCACCCAACTCTGAGCTCTCCAGAGCTTTTCAGCCTCTTTCAGCTCATCATTTTGCAGCACATTCACTGTTTGCTTCAGTCCAACATTCTCATCAAGCTTTTCTAGCAGCAGCAAGCAGCTGTTTTCAGTAAACAAGCTCTGACAAACCCCCTGTACTCAGCCTGGCCAGCATCAAACATTGAACAGACACAGTTAGAGACTAGCAGGTGAAGAAAGTGGAACATAGTAGCTGAACGGACAGATGTTGTTCTCAGGAGAGAAACCAGAGCTAAAAGGAAAGTTAATTTGTGATTTAAATTCATCAGCTGCACACAAACACGACCCACAATGAATGCTGATGTTGTTCTGTGTCTGCTGGATGTGTAAGGTGGCAAATGTCTGTCAACACATTACATCAGTCAAAATGTCCAACTGCCCCCTAGTGTTCACAAATAGACTGATGCAGCTTTAAATTCTCTTCCAAACAGAGCGGCAAATTAGTTCATTTGCTTCCAAAATGGCACATGTGCTTTCTGATCTGACAGCCATACGTGCAAGACGACAGCTGGTCAGCGTCTTCCAAAATCGTTATAAGTGCCTACTTCAGGAATTATTCATATGGCCATGTTGTGGCCTGCCATGGTTGACTTTGGTTTGGCTTAGGTACAAAAACCATGTGGTTAAAGGTCAGAGAAGGTTCATGTTGAGTTCACATACTGGTAAACATATTGGCTGTTGGTTGGGAACAGGAAATTAACAGCAGTCTGCCAAAGTCACATTAATTCTTGACTCATTCATAAATAATCAAAAGAGAGCTCCAAAGTGTTAGAACAAGCACATAAAGAAAATACATGAGATTTTGCCCGACAGTGTGGAAAACTGTATCTAACTATAAAGCTACTGAAGGGGAAATATCAGGATTAAAGAGGCTAATAAATGCAACTTTTAGCTGGCTGGCTGCCTATTAGATTCAGCAGCCTTCAAGATCCATAAGTACATACATGCTTTATGTTTTGCAAATTGCTGTTCACTCTCCCCAAACTGCCTCTAATCCAAACAAATCAACTCAGCACAACTTTATTAATACGGCAACTTATAGAGCAAGATTAAAACAGCACAGACAAAAAGGCAGAAACATAAATAGACAACAATAAATGGAATTTTTGGAAATAAGGTCAGTGAAGGCATCAAGCACAACAAGGGCAAGCATGCTGATTCTGCACTAATGGCCATGGTGAGCAGCAAAGGAACAAACTGGGGAAATCATCTCACCCTGCTTTAGCAACGACAAGCCATCTGACAAAAGCTTCAGTGACAGTGATTAACTCTCGTTTACTGAATCCAAACTGCATATACATCCAGCCTCACACACACATGCACACAAGCATGTATATTAACACATGCACACTGAAGGTGGTGTGGATATTTGTCACATATGAATGGTGACACACATCAAAGAAAAGAGTGGGCAGGATTTATGTAAAACAACAGCAGCCAAACACACAAACACAAAGTAAATGGGAATCTAGGGAGTGGGTGGGCAGATGGCTTCACTGGTGACTGAAAAAGATGAGACCAAAGCAGTGCTAGTGGGGGGAGAGAGAAGAGGGAAGGAAAGAAAACAGGGGAGCATCATGGTTTGAGGGAAAGGTGTGAAGACAGATATCCCTCCCCTGCTGTGGCTGGCAGTGCCCGCTGGATTCTCGAGGATGCCACGCCAGCCTCGTGCAGCTGCAGCCTGCCTGCTGTTTTCAGCTAACAGCCAGGAGCAGCACTGTTAGCAAGACACAGCACCCCCACCTCCCCCCACCGCCTTCAGATTCAAGCCATGCCTGACGGAAAGCCTGACACAAAGCTCCAAGAAAGAACAGTGTTACTCATATTGGGCAGGCTCGGCTAATCTCGCTAAGAGGAGGTGCTTAATAGAAAACAAAATGGAGAGAAGATTGTTGAGGGCAAGAGAGGGGGCAGCTGAGATTATGAGTAGGTGGGTCTGAACACTATGAGTCATAAAGGTCTGGGGGGGGGGGGGGGGCATATTACAGAGCAAGCATGTGAGTAAGGCTGGCTTTCACATACAAGTAGAAAAATAAGGTTTGCATTTGATTAAAAGCACATCTGCAGATGTTATACTGTTTATCAGTGTAAGAGCCCTGATTTAATATATTTACTGTCTGAGGCATTGCAGGCTACATGCTCAGCAGGACAGTGGTGGAAAACAGACAAAATGAACACAAAGCAGAACAATAGTCAGCCAGAGGAATTTTCTAGAGTTGGCATCTGTCCGAAACGGAAAATATAGGCTTGAGTCTAGCCTCGACTACCAGGCTATACACACCATGTGACTGGGATTTGTCACATCGGGCAATTTTGGGGGAGGGTCGAACACAATTCGGATGCAGAAGCTCATTAAGAAAGAGAAAGCCCCCTCATATATGTGCTGTGGATGATCACCAATAGAGAATTCCGTGCAAATGCTTCGGGCTCTGTTGGTCTATTCTGCCCGGTGGCATTTTCAGCACCGAGGGGCAGTGGACAGCTCCGCACTGATGTGATATTAAAGCAGCCTCCCTCAGGGGTGTGTGTGTGTGTGTGTGTGTGTGTGTTTCTCATGGGAGAAAGTGCTATTTTAAAATAAAAATAACAACCATGAACATAGATCTTGCTGTAAATCCACACCATGATGCCGATGAGCCAGGCTTCGTGACAGCGTACCGTCGTGACCATGGCAACATAGGAAACAATAACTCATCTATTCTGTTTCCGCCTGGCCTGAAGCCGACACGTTTAGGGAGGATTTGGCATGCCGGAGCATCCATTCCTCACCCTTCCCCAAATGCAATAATAACAACTGCATTCTCAATGAGTAGCCAGAGGCGGCCAAGTTCGCACAGCATTTCACTGCAGCCGACAATCAAGGCGGAGTCTGGTTGGAGCAATAGCAATCAATCGTCCTATAGAGATAATTACAGTGGGTTTCCCATACATTTCTGTGCCTTGCAGACTGCATATCACAAACATAGCCGGAATAAAAGCCAGCCTATGTGTTGAAAATCTTCCCCGCTCATCTCCCTGTGCATGAGTCACTGTGTGGTTCCATCCACCCAGGTGCAGCTGAGCACCATGGGTGCCGTCAGAGCCGCACAATGAAAGCCCAAAGTCATGCTGAACTGTCACGAAACGATGAGGCAATTTCTCTCACAGCGAACGCCGATTTGCTACAATCTTCCCCTGTGGAGGCTGCAAATACACCCAGACATGAGGTGGAGAGCATCCGTGTCACTGGCCGGCTGCCTACCTGTCTCCAGGTGCAAAGAGATCCTCGCCTCGTTGATGTAAGGCGTGTCACTCTTGGACCGGACCCTCCGGATCGGTCTGCGGTCTACCTCCTCCTCCGGGGCCGCCGCCATGTTCGGCCAGCCGGGCAGCGTCCACTGGCGACCGGCGGGACTGCGAGAGATTCGGCGCCGCAGCAGCCAGTCGAGCACCCGCCCGGGCAGACGGTGTAGGAGGGGGGCGGGCTATTGTAATGGTGATGGAGGGTAGAGGGGGAGAGAGAGAGAGAGAGAGAGAGAGAGAGAGAGAGAGAGAGAGAGAGAGAGAGAGAGAGAGAGAGAGAGAGAGGTGGTGGTTGATGAGATTCTGTTCCTTTTCCTGTAAGTCAGCTAAACCTGCTCAGGTTCCAACAAGAGCATATTGGCCAGTGAAAAGAGACTCAGATCACATCATGTCAGCTCTCCTGTGTGCCTTATATCTGCAGGAGAGCTCAAATGATTAGTCAGTGAATTACTTCAGGAAATTATTATAATCTGTGGCTCCAGCTTCTCAAATGTTTCTGACTGTTAGTTAGCTGAAGATGTCACTTGTGAGACATTTTTCACTATTACTTGGCAGAATAATTAAGAATAATTATCTACAGATACATTATAATGAAAATGGTCATTTCATTGCAGCCCCTTTTCAATTTCATATGAACCACATATGCCTATAAGTCACTTTTAGCAATACTGTAGGTAGATAGAAATATAAAGCTCACACTTGATATTGAAAACCAGTTTTAACTCCCATTATAGCTATCCTGCAGAATCAAAGCGTGCTTGTGTACAATTTGGGCCCCTTTGAACATCTCACAGGCATCTTCGTCCTGACAACAATGCCCCATGCCACTTAGAGAAATGTCCAGTTTTCTCCCACCTCCTTTAAATGATCAGATTTGCCTGGCAGCTCCCATCATAAAGGAGATCATATGTGCTTCTTTGAGAGAAGCTTTCTGACAGCACAAGCCAATGATCATTTACCTGCGAGACTGGCCAATAAAAATGCATTCAGGGAGGGACAAAGATTGTAGAAGGAACAGGATAGACTGTGCTCAGACTGCAGGGCCAAACACAAAGACACACCAAGAGCTCTCTGTTCTCATAACAGGTTATGGAATTAATAATGGAAAAATATGATATGAAATGAATGCAGCCTATTCCATGAAACTGGCCAAGCTTTAAAAGGTTGCTATCAACATCCACACACTGTAGCTGTTTTTTCTTCTAAAAGGCCAATTATTGTACAGTATTCTTAAATATTGCAAATGAAGCAGGAATAAGATAGCAGGAACATAAACTGTAGAGAAGGACTCAAGCCTGTGGTTTTGGCAGCACCTTAACTGACTGAAAGAGCACTTGAGTTTAGCATTAAAAAATGCACAGAAAGTCTCATGTTAACTAAAACATATAATTCTTACCTGCCTCATTTGTTTGTGTGACCTGGTCCTATTGGGACTAATGAAATCATCCATTTATCACAGATTACACAGGATTATCATAGTAAAAACGCCTTCATGTATTCCTTGTTAACACTGGCCTTAATGCTCTATCAATCCAATGCTGGCCTCTGGTGGAGAAGGAAGAATCAGAAATGACTGTAACTGGGCTCATAGTTATTTCAGTGACAAAGCACGACAGAGGGACTGTGCAGCAAAGTAAATTAACATCACTTTTTATTGGCATCTGGATAAAAAGTAAATAAGGCTGGGCAGCTAACAAATCAGACTTTTGGTTGCGTACTTGTTATGAACAAGAAGCTGTATTGTCTGCCCACATGATGGGAAAATATGATTTCACATGCAGTAAAAAAGACCACTGCGGTACAAATGCTCCCCCTGCTGGTCGTATCTGGTTTTGGAGGGTTGTTCTTTACCTCGATGACCTTCTTGATAGGCTCATTTCCTGACAGATAAACCAATCCACTACAGCCGCCGAGCTGTTGGACGAGAGCAAAACAGCCACTGAGTTCCTGGTTTCCTTCAGCTGACGTTGTTAGCTTCGGTGACAGGCAGGTAGTTAGTGTTAGTAAACCTCAGCTCTCACAAAGGACTCAGCTCATAATAAGTTAAGAGCCATGGCGCATTCATAATGTAACGTTAATGTGATGCTGGTGAAGCCGTTGTCGACAGGTTTCCTTGGATACCAGCGCTAGCTTGTTAGCATGCTAACTTCTGTGTAACCTGTTACCTTGTCTAGCTAGCGTACCTTACAGCTAGCTAACGACAGGCTCGGTTAACTGCGCTGGAGGATGGTCCATGCTCGTAAGAGTGCAGAACAGCTGCTGCGGTATTAATTTATTACTGAAGGAGACACACTTAATCCCCTGATGCCATGATTACCAAATACAGTGAAGAAGCATGCTGCCACAGTGACCTTCCTGAAAACAAAACTGAGCTAGCCCGAGTCTGTGCAAGTTCATGACCGCATTTCTCGCCCCTAAGTATCTGTTTCTGTGAAAGATAAGTAGCAGTCAGACTTTGCAGCCCTAATGTGCACGTTTTGCAACAGTCAAATTCACCTCAGTTTGAAGGCATTTTCAGATTGAGCGAAAAATCCGAAAAGCAGACTGAAGTGACATACTTTGTCCTGTGATCATTTGAAGAAAACACCTTTGTTTGCATTCCAGTGCCAAAATCAGCAGTGTTTCCACGGTGAATACTGAATAATGTTATATTTTTCTCCTCTTGTCAGAACCTGATGATTGTGCGTCAGTTCACTCGCAGAGGCGCAATAAGCTCTCATCTGTATGCCCACCTTAAAAGACCCCAGGTTATCCAAGACATGGCCAGACCCAGTTCAGGTAGTCCACCGTCTCTGCTTCTGTTGCATCCTCCTGCTGATGAATTATTATATGGTCATCCATAATTCCATGAGTTTCCCGTGTTGTCATTTATGTTTTTGTATCTGTGCAGACCTTGCAGCATTCAGGGAGATCTTCTCCAATGCCAAGAGTATAGCCATCATCACCGGAGCGGGGGTGAGTGCAGAGAGTGGAGTCCCCACCTTCAGAGGAGCAGGAGGCTACTGGAGAAAATGGGAGGCACAGGTATGCAAACATGTAATTGTATTATTGAACTAAACTGCATTATACAGAGAGATGTTTTGCTGTGTAGAATACCCTCACTGATGTAAATGGAGTGGGCAGTAATACAGACAGCTGCCAGTAGAAAGCAATGCAACAGCACCACAAACTACAGCTTCCAAAATGATCATTATGTCCTTCCTGAAGGAAGGATTTATCGCAGGACTGTTGAATTAGCTTTCGCTTGGCATACCTTATAAACTGGCTTATAAAGCGTGTTATGCAATGCTGTTTTAAATTTTCATCCATCGCTCTCTCCATCTACTGCTGCGTATCCCTCCCTTATCTCCTACTGGTGGAAGGGCTAATTTTAATATATTAGTCAAATATGTGACTCCCCCATGCTTTCATCCACACAGCAGCTAACACACAAGAATAGTAAACGTTTTTTTCTTGTGTCAGTTCATACAAATCAGTGTGTGACTCTTTAATTAATGTGAAACTGCAAGACAGCATTTTAAAAAGTTCATAGTTCAGCTCAGAGTCATAAAACAGTGAAAAGCTTTCACAAGGGAGAACTTTTTGCTGTGAGTGCTTGTAGGAAACCTAAATAACAAGTCCTACTTCTGGTTGAGGAGTCTGCACCCATCAAGTCACTCCTTAGAAGTGCACTGGAAGTTTTACTATGACTGAAACTCGTTCTGACTCCAAACATACTGAATTCTCTGGGAGCTGAAGCTGAGTGGGAACAGTGCTGTGCAGATGTGCTCAGCTGTCTCTGTTGGCTTTTCTTCTCTCTTCTATTAACAGTTTATTTTGCCCCTTGGAGATTATTTAGCACACATTTCCAACAAGCAAAAACAAGTGAAAAGGGAGCTTCAGTGATAATCGTTTTCTCTGTGGAAGCTTTCGATCAGCACTGACTTTTGTCAGCGTTAATAACCATTTCTCACATTTTCATCTTGCAGCAACTTGCCACCCCCGAGGCCTTCTCCAGGAATCCTTCTCGTGTTTGGGAGTTTTACCACTACCGCCGCGAGGTCATGCTCACAAAAAATCCCAACCCCGCCCACCTGGCCATTGCCGAGTGTGAGGAGCGACTGAGCAAACAAGGACGCGAGGTTACAGTCATCACTCAAAATATCGATGAGCTCCACCGCCGCGCCGGATCCGGAAACATCCTGGAGATCCACGGCAAGTAGAAAAGAGTGAAGACACATTTTCTTTATTTTTAAGACAAAACAGGAAGAAACTGTAGTAGTTGTTTTCAAACGTATCTGTTATATCTTGTATTTTTAATCCAGGAAGTCTGTTTAAAACACGCTGTATGAGCTGCGGCCATGAAGCAGCCAATTACAAGAGCCCCATCTGTGCCGCTCTGGAGGGAAAAGGGTAAGAGCCTCATCTGATGTCGTTTGGTGAATTAGACTGTTTTCATCAACAATATGACAATTTGTAATGAGAGATATTCATCATGTTCATTTGGACACAAAATGCCAGCGCAGAAAGGTCTGTTTGAGTCTGTCATACGTCAGGAGCTAAAATAACACCCGATGACGCGGTGAAAAGGAAAATCAGTGACTGAAATGAAATGTCACTTTAAAAGCCTCTTATCTGACATTTAAAATTGATGTTTTTAATAGCTGAAATGTCCCACTAAGAAATTCAACCTCTGCTGTGGACAAAATGATGGAAGTGTTGTCCTAAAATTCTCAATTAATGTCACACCTGAGCAGGTGGTGTTAAAACTGATCTATATGGACTCTGTTAATGTAATTCTGATTAAATTCTGATGATCTGTATGCCAGCCTACTGCTCTCCAGTAAGACAGGTGGTGTAAATGTCTTACCATGTTACAATAAAATGAAAACACTTGAAGGAATACAGTGAGTTCATGTAGTAGATGAATAAATGAAAAGAGATTCAATAAACAGGTAATTGAAAGTATTTCATGTTTTTTATGGGTAACACATATTAAGCTACACATATTTACCATTAACTAGTTGCTTACTGGTGGCATGTTGGCTCTTCATTAGTCATTGTGAAGCACTGATGATTTAATGACTTACTCTGGGCCATTAACAAAGATTTTTCCCTCTACAACCTCCTAATTACTGTTAAGTGTTTGACAATAAAGTTTTTCTATATGAATTCTAATCTTAATAAACTAACCATAACCCTTAATAATTCTGATCCCCAGACAAAGGCATTAATAAGGGCTTTAGGATAACTATCCTGCTAAGGTGCATGCTGATAAGCAACTAGTTAATGGTGAATACGTGTGTCTTAATATAAAGCGTTACCTTTTTCATGACACGTTTTTATTGTGTCAAAAACACACATTAAAAATAATGTAAGAACAGCTGTAATGCTGGGAATTGTCGACCACATCTTCCCTGAAATGCTTTGGATTTACTAACTTGAATGTGTTTGAAGTGAGCACTGTGTAGCTGTTACATGAAGGAAGATATGAATGTCAGATAGAGACTCAGCATTAGATGACACGAGTTAGTAAGAAACATGCTGTGGATATGGCTTTGGAATTGTAAGTACATTGGGATGTAACTGCCCTTTGTAGTGGCACCAACCCTCTTTTATTGAATTACCTCCTCAGAGCTCCAGACCCAGACACAGATGACGCCCGGATCCCTGTTCAGCAGCTGCCCAGGTAAATCACACCCATGTTCTCCTTTAAGTGCTCTGCTCTTTTCGAATGAGGCTATTTGTTTTGACAAAGTGTTTGTGTGTGTGTGTGTGTGTGTGTTTCAGGTGTGAGCAGACAGGCTGCCACGGTCTCCTGAGACCAGCTGTGGTTTGGTTTGGAGAGACTCTGGACTCAGACATTCTCACCCGTGCAGAGAAAGTGTTGGACAGCTGTGACCTCTGCCTGGTGGTACGAGTGTTTGTGTGTCTGCTTTGGCAACATGAAAAGTTGTTCCAGACTCTCGACGTCTTTGCTGTACAGCACGACTTATTACATTTATCAACAGGAATATCAGCATTTTAGATAATGCTCTATGAAAGTCAAGTCTGTTGCAAACTTTATTATCATTAGTGTTGACTTTCTCTTTAAAAACTTTCAGAAAATGAAGTCTCTTTAAAATAACCACCTGATCTTTAACCTTTACTCACTGTCATCCTTAAAGTTTGATCCCTTCTTGCTCTCCTGCCTTTCCTGTCTCTCTCCAGCTTTCATTTTTCTTTGTTACTTACTTCTACTTACTTCCCTCTCTGCAGGTTGGCACTTCATCCGTTGTGTATCCAGCAGCCATGTTTGCTCCTCAGGTGGCAGCCAGAGGAGTCCCTGTGGCCGAGTTCAACATGGAGAACACGCCAGCCACCATGCGCTTCAAGTACGTTTCACTTACTGTCACAGAAGCCGATGCATGTAGCATTTTCATTAACGTGATGTTTACACTCAGACAACTTCACTTCCTGTGTTTCAGGTTCCACTTCCATGGCCCCTGTGGGACCACGTTGCCCCCGGCACTGGCACGCCACGAGACTGAGCAAAGTTAAAAATGAGCGCTGGACATCAGCTGCTCACAGGCCAGATGGTCTAACACTGGAGAATGTTATTGGTACAAATACCAAAAATAGCAGGTTGAATATAATACCCAACATGAACAGTGTGGGGACGGGTTCACCAAAAATAAGGTCAACAAATTAAAAACAAAATGGAAACTGTTCAAACAATTGCACAGATACAATGTACAATGAAGGGTAAATAGACTGTATTATATATAATTACACACACAGAACTTTGGCAGTCAAATTCAAGTGGATACATTTTCTCTTTGTTGCCTCTAGCTTCAATTGTTTCTATTAATTTCTGGAAAGTGAGACATTTTTTAACCTTGAATATCGAACACTACATCAAAAAGTGCTATGATTCCAAATCATAGCAGTTCTCATGATTGCTGCCACCTCCAGATTTCTCACTGTGAAACTTCTGTTTCCACGAGTCTTTGCTAAATGATTAACTGTGCTGTTCATAAAAGGCAAAGCTGAAAAAGAAACAAATACATTGCAGTGACTGTAGATGTAATACGATCACATCCAACTTGATCATCCCTGTTGCATTGAATGCATAGTGAGTGTTTGACAGTAGGGGGCAGTGTTTAGCTGCTATTGTGTAGCCTGCTACACCTCCAGTCAGGAGAAAAAACTGACGCCTTGCAAAGGGGCTCTGCCTTAGATATGTGGTGAAGATATGTGTGTGTGTGTTTTTATGTATGTCACTTCAGTGTTGTATGAATTTATGGACTGTGATGAATACTGTGTGTGACGCCTTCCAGTGGCCATGAGTAATCTACAGTTCAACCAGGGAAACCAGTGACTGTGCATTCCCTCAGCCAGTCATGAAGAGATAAACGAGGAATGTTGAGGTTTGGACGTGATTGAAACAGCACCTGAAATAAATGTATACTCTTTAAAGTGAAGAGTGTCTGCAGAGCCTCCTCTGAATGTGCATGTATCTGTGTCTGATGTATCCATCAGCGTCTATCAGCACAGAGTGTGTAGCGATGCTAGTCGAGTAGATGGAGTGTGCAGACCTCTATATGTTCTCTGTTGTTGGCATTGTTCTGCTTTGGCTAAAGATGGGATTGTGCCTGACACTTTGCTGCTTGGAACCCCCCGTGCGCACACGCACACACACGCACACACACTCACACTTTCCACAGGCCAAGTCCACTTCTCTGTTCGTGTGCATTATGCTACTGTCCTTTACAGCAGTGATTCCCAATGAAGGGCACTTGTACCCTGTGGGCTACCTCTGCAGTTACCAGAGGAAGGTAGCTCAGCTAATTTGTAGAAGTCTGAATTATGGTTTGGTTCTATAAAATATCCACAATTTGTGTTTAGAATAAAAACAAAAAGGTTAGTTTTTTTTGTCGCAATAACTAGTCAACTACCAGCTGCGATAAGCTGACTGCAAGACACACCTGAACGCCTCACGCTGCTGAAATGAAGACAGTATTGATGAATAGTTCAGCTTCTAAAGGTGTGGACAGGAAAAATGATTACAGTGCTGTCAAGGCCAGACTGCATGTCGTTGCTGCTTTCAATGTACATATTGGCATGTGAGTGTTGTTTGAAGCCACAATTGAAAAATGTAAACACCTTCAGGATCACATCTTGTTTGATTCAATTGTTTGATCAAGATCCACTTTTTAAGAGTGTTAGATATCCAATTAAAAAACACATTCTGAGCATGATGGGGATTCTGGATACATCAGATGAAAAGGTCAGGAAGCGCTGCTCTATGGATTCTCTGTTACAGACAATGTTCTGCTTTGGCTGAAGATGATATTGTTCCTGACACTTCCCTCCCCCTCACACACAACCCCACCCAAGACTGCCATCATCTCAGCATAAACACACACTGTACACAAGTCGCGTCCAGCTCCGTAAAGGCTGATTTGCAGGAGCGGCAGATGTCATCACACCATCTTATTCCTTCTTCTCTCTTTCCCCTCCTTCCTCTGCTTTCTCTCAGCTGCATTTCACAGAGCTGTTTCCCCTCTCTGCTCTCATCTGTACATCTGCCGTGTGTGGTGTTTGAGACGCCATGCACCCCCCCCCCCCCCACCTCCCCTCCCCAGCTACGCCTCCATCACCTGCTCATTAGAGAGAGGATGATGGTCCGACGGTCCCCCATGACTCTGCTCCAAAAATAACAGAGCCAATTTCCCGCCTGTTAGGCGGCGATTTCACACCAATCTGAGTTGTACTGCCAGCTAGGCCTGTCAGAGAGAGAGGGTATGAGAGGGAGAAATAAGGTGGAAAAGAAAAGCCATGCAAGAAATGGGAAAATGTAGGTCAGAGTGTAATGTGTCTGAAAATACAAGTTCTTTATCCTACAAACACCCCGCCCTCATCAGTCAGCCGAGGGTGACTGTAACAAAGTACATTTTCTCAAGAAGTCCGGTCACAGTTTGAGCTGTTCTGGGAGACTGTTTTGAAGGAGTTGCCCCATGAATAAATGCATAAATTGTAATTTTTACATTTTTTTTGTGTGTGAATTTAAACAATGTATGCGTTGATTAGTGACCTTTACACATGCTGGAGAGCTTGCTGATGAAGTTACAAAGTGAATCATCAGTTTTTCCGGTTGTGACATCACGCCGAGGCCCGCTCACAGTGGTGTGTTCAGATTACCATAATAATTTCATCACATCAAAACGTTGTCACAGCAGTGGAGAACCGGCTTCCAGCTTTGTGCTTCAACCACACTTAAATATAATCTTTAACTATAAAATCCTGATGATGAGTCAATACTTCTGCATAAAACCCCTCTTTATGTAAATTTAGCTCATAACTGATTATAGTCTGCTTTAAGGTCCCATGAATTGACATCACTCCTCCCTTAACATGGTGTATTTGTAAGTATTCGCTGCTGGAACAGGAAAATGGATGGGGTATAACAATCAGTCTTAAATCCTTTGTCATGGTTTTATGGGTAGTACTGTCAGAATTTCAACTGTCACATACTTTATGTGAAGAATCTGAATACTTCTCCCCCCTCTGTCTGTCAGCGGCTCACAGAGAGGTAAACCAGTCTGAATTTCTTTTTAAAATGATGGTGGAGTTAGGAAGGAGTTGTAATGAAGAAAAGAATTACAGCGCCCTCTCTTCTCAAGCCAAGGCCAGTGTGAGGTTACGGTAAATATCTCCATCAATGTCACTGCATCGCCAGCTACAGCGTCAGTCCGGGTATGTTCCCCCTCCCCATTGCGGCCCCTCACGCCACCAGTTTTATGAGCTGTGCGCCCACATTGACCTCTAATGGACAGGGGCTCGTGTTTGTCTGTGTGCCTGTGAGCGGCTGCGTGAGTTGGAGGATGGAAGCAGTGTAGCTGATTTCCCAGAAATTTGTCTGCTTTATTTTGTGCAAACATTTGAAAATATTTCATTAGTATTTGTTGAGAATTATCACCTCCGGCCGGATTGTTTGACTTTCCGTATTTCTGTAGCTGTTAGGGTCGTTAAAAAGAGAGAAAATAAGATGCAAAGTAACAGTGGATCATGAATAAAGTTGTGGAAATCAGTAAATATAGAGAAATATTTAAAAAGCAAATGAGTGCACAGAGCATTTTTGTCCCATTTAGATCAATGTAAATGTTCATATTCCCACATCACCAGGGACACAGCTAATGCCAACACCTTGGGCGACCTAATGGACCAACTTGATTTAAAATAGAGCGTGTATGTGTGTGCGTGTGTGTGTGTGTGCGTGCGTGAATAATTTGTCTCCCCACAACTCCTCGTTCAGCCGACAGAAACTCCAATTAGAAAATCTGTCCCTCCTTCTTCACAAACTGGAGCATCATATTTTATTCATTCATTTGGCAAACTGTGAAAGTGAATTAACTTTGAGCCATGATTCCACAGACGCCCGCCGCTCCATCACCAGCACACAGCACCTGCAACTCTCAGAGCTATCGATTTTTAATTAACACTCAAGAAAACGTGTATTCATCCTGCAGTGTGACTGTGGATATCTACAGCATGTGTGTGTGTGTGTGTACATTAGCCTTTGCTTCTTGTGTGGACCTTGTTTGTCCAAAAAGTTTGAAAGTTGAAGGAAGGTGTTAGTTATCACATTAAAAACTACAGTTTAATGTAGAATTAACCTCAAGGAAAGTGATCAGTCTTTGTGTTTGAGTGTATGTAAGTATTCATATGCACACGTTTGTACTTATGTACTTAACGCCCTCCTTAGCACTAACACTAACTTACTTCTTAACCCCCAAACAGCGGACAAAATGCGGACACTCTCTGAAAATGTCCGTGCTTTCCAAAATAGCTTGACTAGAAAATATCCTTAATTTGCAAAATGTCCTCTCCCTCCACAAATGGACACTACCCATTCCTAAATTCCTTCTCACTTTTCAAAACTGCCCTCAATTTCCTTGCTATCCAGAAATGAGGACATCCTCACTTTAAAGAAATATTCTGACTTTGTTTTGTCTTTCGAAAAATGTCCTCATGTTCCAAAACTGTCCCCATGTGTCAGAAGTGATCCCAATTTTCAAAACTGCCGCTACAGTCCAAACACATGCTCACATTCAAAAATGTCGACCTTCCAAAGCTGTCCTCACTTTCAAGGTCTTCATCTTAAATTTGTCCTCATAAAGATAGAGGTTCAGCAGCACACACAGATTGTTTACTGGCTCCAACATGGCAGAGTTGAGTGCTAATGTGTTGCTGTGGGAACTAAAGCGTGTGTAGCGCCTCAGCAGAAGGACGCCTGCAGCACTGCTACTGTATACACACTTCCCAAATCATTTCTCACACGCTGTTGAGCACTGAAGGAGTGCACCAGTCTCTGCACGTCCACACACGTACACGGACATTTATCTCTGAAACGTCACATTTTCATCCACTAAGAAAGGAGCCCGGTTAAAGCTTTAGACGATCCAAAAGTGTTTTGAAGGGGTTTATTAGTAATGTGAAGGACAGAGAATTCACTGACTGGACCTCTACAGACCTTTTTAGCCTCTTAAAGCTCACAGTTTTAGTTTTCCAGCACATTTAGTGCCTGACTCAGTCTCAGTGTTTCCAGCAGTAGCTGA